>NC_084901.1:24543901-24897591 GCF_949316345.1 Pungitius pungitius | reverse complement strand
ATGTCCCATGGAGGACAGCTCCATCTTCATATGTATACAGCCCCTGGCCCTGCAGAGCATCATCTACATAGAAACCCTCCAGTGCACTATGGATGGACAGGAGAGGAATGGAATTATTAGTGTGCACTGCGCACACTTTTATTTATGTAAACACTTTAGGGTTTAACCATACTATTTCATTTTCAAATATTTGTATAAATCTGAACTTTAAAATGAATTATATTAAATAAAATATAACACTGACTTAATGTTTTATCTAGATTGTTAGTGCAAAACAAGTTGCATTATGACAAGCACCTTCAGAGCAAAAGCAAGTTTACTCTTTCTGAAAAGGTCCCTCAATAAACATTTGATCAGGGAGCAACATTATCCGTCTGTTCATTAGTTGTGGTATTTGTTATGAATGTATACGGATGCATTAATGTTCTTAATGCTTATTGAGGTTGATAAAAGGGTAATTGGAACAACCTGAGGAGAGAACTAGGGAGCCAATGGCAGGTTTTGATCATTTGAAAAACAATTGTGAACCTGAAAGTTTATGTTTTGGTCTTGAAAAGATACAGTAATGTATTTAAACTAAAATATGTGAAAGAAAAGTTTTTTGGGATTGAATGTTCTGACTGTTCTATATTTTTTGAAAAAATATTTTGCTTCATCCTTTACATATATATTTTTTGATATTTTCTTAGATTTTTCAGTTGCAGACCTTATATTTACAAGTTTGATTTTTTTTTTACACTTTCGGATCTTTTTTTCCACATTCAAACATTTGGCCATAATCTGGCGTAGGGGGTGTGGCATAAAACAAAAGGGGCATGTAATCGTGAGACAGCTTAACAAATAAGGCTGAAAACTTTCAACTGCGTTGCATAGGGACCGCAAGACTTATGAATCAACACTTTCTATACAATATATTTAGGATTAGATGGCTGGATCCGGTTAGCCTGGACTAACATAAAACTATTGACACCAGTGACAAAGTTCTGTTTAGTAAGCTGTTGCATTGCAGAATACGAGCAATAAAATCAACTCATTTTAGATTGTACCATTCAACCACACACGAATTTCTGAAGTTTCACACTTCCACATACAATTGTGAAGGCAGCGTAGCATCCGTCCGGTGGAGTTCGGTAAAGCTGGCAAGATATTCACAAATTTGGGCTTTCGGTTCAATAGCTCGTCAGCGAAGAGTTGTTAAAACAAACGACAATACAGCAAATAAAAATATATATATATATATATATATTTTTTTTTTATTGAAAAGATGAATAACTTTGGTTATTAGGAATTTTGGTTCAATTAACTACGTCTGGAAGAGACTTAAAATGCAAAGTGAGCCTGAAAAGTAGTCTTAAGACCGCCCCCAAAGTTACCATTGTTTGAGACGCATGATGATCCCCCGTCCCAAGCCAATACTTATCTGAGCGGAACCTCACTGTGACTATTGACTTGTCCATGTGTATTTAGAGCCAGTGATCAACAGACTTCATTTTTAAAAACTCCTTATGCATGATAAAATATTTGTGAGCGTTCATAAATTTGTCAACGTGCCCACTAATATTACCAATATTACCATTTTTCTCAGTAAATATATTTCTAAAGGAGCTATTGACATGACATTTTCAATTATTGATTGTTTTCACTAAATAAGTAATTACATTTTCACCCTTAGTCATAATTATGCAAATCTTCGATACGGATCTCAACTTTTTTTAATGAACACACCTTTTTTTGTTGAAGATATAATGCTCTGTAACGTTTCATACCTTCCATCAAAGAAGAAGAACTTTCCCTTGCCATTCTTCTCTCCGTGGGTGAAGTGTCCTTCAAAACGATCACTGGATGAATAGGTCACAGTACAGAACCCATGGAGCTGATCGTCTTCATCCAATGGACCTAAACAGAGACATGCAACTATCATTATGCTGAGTAACTAAATAAACATACAAACCATAGGTCACAGGGTGAGTGGGAGGGTACTGATCAGATACACACACAAGGTCTGCTCGACTTTAGATAAATCCACTCAATTGTGAATTTACTTTGGACAGAAATAAAATATCAAGTAAAGCATGTCCATGTTTTATAAGCGGTGCATGGATGCTCTCATATTTAGGATCTTCATCATTTTCTAAGTGAGCCTAAACCCTTTCATGAATGTCATTAATGAGTAATCAAAGAACCCTGGGGAGACTCACCACTTGGTTTAAACACTCCTTGTATCCTGATAAAGGGATCCCTCCTCTATGAGGGGCCATTTAGGACTTAACTATTGAGACACTCTTGCGCACACTACTGAGACACTTACACATACATAGGGTTGCAAAGGGGCGGAAAGTTTCCTGTAAAATTTCCACGGGAATTTTGGTTTGGGAATTTTGAGTGCCTTTCGGGGGGCATCAAAAAGTAGTAGAGTAGGGAAACTTATACTACAGCAGGGCTATTGAGACCATACTACACCATGGCTGTGAAGTGGACGCGGGGGAAGGGGGGTGCGGACAATACGGCTGACAGAGGAGTAACCATCGCGGCTCGGATTATTTTTGGCACGTTCACACCAAACGCGTCGCCAGCGTTTTGCGCCACAGGATTACATACAAAGTCTATGCACAGACCCAATGACGTATTGTTAAATGACACACTGGTATAGTACATGTTAAGTAACATATATGACGTTTGCTCAATGATAACGTGTGTGTGTGGCTCTTAAAAGAGCCATTTGGTTGTGCTTGAGCATATGCTGTTTCTCCACGGGACAGTTCCCTTGGCATGGAGGTATGACGTGAAGTCCGGTGCCCAATCAGAGCCAACGAGCTAACGAACGGGCTGACCACAAATGTTCCCAGAGAGTCCTGCGGCGCGTTTAGAGCGTCTGGTTGCTGTTTGGGAGTCAGATGTTGAGGAGGTAACAGTAAGGAGGGTAAGGAGGACGTTAATGAGGTCCATGAAGGAAACATTTAGAGAAAAAATGTTTTTGTTGTTTGATTAAAGAATAAAAAGTTTTACTCACAAAATATCAAAAAAGTCCAAAATGTAATTTTGAAAAATATTAGAAATGTTTGCATGCTTTTCTGCTCATGACAAGATAAATACAGGTAAATTACCACAGAATTTCTAGTTTAATCCCGTAAATTCCTGTGGAAAGCTTCCAACTTTGAATATTCCCGGAATTTTGCAAACCTACACATACATACTCATCCGTATGCTAGTAAGATTTCATGTATACACACTAGTGAGATGCTCTTACGCACACTAGTGAGATATGTATATGACACAGCAGTACACTCTTAAGAAAGTGTGTTGTTTTTGTGACACAATAAATGTGTAAAATTTACACATTTATTGTGTCACAAAAACAACACACTGATTTACACTGTAAATCATAAAATAACACATTTTGCGATGGTTTCTGCAAATGTGTTGCAAGTGAAAATGTTGACTTGGCCCCGAAGCATAAGGTTAATAACTGTAGTGATTGCTATGTAAGTTAACATTAACATGTGAAGTTTAAGCTAACAGTCAATGTTAGCTAGCTCTGACTACAGGGGTAAAGTTTTAGTATTCAACGTATACTTCTCTTGCAGGGCAGGCTAACTTAACACTTTGGTCTCAAGTTATTTTACGTTAGAAAAGTCAATTTGGGCCGATATGAAGCACTGTAGCGGATATGGCTTTCTATTAATGTGCTGGAAATGATACCAAAAATGTTTAGCTTTGATAGCCAACGTAGCTAATATTAGTGAATATAGCTAGCTAGCTAGTTAAGGAGGTTATGTGCTCCGGGAACTAGCAAAACCTCGTCAAAAAAAGCCATCATGAAGAATAAATCCTTTTGATATAAAGTTGACTAGTATTTTAATCGGTTACGTTTATCCGTGTGGAATAAACGTCACATTTGATTTTTGAGCGGTTGATATTGAAATTGAAAATCGCGCCATGCCTTTCTTGTTTGGCTGGCTTGTCTGTTAGCCGTTATGGCGCTTTTTTTTATACCATGCTAGAATAATTTAGGTTTCTCAAGTACAATAATGACTTCCAAGACTACGTTGACTGCGACACAAGTACAGATGTTAAGGACTACAAGTTCCAAGTATGGGTCGCGACAGTGGTCCAGCTGGAGTTTATTGAGTTTCAAAGACCACATGTGGAAAACGAAAAGGTGACCATTTTCAGTGACTTCCATACTTTTTTTTTTTTTTTTTAACACTAGCAAACTAGCTGACATAATCCACTTGTTTGTTCTTGTGTTTTGTAGAATGACCTGGCTGCACAGCTAAAATCTCTTCTAGAAACAAAGGCTCCAGACATACTGGCTGAACATCAACATACAGGCACACAATCCACCAACAGCAGAAAGAAACTTGTCAAATTAAGTGTCTGATCTTGTTGAGAAAGATGGATTGTAAGTTGGAAAGACTAATATACTTTATTTAATTTCTAAGTAAAAGTATCTACTTTGTAAGCTTTAAGGTCTGAGCACAAGTGGATAAAAAAACTATAGGATATTCTCTATTCCCCTATTACTATAACACTGTGTTGCATAATATGCAATATGAAAAGATATACATCTGAAAAGTATAAAGCTATATACAGAGTGCATATTTAGGCATTAAATCTGTCATGTGCATGACATTTTATTTTTCTCTCCAGTTACCCCTCTCGGAGAAACTGCATTTGGCTAAATCATTAACTACACTCTTCCCATCACTGAATGTGACAGTGTCTGGAAAGGGTAAAGGATTTATACATTATTAAACATGCCGAGTAAAAATACTACCTATAAAAAGCTACTACATATTGCTTAATTAAACCAGTCAACCATATTTTTTGCTTTGTAGTTAGTAAATTTATATATTAAAAGGTTTTTGAATGCTTCTAGGAGAAAATATCAAAACGTTTATAAATGTAGTTATTTTGTTACTCTTTTTTTGTAGGAACATTTATATGATCCTGTATCACATAAAGGCTTCAAAGAAATGAAGTTACGAAATATCAGACGGAATCTGGAGGAGAGCCAGCGGCGCTACCAGAAGAGAAGGATGTCTTGCGGAGCAGCAACAGCAGCTCAGCCTTCAGGAGGACGAAGACCCAAGCGAGTGGTTGACGGTCATTACAAGAATGAAGCCATCACCTGAGAATATGAGCCCAATTAAGACAGCAATGGACAAGACATCCCAAGCCTGGTAAGACTGAACTTTACCTAAGTGTTCAAAGATGTGAGCTTTGAAATGGATCTTGAAAGTGGTCAACAATCTAACATTAAAGTAAAAGAAATGTGTGGTTGTTTCGTATGCCAGCTAGATGTGGAGTTTGGAAGATTGTTCGATGGGAAGGCAGAGATGTTCATAAGGAGGTGGGAGTCGTCCATTATCCCAAAACTGAAGCAGATTGCGATTTTGGAGAAGGGTGGAGTGTCCTCCTTGTTGGATAAAACTGGAAACCAGAATGATGGTAAGTAGTACATTTTATTACTTCCTTGCTGTCCTAGTTTGTTGTACTTATATTAATTATCAATTTAATGTTATCATCCCAAATATACGAACCCTATATATGTAGGATATGTCTACTTCTGCAGATTTACAATTGAATTACGAAGTGAATTCTTTCTCCAACTGTGCTAGGATCTCTTAACCTTAATTACATGCATATGTTGCATTGTTTAACACTGTTATCTTATGTTAGCTCCTTGATGTTTCAGTCTTGAAATGTGTTTACTTTTTAAGCACGGGACCAACATCCCCTCCCTTTGTGATGTTGATGATAGATCCTCGAGGCCCCCCTCAGCGGAGCCATCAGCCACAGTTAGTGTGCATCGGCCATTTGTCCAGCCAAGCCAGTTTGTCATTGTTGACAAACCTCATTTTCCTGCCGTGTGCCTTATGAAAAGAAAAGTGACAAGTGGTGTACTATAACGAAAGCGGTGTCCTATGACATTGCTAAAGATATGGTCCCTGTTGCAACTGTTGAACAAGTCGATTCAAAATGCTCCTGAAAACGATTGAGCCGAGATATGAGCTTCCCAGTCGCGACTACTTTGCAGTTGGCAAGTGTGGAGAGTGACACTAATCCCCTCAAGTGGTGGAAGGATCATGAAGTTGTCTTTCCAGGTCTGAGCAGCCTGGCAAAAAAATACCTCTTCGTTCCAGCTACCAGTTCACCTTGTGAAAGGGTTTTCAGCTGCAGTGGCAATATCGTCACCTGCCACAGAGCATCTCTGAAGCCGGATACCGTTGACAGGCTGCTGTTTCTCGCACAAAATCTTTGAACAAAGGAGGACACGCTTGTTGGTCTTCTAATGTCTACCTCAAGACAGCATTACTGTTTATCAAAGTAAAAAAATAGGGGGAAAATGTTTGAGTTCTTAAACTAAGCACTTTATTTTATAAAGATTTTTTTAAAGATATTTTTTTATTTATATGTGCACCTTATGGAGCTTTGTTTTCAAAAAGAATACTCCTGTTATACACTATGTATGTTTACATATTATTATTTGAATGGCTGAGCATTTGTTTATTGTTTAATTTATTATTCATTCATTTTTATTTATTTGATTTTGCAACTCCTTACTGAAATAGCTGGTTACAATTAAACGACTAATGACATGTCATATTTGGCTTTGACATTTGCGTTCAGGTTTTCTTCCCTTTAATGTGGAGAAAATATTGGGATATATACCGTATATCGATATCCAGCCAAAATATAAAGCCTAAAATCCAAATGTGCAGAACTAAGTAGCTATGCAGCTACTTTTCTTGCACAAATGGACTCGGCTTCAAATGCAACTTTAAGTGATGTCCAAAGGAGTGTTACTTGCACCAAAGAACTATTGGACAGGACAGTAGATAGCCTTCAAGCATCTACCACTTCATTGCTAAGGACTTATTCAATCCCACAAGACAATGAGAATGTTGTTTTATTAATGAAAGACTTTGAAAGTTCCCAAAATGTATTTAATGATTTGGACAACCCCTATAAAATGGTAAAATATTTTGAAGATAAGTATTCTCTTGTGAAGCTAACAGAAATCTTCCTAGGCCATAGAGCTGACACCACAAAAAGACGGATTTGTCAAACAATCACTAACTGCTAATACCTTTCAGTATATTTCCATTCTTGACACTTAAATTTATAGAAAACGCAGACCTTGTATTTGCAATCTCACAAGAGTACAGATGGAAAGATGTGGGATTACTGTGACGGGGCTAACTTTGCCAGTCATGACTTCTACAAAAAGCATCCAAATGCACTACAGATTCAACTTTACTTTGATGATGTGGAAACCACAAATTTTCTGGGGTCAAAAACTAAGATTCAAAGAATGGGTGCTGTGTATTTCTCCTTAAGAAACCTGCCGCCTCAGTACAACTCAAGCTTAGCAAATATCCATCTCTGCCTTCTGTTCAATTCCATTGACCAAGAAACATATGGTTCTGGAAAGATACTGGAACCACTCCTGGATGACATTAGATTTCTGGAATGTCATGGTATAGAGATTGAGATGAAAGAAGAATTGCACTTCTTGTTTGGAACAGTATGTCTGTTAACAGGTGACAATTTAGCAATTCATTCATTATGTGGTTATATGGAAAGCTTTTCTGCCAACAAGTTCTGCCATATTTGCATTGTTCATAAGAATATCTCACAAATGGTATTTGATGAAAACAACTTTGAAAGACAAACAGAGACAATTACCAACACCATGTTGCTTTAAATGATGGAACTGTAACAGGAATCAAAGAAGATTCATGCTTGAATACTCTACAGTACTTTCATGTAACAGAAAATGTGGGGGTTGACATAATGCACGATGTCCTTGGAGGAGTGGCACCTTTAGAGGTCAAACTACTACTTTGACAATTCAACATTTATGAGGAAAAACTATTGAGCCTGGAACAATTAAATAAAAGAATAGTCAGCTTTATGTGTATTCAAATGAGGAAGAAAAAAAAACAGCGCCATCATCAGACTGCAATTAGACAGACCGCAGCACAAATGTGGTGTCTCATACAAGTTTTACCTTTCCTACTTGGGGACTTGGTGAATCCAGAGAGCCTTCACTGGCAATTATTTGTATTGCTTCGTGAAATATGCAGTATAATTTTTGCACCTATTGTAACAACTGGACTTGAAGTGTATTTAAAGCAGCTTATTATAGACCATCATAAACTAAAGAAATCTATCCAGACAGAACACTGATCCCTAAACACCATTTTATGACACATTATCCTAGCATGATGGTTTTATTTGGACCATTATCCAAACTATGGTGTATGCCGTTTGAAGCAAAGCACAACTCTCTGAAAAGACAAGCACATGTTGTCTGCAATTTTAAGTATATATCAAAGACACTGGCCTACAAAAACCAAGTTCAGCAAATGCATTGCTGGAGATTCGGACAACCACTGGGTAACAAAATGAGTGTCACAAATGCTTGTCCAGTTATTCTCGGATCCCTAGACAATGGTGAACAGTTGATTGATCATCTCAGGTCAACACTTAATGAGGACTTTTCAGAAATGATGTGCGTTTCATACAGAACAGGGACAGTTGTTGTAATGTCAGCAGACACTGATGAACCAGCCTTAGGAGAAATAGTTCATCTTCTCCCACAGGTAGACAAAGGCACTGCTGTAGCTTTTCTATGGGTTGTAAATATGAACTTTTTTGATGACCACATGTATGTTTATGCTGTTGAAAGAGTTGATGAGTTCAAACTTGTAAGGATTCCTTGTGATTGGTCTGATTTTAGACCGCTTGAGTTTTATACAGGTTTTAGAGGAAATTAGATTTTATGAAATGTTGACTAAATTTTAAGGGGAAAATCAGATCCCAAGTTGTATATTTTGTAGTCCTGATGTTTTGTTTCTAATGAATTCAAAAATGTAATGTTGACTAAATGTCAAGATGTGTAGAAAAATACATTTCTCAAAATAATTAGTGGCATATTAATTTGAATTCAGTGTAAAATAATATGCTTCATTTGTATGACATTTCTAATAATTGCACAATTTAATGTAAACACATAACTTAGTATTTACACAGCAATACACATCTATGTGTTAATCCGTTTTGCACAGAAAGTGTGTTCATATCCTTGACACACAAGTATTGTCCCAAATACAACTCATTGATGTGTAGGAAATTAACACAGCTTGTGTGAATTTTGACACATCCTTTTTAAGAGTGTGTGTGTATACTATATGTATGTATGTATCTGCGCACTGTAATACGCGTTTGTGTATTTGACGTCCTGCTTGCAACCAATAAATTTACTTTTGCAACTTTGATCATTCATCAAGACCCTGTTTTTCACATTAGACAAACATGGAAACAAATCATTCTCTTCTCCCTAACTAGTTTTATTGAAATATTCCACAACAATACTTCTTTCAAGCGTCCCTCATTGTAGCATTTCTACAAATATTTTTCTGAACCCACAATAGACATGAAAAGGTTGCATAGGTCACGGACCACATAAATTGTGTACATGATATAAGCAAAATCCTAAAATGGCGATGGCTTGAGGCTTTTATAAATCCGGGGCAGCAATTGCATGGGCTTTGTTAATCAAGACATGTCTTTGAGAGATACTATTGATTTTATTGGTGGGTTACAGTGTCACCAGTAGAACTAATAAAACAGCTAATGTTGCAGAAGGTGCGAACCGGTGCGTTTAGTTTTCAAAAACAGGTATATAGGTAAAAATGGAACAGTTTCATATTGCGCACTTTATATTCATTTTTTTCTCCGAAATGGAGCAACTGTATTTTGGGAAAATACATCGGAATTGACCATGAAATCCAAAGTATCAAATGCACACCGCTTTATTGAGCTGATAATCGGAATCCGAGCTCATGTGGGGCTAACCGGAAAACCTTCATGTGAGCGTTTGGGTTGACACACCGCGCCTTGTCAAATGGAACCAGCAGCGGCACACTACTACCACACAGGCCGCCCTAACGAGCCTGTCTGCGGACTTCCTAAGTAAATAAAGTCCGTGGCGCCGTGAAGTGAGCCAGCGGGCCCAGCGACAGACTTCCACGGAGGACTGGATCGTAACGTTATATCAATCAAGACACATGCACACACGTGCACAGCCACAGCTTCCAGCGGAACGCAGTGAGAAGAAGAAGTTGCTCACCTTCCACGAGCTCCTCCACGTTTTCATCCTCGCTGTCCATGCCTAAGGGAGCTGCTGCGCACCCTCTGCCGCAGCAATGACTGCTGCTCCTGCCGCCCACGTGGCGTGATTAGGCGATAGCACGAAGAGACACCGGGTCGCCCTTTCTGTCCGAAATTCTCCACTTGATCCTGAAAATCATAGATATCTATGCTGAAGATAACATTCAGAGCGGATGGGAATTGACAATAACAAAATAAGACTTTCATCTCGCAGGTATGCAGCCATTGTTAAATAATTATATTTGGAGATTTGCTTTTGGAACAACCTACAAATTATGAGGCAATTTAATAGTTGACAATCCTGATATTCATGTGAACTACAGCAGTCTTCCATAATGTCTTCATTAATATCAGCTGATATCATTATCCTTTCTCAAATCTGGCTTTTGTTGCTTTTAAGATGTGGCATATTGTATTTGGATTCTCCATTAGCTAGGGCCAAACCGACCACAACAAATCTATTGTTATATAATTCAAAATTATAACAAAGAAAACAAATCTAAATACAAAGATACACAACCACAATTGTGGTTTACCACGTGGTCTGACAAACTGAGTGACATCGTGTCAGGACTGGTAGGTGCAGGCAGAGGCATGACTCAAATGCAGAGTTTTAACAAAAAGTAACTTTTAATAAATCTAAAACTTGAAATTTCAAAAATCCAAAAATTGAATAAACCAAGGCCACGACGACTCTGTGACAATGAGGCCAATCTTTAGACATGCAATGACACAAGGGATAAGCGACTGACATGGCTTAAATACATAGGGGAGGTGCAGGTGATTGGACACAGGTGGAAACAATCATGGACATGGCAGACAATCATAGGGGATAACAGGACAAGGCAGCAAGTGAAGTTTCCCTAAGGACACGAGAGACATGAAACTACAAAATAAAACAAGACATGGACCCAAACCGTGACACATAGGCGTAACCACGTATCCATTGGGTGGGGTCGTGCCCCAATATTGAGAAAATACCAATCTGTCCCCCTGATATACAACAGAAAATATGTAAAATATATGTTTTCTTTTATTTTAAAATATGTTCATTATGTCCTCAGTTGTAATAATAATGTAATGCAGTACCGTTCTGTATTAGGCTTAAGCCACAAGGGGGCGCTAAAGTGGACACGTTTGCATTACTGTTTTGTTTGTCCCAAATATTACATATAACAGAGTTCAACAGGCTGAGGATAGAAGCCAGTGGTGGGGCGGGGGGGGGTTGTGGCAGGGTAGGTGTGGTAGTTAAATATCCTTTGAGCCGATGGCAGGTTCCTGATTCTCTGTAGAGCCCTCCTCTCTTTTACTGTACTGAACACTGCCCTTGCCAGTCTGTAATGTTTCCAGATGCTTTCTATTCTTCTTTGTTAAAGCTTAAACAATCTGCATTCTCAAGTTTCCTTAAAAAAATAAGAGCTGTAGACCGAATCTTCATCATCTGTTTAGATGCTCCCCTTTGTTCAAATATAAAAACCTGCCCACCGGGACTGAAACTAAAACAAAGAAGTGAAAGAAACATTTATTTTGAGCCAAAACACAAAAATAACATAAACATCCACTTCCATTCATAATTTAACTTTAATTAAATTATATTAAATAATAATTATATTAAATAATTACTTTTATGACCCCTCATCTGAACCACAACAAATAAAAAACAAATATACATTAACAAATACATAGTGGATATTTTGAAAACATCTTTAAAAAATAAAATGGCTAAATATCCAATTGTTAACGAAATAAAGAATGTTCAGGGTTCTTCTTCATCTGAGGAGGAGAGACCAGCATTTCCAAGCCCTGCTTTTAGGAGGTGGATCTGAAGTTTCGCTTTGGTTTGCTGCAGTTTGGTCAGCTTGATTTGTTCCTCTGCCAGATATCTGTGCTTCTGCTCTTTCAGTTTCTCGTTTAAGAAGTGATTCATAGGCATCATCATTATTATTCGGCAAAGGATGCTTCAAGCCTCTTTTCTGAGCTCCTGTGACTGCTAGCTCTACCAGTGAGGATCCAGGTTGTTCTTCAATAATAGGGCTGAGATCCAGAATGAATGTTTCCTCTGCATTAGGAAGAACTGGCTCACTTTCCTCTACAATTGTAGGCTCACCATCCCCTACAACACCATGAATCCCATGCAGAGCTTTTGAGTTCTCACCTCCAATAATGTCCAGAACCACATCTGTGTATTCACCTTTCTTAAAGGGTTTGTTGCCTGTTTGGGTGTTTTTTGGCTCAGCAAGGTCCTTCGTTGCTCTGGCCCTCAGATTCTTCCATCTAAATTTCACTTGCTCCAAGGTCCTCTTCTGGCCAGACCCCATTGCATTTACATTCTGGGTGATTTCAACCCAAATGTCTTTCTTCCTTTTGTTAGTCACCATTCCACCTGCAACAGAGCTTCCTACTATTGAGGCATAATGGCACTTAACACCCTCCAGCAGTGCATGGGTTTCTGCAACAGTGAAATTAGGTTCTTTTGAGTCCATGGTTTCACCGCTTCTGTTGTAGTGAACATAGTATTTGTAGGCCTTGGGCATGATTGATTTAATTGAACACAAGCCACAGCACGTCAGCCAATTGGTGTGTGGGTATTTGACAGCCATCTTATATTCAGCCTTTCTCAGAGGACTTAGAGAGAGACACTGACATGGCAGGTATTGTCCATCGCTACCACCGTGTTGGTGGAAGAGGATACCGTCAAAGGGTGTATGTTGAGCGTGCACAACCACTGGAGCAATACACCACTGAAGAACTGTATGCTCGCTTTCGCTTTAGGAATGCTGATATTAAGTACATTGCAGACCTTGTCAGGCCAAAACTTCAACGGAGAACCCGAAGGAGCCACAGTCTGTCTGTGGAAGAACAGGTCCTCATTGCTCTGCGCTTCTATGCATCTGGGACTTTCTACCAAGTTGTTGGTGACAATATAGGAGTGGACAAATCAACTGTGAGTGATGTAGTGAAAGCTGTGTCAATTGCATTGGCCAGCCTGGTCAATCAGTTTGTTTCACTTCCAAAGGATGTCCAGATTGCCCAGACCAAGCACAAGTTTTTTCTTTTGGGGAATATGCCCAATACTATTGGGGTTATTGACTGCACTCATGTGCATATCCAAGCACCTCATGAGAGGGATTGGGAGTACATCAACCGAAAGGGGAGGCGCAGCATCAACATCACAAACTGTGTCGTGAAGTGGCCTGGGTCTGTTCATGATGCACGCATCCTGAGAGAGAGAGTGCTTTATACAGAGAGCTCCAAACCAACCGACCGGATGGCATAATATTAGGAGACAGTGCCTATCCACTCCTACCATGGCTGATGACTCCTTTTCTTGCAGCAACCACACCTGCGCAGGAACGCTTCAACACTGCTCATTGCAAAACAAGATGTGCAATTGAGCGTTTAAATGGAGTTCTGAAGAGACGCTTTGCATGCCTTAACTACTTGCGAGTGGAACCACAGGGAGCATGCAACATAATACTTGCGTGTATCGTCCTGCACAACATCGCTACCAGGTGCAATGTCCTTCTCTGTGATGATGTTTGTGATGCACCTGAGCCTGTTGAAGAACCAGACCAACCTCTGGTGGTCTGTCAGAATCAGGGACTGACTGGACGTATAGTAAGGGATGCAATTGTTAGACATTATTTTTGACAGGCTCATCTCTGATGATTGTTTCTTTGAAATTAATATACGGTGATGAATGACCGAAAAATGAATATATTATTTTTGTTTATTGAAATCTGTTTGGCGGATTATTTCATGGGGACACGATAATTTTTATTTTATTTTTACTTTACTATACTGAATAGCTTAATTGTTAGCCTATGTCTACTTTATCACTGTTACAACGGTTACACAAGTCAAGTGCAAAATATAAATAAAAGTATATACACTAAATGATACAAATGTATTATTTGACCAATTTTAAAGTTTTACTACATTTTCTTCCTAAAAACCACCTTGAAATCCTACCCCCTGTTGGGATCAGGATAATCCTGTTTTTTTGGATCAAAGTTATCCAAATCCCACTGACAAGTTTTGAACAACACAAACTGAAGGTTTGATCCAGATTAAAACTAGGATTGGATTCCCTGATCTGATCTGATTTCGGATTCCTTCTTTCCCTTTTGAACAACTCATTTTCAAGATTTGATCCAATCCGATAACCAAAATCCGATCAGTTTACCTTTGAACAACTGGCCCTCTGGGATTAGTGATTGATTGGCCGCCATTAAGGGAGGGTCATCTTTACGACATCTGGATTTTTCCTTGCATTCCTTTGACCTGGGGGTTTCTGCTGAGACAACACAGGTCCCTCTTCAAGGTGTATAAAACTCCTGCTCTCCCATTTTCCTCTTTGTCAGATCTTCCTGCTCCTCTGAGGGAGAAGGAGCAATCTTTCCCTTTTCAGCTGAAGTGTAGTCATTTGACTTCTGTCTGTACTTACGACTTGTGTTGATGATTTCTGTATTCTATATCATTTTTCTATATTCTAGTTAGAAATAAAGACTTAATCGCAAAGCGAGTTCAAGATACTTTTGATTTCTCACAAGGCTTCAATCCACAAATTTCCACCACACTGTACAAATATTTTAATGCTGTACACTATTCGAAATATTAGACTCTTGGCTACAATCACAACTTATCCATTTGAAAATGCTCCAAACACAACTCCAACAAGCACTAACAGAATTAGAAAATATCTTACGAAAATGTGTCATTTTGCAAATTCCGGTGGATTTTTACAAGCATCAGTCGTAGCTAGGAGCCAACAACGAAAACGCTACGTCAAATCAATAGCGCTCTCAACCTTGAATACGGCGATGTATATTAACAAAAAGGCTTGCGCGTGTTGCAAAGCAATTAACCGCCAGGGGTCCGTTTCAAGAAGCGAGTTTAATGTAAAATCAGTTTGTTAACCCTGAGATGAGGAAAACTCTGTCTGTTTAAGGAAGGTAACTAAACCTCAAGGTCAGTCGCTATGGTAACTGAGCATGTGAACCTAACCTGGTCAGGAGCAGGTTTTCTTCAGTAAACCTCGAGTTTCTTTCACAGTCTCCTCATTCATACTCTGAATCAGGCAGATTTTAGCGCAGTTTCCACATATGAACAAAATAAGACCTCTGTTAAGTGTTTTCTGGAACATGCCATGTCCTTTTCTTGTTGATGAAGAAGCGTTTTTACTTCGCAGGGTGTTAAACTTCAGGAGAGAATATCGAGGCCCCGATTAGATATATTGTCATTTCCAAATAACTACTTGTTTGAACGGTATTGTTTTTCTTCTCAGTCCATCAAATATGTGCACAACCTCACCCATCCTCATTTAACTAACGTCACCCATCGTGGACATGCTCTCACATCGTAGCACATTCTTTGTGTAGTATTACCTTTTTTGCAAACGAAAGTTTCCTTTACAACATCGGTGATGCAGAGAATGTTAGTAAAGCTACTGTATGCAGAGCCGTGAGAAAAGTGTGAAACGTCTTTCAAACGTTTTTGTTCCCTGGACACAAACCAGTGAGAGCCATTAAAGAGGAGTTCCACAGGATGCACCTGAATAAATAATACATTATGCATAATACCATTGTACCAGTTTTTACCAGCGATAACCACGTAGTTTCTCTGTCTTTTGCTGCAGTAGCTGTGTTGGTTTTGTTTCTAATTACGGGTTCATACTCGCCATACGCTTGCATTAATAGTTCCAGCTCAATAGGGGTGACGTATGCCGACCAATTGTTTGTGGTCGTTGCCATGGTAAATCATTGTATCATGGCTCCAATCATGCTGCCTTCAGTGCACGCGCTCAACTCTGAGTGAACCTACTCTAAACAGCTGTTCTGAAACCCAAAACTAGTTTCCCATCTCAGGGTGAATCAACTCAGAGTTTAGGGTTTGACTCAGAGTTGGTTGAACCTTCTACTTGAAATGGACCCCTGAACACTAGTTGTAACGTTTTTTGTCAAAGACGACCTAGAGGGTGACATCTTTGTGTGTGGAAGTCGTTAGTTTGATTATTTATTTATCAGACTTTTCCCCCCCCTGCATTGCCACTGCTGCTTTTCATCGCCTTTTTTCCGCAGACATATTTGTTCTGTATTTTCCTCCACAACTTTGTGCACACCTCGACCGTCAAATCCTTATAGTCTGCCAATAATGGGTTGTATATAGTGGTCATATTTACGTATTTCTTCCGACAAAAACTCTTCAATCTGATCCATTCTCTCGTAAAAAATCTGTGTTTTAATGATGGCAGTATTGTGCTATGAAACCAGAAATGTGAGACTCTGGAAAGTATGTAGTTAGCCGACCAAATACAGCCTTGCAGGCTGCGTGAGGCTTGCGTAGCTTTTGACACAAGCCTAAAATAATTGGTCGGCGCACGAAAGCACGCAAGACAGGGTGAAAAGGCGGGGAAAAATTACTTTTTTATTTTGAATTGCACACTATTTCAGTGGGGTGGGGGCTGTTATAATGGTAGGGGAAACACTGCTCTAATAATTTAAAAGAGGGGTTTAACTTCCAAAATCGGCCTACCTGTGCCTGAGATCTCAGAAAATCACGATTCCAGCAGATGTTGTAGGAACTGTACTAAGGCCTCTACAGGTGGTGTTTTAGTTCACTCTATCAATGTAAAACGTTCAACAAATACTGTCCAAACACTGGGCTGTGACTTACATGAGTTTTTAGCCTGGTACCTCCAATTTCTTATAGTAATGGATTCCTGGTAAGTGATTGGTTTTCAGGCGATTCTCAAAAAAAAACCTTCTGTATGCCATATTCATTTATTTCTTAACCAACACATTTATATTTACACATCAGAACATACCCACAGGTGTTCTTATTTATCCACACAGAATAAAATGTCAAGATAGACAAATTAGTTCCAGAATTTTGCCCCTTTTTATCATGAGTATGCCATTTTTGGAGCAGAGGCCAAAAAAACAGGCCAGGCTCCTGGGAGTTAAGAGAAGACGGTGCCTGGCCAGTACCTTCAATGATATTCTTGTTGTACAAAGGAATCCTTCGTCTCATTAGCAGGATCCCGCAACATTGTCAGAATAAAGTGCTTCAAATCAGAAATTTACTGTAATGTTTCCAATAAACAGTACTAGTTTTTCATGTATCAGAGCCTTGGGTTCATTGATAGAAACAGCTTCTAATTGATATTTAGAATTGTTAACGCTAAAATATATTCTAACAATATTCATTTCAATTACCATATTTCTTAGTTATTGACTTATCTCAATACTTTGACAATGCTGGAACTCCCCTAGGAGGTCTACTTAATCATTGAAAAGGGGAATCCTCAGATTCCACATTATCTACGTGAGTTACAGAAAGCACAGCAGAGAGGTACTTGTGGTTGTCTTGTTCCACTCAGAACATTTTTTACTAAGATAAGCTGCATTCCTTCACGCTCATTTGCACTTCTATAGTTTCAAATAACATTAGAAGAAGAGAATATGTTGATCTAAACATGGAGCATTTACCTCACAGTTATACCCCTAAAATAAAAGCAATTTATGTGAAATGCCAATGCAACACTCCCCGCAATTTCAGTGTATCTACCAATAAATACCAAAACACAAAGGAAGACACCTAATAAGTTTAAAAGTTCAATCAATCTTTGTGAGAAAGACTCCTAAAGAGAAAGAATGAACTGTGGATTTTCAAGAAACAGGGAATTTTCCCCTTCAGAGGAAGTCTGGGGTTAAAGTCTAAGCTGTTGTGTTCAGACCTACACTATTTGTCATGGCAGAGAGATAAGACAACCCAGTTGCTGCACTCAATATGATGGTTATCTCAGCCATCATATTGTTGCTGACCACATAAATTCCTTTTAACCTTTAAATTAGTCAGCCTTTCATTGTTGGGAAATACATATACGTTTTTTTTCTTCGATTATTTCAATATTCATACCGACTATATTATATATATCTCATCAGACTGTCACGTAGCTCAACTTAAGACCATCTCCACGACTCCCGATCGTGACCCCTCCCTCCCGCCCTCTTGGGAACGCCTGGGAGTCGGTCCTTGAAGGGGGGATGGGGTCAGGGCCTGGGTCGGCGCCCCACGCCATGAAGCTGGAGCCGCAGAGCCCGGTGCCCCACGCCATGAAGCCGGAGCCCCAGACTCCCACTCTGGTGGTTTACTGTGTTAAATGCAGCAGAAAGAAGGATGAGGACGGAGGACAGAGAGGCGCTCTGCAGAGAGGGTGATCGGCTCCAATCTTCCCTCTCTCCAGGACTTTGAAGCAAGCTAGAAAGATTGTAGCCGACCCCACTCACCCCGGACAAAAACTGTTTGTGACCCTTACATCCGGCAGGAGGCTGAGGTCCATCAGACCAACACCTCCTGCCATACTAACAGTTTCTTCCAGTCGGGCTCATCAACAGAGCCCGGGTCCCCCCTGACTGACTCTTCACACTCCACATGTACATACCCGAGCAGTAGCCACACCACAATGAGGGAGCCAGCAGAGCGACCCGTTCCGGCCCCACGGCGGGCGCCGTTCCCCCTGGCCCGCTACCCACCGACCGCAGCGAGCACCGGCGTCATTCCCGACCCACAGGGAGGTTCTTAAGCGCAGCTGCAGGGGGGAAGAGAGGGGTAGTGGCTCCGGGAACGGGGCCAGGTGGAGGCAATGAGCCTCAGCTGGGGGAAATGATGATTAATTGTGTCCCCATATAAGACCCAGGGAGGCGGCGAGCGAGGGAACGAGCGAGCGGGACGCCTCACAAGCTGGAAGCACGAGAAACCTAAAAATACTCAATAAAATATATTGAACCTGCACTCTCGCTGCCTTCTTCCGGAGCCCCTTGCACCCACAGTGCTACAGTGGCGCCCATCTCGGCGGGGGACGGACGATGCCGCGGCCAGATGGCTGCTGCCGAACAGTGCCGGAGGGGGGCAGGCTGTGATGGAGAAGGTGGTACTGGAGCAGTTCATGGAGGGGCTTCCGGCCCGGACGGAAGCGTGGGTCCAGTACCACTGCCCACCGACGCTGGAAGCGGCCATCACCCTGGCGGAAGACCACCTGGCGGTGCACCCCAGCGGACAAAGGGACCGGTGGGACGTACCACGTTCCGGTAAGAATCCAGGGGGGTACACGCCAGGCGACGGTGGTACACCACAGCCTGGTTCGGCCGGGGGCTTTGGTGGAGGGTTAGGGGGAGAAGATAAGGTGTGTGCATGGGGACGTTCACAAGTATTCCATAGTGTCCGTGGAACTTAGGTATATGGGGAAAAAAGCATAGCGTGAAGGTTGCGGTTAGTTCCCACCTGACGCACCCCGTAATTTTGGGAACCGATTGGCCGGGGTTTAACAAGCTAATGTGTCGGACTGACGGGGTGCGTTCACGGCCGACAGGGACATGCGGTATGTGTGCTGTGCTCAGCAGTGACACAAGGTTGTCCGACGCTGGAGACTGGGAGGGGGCAGCGGCGGATTGCTGCCTTCTTCCGGAGCCCCTTGCACTCAGGTACGGTATTTGGAGTACGGTATTGGGGTACCACTCGCGCCCAAGACAAAAAAAGAGGTGAGGCGGTTTTGGGGGCTGGCGGGGTATTACAGACGGTTCATCGCTGGCTTTGGAATTCAGGTGAAACTAAGAACTGAAAATAATCAAGAGACAAGAGCCCAAAATGCTATTTTGCTTCACTCAAAAAATAATTGCAACAAGGTCCCACTGTGTGTAAAGGCTCAGATGTTGGAGGTTTTTCTAAGTAAAAACACTTGTGTTATTCATCTGTTGCATCACTCAAGTTTTCTGATCTTCCCACATACTGCAGTGATCAATACTAGGTCAAGTTAACTAATAGCAGTACGTGGGGGTTTTCTGTTTGATGTGGAAATTAGTAAGATTGGCTGTTTTTGTCAACATTATAATCAGCTTGAGAAATAATTTGACCTTTTTGAGTTTAAGTCATGTTATGTGTTTTACAAAGCAACACCGGCTGGAACAACTTTTTTTGGCATTTTTTTTGTCAATGAACAAAGGTTATAGTGGAAAGTAGTCGTAATCTCCATGGACCAATATCCAAATATGCATCAAGGTTCCTAAGGCAATAAGACCCCAAAAACCCTGAAATATTTATTGTTAAAGATGCTTTGTACAACACACCAACACATGGGGATCTGTTCATTCATTTATTGTTTTTTGGGTGTATCTTATGAGAGTGCAGCTAAAGAAACTCATTTTAATGAAGAATTCAATCTATAAAAGTGCAAATGTGATCTAAATTGCCAATGCACAGTCAAATGTATTCCTTTCCTTTTGTCAGATCTTCCTTGTTTTCCTTTAATGCAGAAAATGTTCTTGTCTTGTTTGTTTATAAACACATTTAGAACCAATAAATATGGGCCAACCATATTGACAAATAACAATAAGAGTCAACAGTTAAAAAGTGAGGCTGAAATCAATTAGGTCAAATTGCTCTTATCTCACAGAAAAAACTTGAAATGACTATGATGAAGAATGGGTGAGGGGCTTTAAAAATCTCTAGGATTTGGGGTGCATTGTCTGACCCTTGACATTAAATTCCCTAAAGTCAAGTGTGATGAGTTGTGTAAAGGGCAAAAGTGACAATTTGCTTTAGATGTATTGTCCTCTGATCACTCAAAGCCCTTTAACACAACATGTCATCATTCCCCCATGCATTACCTAATGCTAGGTGTCGCTGTGCACCGGGACACCTGCCCAACAGAAATAACTAGCAATCACAGCAATTGATACAGTGAAGGAACGGGAATTGTTGGAATTTGGGGGTTAAATGGGAGCCAGTGATCGAACCACTGATTGCCGAAGGGGGAAATGCTCAACCACATAGCCACACTGGTCCTGTGATGACATTTACCTAACAAAAGGGTCTTACTTGGTTTTCTCTCTTGCTTTCCTCTGTGCAGCTACCGCCAGGTCTTCACAGTGGGGAGGAAATGGTACAACAGTCATACGCAGGCAGATCGCACTGATATGTGGCTAGAAACATCAAACACATTCTTCATCACTCTTGCCACCATGTCAGGATCTTGTTGAGTAGAGATGCCCTCCTGTGTGGGAGCATCAAACCATGGATGAATAGTGTAGGGATTCCCCAATTATTTGGAAATGTCACATGAAGTGTTAAAAGCTGCAAACTTGCTGCTCCTCCTTTGACAAAGCTTAGGAAAAGGTCCAGGTGTGTACCACAGGATGCAGGACAAGATTTGAAAAGCTAATACAGGTGTAGGCACATCTGGACCAGAAACTGAAGTCACGTCTAATACATTTGAGTAGTAATACAGGAATTTGCATTGTGACCAACAACTCTTGCATTCATCCTGACAACTCTTTTAGCCATAACTGGGTCATCTACCTCCTCTACAAAGATGCTACTTCTACTGCTGCTGACTGTTTTCATCTCTTTTCTTCCAACATTCTCATGCATAGTCATGCAAGAGTTTATGACCGATGTGGAGTACTTTGGAAACAGTGTAAAGGTAAGATGGTATAATTCTGATCAGATATGTATCCTTCCTCCCATACATGTTAGGGAATAGCAAGTCATTGAGGAGCTAAATGTCCATGTCTCCAACTTATTTATTGAGTAATCAGATTTTAACAATGGATGAATTAAAAATCAAGCGTTCGAAAGATATTTATGTATGCATGTATGTATTTATGTCTTAATCTTTTATTTTACAATTCTCTACATTAACACTTAATCACAGCACACCTTTTTTGATGTTCATTTGATACTTTAAATTAGTGCCTTATAGTTGTAATAGGTTGTATTTATACATATAGTATATATTTTGGCACTGTGTGTGTTTGATTGTGTGTATATTGTCAGTGGTGAATTAAGACTACAGCATTCAAAAAAGGTGCCTGGATGTTTAATGATCCCCGTGTAAAGGGTGTTTCCAGACATGTTACATGTTACTTCTCACTTTATAAGGCAACTCACGTCATATAGGCAACATGGAAAACTGATAATGTTGTGGGTAATAGATAAATGATTACATCATCTCAGATTATGGTTCTAATTTTTTTATTTTGTCTCTTGTTTGGATTGACAGAACTGTTCCAAGAACTGCAGCTCAGTTCACATTCTTGTAAGTCTAACATTATGCACATTTTTTTCATTTTCCATTATTCTGTTGCTTCTGTAACTCTGACTCTTTCTTATTATAGTCACTTTTTGCCATGACATAATTCTTGTCAATCTTTTGTCCTTTATTGCTGGAAACAGTGTTTCCAGAGAGGCCCTTATTTGGTTCAATGTTATCTGGAAGCCATTTATCGTATTGCAACCCAATTGGAAAGGGAGGGGTGAAATTAGCAGGTTGCATTCTGCAACCTTGATAATATACCCTAGACAGTGGTCATCAAGTGCATGCTCTCTAGCAAATTGTTTTGTGCAGTATCTTAAAATTACATTAAAACATGAATTTTTAACATTCACCCAGATGTTGTGTATTAGTTAAAGACAATATGTATTATAGACATTGTCATCCCACGTTTTAAGTATTGAAAAAGAACGGCAATAAAAGCAGAAAAGATTTTTATTTAAGACATACTTAAAATAGTTAAGCATGCCTTAACTTTTTAAAACAAAAAAAGGATTTGTAAAAACTTAAGGGATAATTTATTTCTACAGAGAGAAAATGTTAGGACGGATTAGCTAATGAACTGAAATGTTATTTTTGAGATGTGTGTGACGGATAGATGCAGACAACTTTCTAATTGCACTGTATTTTGCATGTAAACTGCTCTATGTTCACACACAATGTCAGCACCATGACATCTTTACCACTTCCTCCCCACTCCACTATCATGACATTTGAATCAACTTCAGTTATTCCTGCATAGCTTTGTTGGCTTGCAAATGCAATATTGTTTCTTACATGTGTCAGAGTGTAACCAGAGCCAACCAATACACAACTATAATTTATTTTATATTAATATATAATAAATGTATGTATATGTTAATGTGTAATATAAATTAATATATATTGAAACAAGATGACTCAGGCAGGGTAGTTGTTTAAATTAACTAAATTGAATATTTGCTAATGTTTTTGCTTACTCTATTCTACTCTATCTCCTCAGGATGGAACCTGCAAGTGTTTGAACCTTAGCAAGTCTGCAGAGGTATGTTGCAGATGCATTTGTGTGTGAGTGTACGAGAGAAAGATGATTATCATTATCAGCGTAATGGGGGTTGAACAGCGGAAACCACTTCGTAATTTATTTTTTTCTTCCTTTCTTTCATGTAGATTACTAATTTTTTAAGTGACAATTGTATATATTGATTACATTAATATAAAAACAGAGCGCAGCTATTTACCGGCTCACTGACAATTCTTTGCTTTTCCTTACCAAAGGTCAGCTTAGGAAGGCTTTAACATTTTTTTGCTTGCTCTGTGTAACTAAGATGTTAGGAAAAATTAGGACCCATGCTTTTTTACTCTGATACGCCGAGGTCATGTGTTTCAACCACTTTTTCGAAATTCTCTTATCCTATTGGATATGACTAAAGGCACGCAGAAATAATCAACAGCATCTTTAGCCACTCAGAAGCCAAAATGGGTACAGCATAAATGGCGTTCAAGAATGATGTCTGCCTGTGAAGGAATTCAAAAACGACAAAAAGCTGTGTGATCACGGCTAGCAGTTGGCCATGTTGTTTTCCATGTTAGCTTTTAGCTTCGAGAGAGAGACTAACGCTTCGAAGGGTATGAAGCATTCATATATTTTTTTATTATGAGTACAAAATATTTCATTTGGAAGTTAGATTTTGCTCAGTTTTTTCAGTTTGGAGTCTTTTAAGGCACCCCTCGGGTGGTACTACCTTTTATTGAGATTTCTCGGCAAACAGTCAAATTTATATTTATTAAATCTCAACCTGGTTTTCCTAGAAATAGCCACAACAATTTAAAATATCAAAACTCAACTACAGCTTTAAATTTAATTCACACTATGAGCAAGCCATCAAATAGCTCTAACATGAAGGCAATATGTTAGCATTAATGTGTTCTCAAGTGTCTATGTCTCTCCTCTGGACAGAAATGTGCCTCTCATAGTTATGCCATTGATGCCCTGAACTCCCTGCACCCTCTGCACCCTGGTATTCTGAATGAGAAAGTCAGGAAAAATCTGATCAAGAAACTGAACAAATTGAATCAAACCTCTGTAAGTGATCATTGTTGTGTCTCTATAATGTAACATGTCTCATATACTATAAACCTATCAATGATTAAATAAGAAAGCAAATGAGAATGGTTAATATTGTAAGCATTGAGCCGATGTAATTCAACATTAATCTCTATATGCTTCTTCCTTTAGATGAATTTCTGTTCCCTGCCTTTAAACCTCTCACCAAAAACCCTTTTTGAGGAACTGAAATTGCTGGGAGAACGACATAGTTCACATCAATCACCTTAGATTCATGTGGTGACCTGCCAACCCCTTTCTTCAGTAATCCTCCTTCTTATTGTGCAGTCATTTGTCTGATAACTGTATGCAGAAATTTCGTTTTAGTATTCACTTTCATCAATTTGATAGTCTAGAAATTGGTATTATGAAAGGTTAAATGTATTGAATTATTACATTAAATATAAAGAATAAATCAATAATGGATCATGAACAATTCATCAACACGAATGAGTCTTCTTGTTGGCTGTAATGTAATGTTTTGTGTAGCCAGTACTTTTGTGGATTACAAATGTATAATTTGATGGGTGCTGATGATAATATTCATTCTGACCATTAGATACATCATGTATGTTTGCAAAAAAGTACTGTTTTGGACCTATTATTTATGTTATTTATTATTTATTTATCATTGTGCTTGGCATATATCAATTGATTTAGCTATTCCTTTTTTGTCACCATTTGGTTGTGAAAAAACAACAGTAGAATTTATAACAACAAATATTATTATTAACTGTTAAAAAAAGTGAACAGTAATGTACAAAGATCCCACCCATGTGTTAATTCTTGGTTTTTATGTTTTTATGTATCCCTTGTCAACTCTTACTCCCACATCAATAAAAGTATTTTCATTAATGAATATGTAAGTCTGTTGGTATTATCTTTTCATACCCTATTTAGAATTCACATGTTACAGACTATTAAAGCTGATCTCAGAAGAAACTAAAAACTGCATTTCCTGCAGAAAATGCGTTGGAATGCTGAAAGCTAAAAGCTGAAATGATTTTTTTAATGCAGAAAATAAAGAAATGGGAAAAGCTGAAGGGAATTTGAATACATTTGCTGAAAATACAGAAATTAGAAAAGCTGAAATTAATTTGAAAAAAAATGGTAGTAGCAGTATCAGTTGTTTTACTAGTAGTAAAGAGAGAGAAAGAGACAGGGCCGAGCGTGTGTGAGTAACCTTGACAACTGAGCCACTGCAATCACAAACAAACTCAAAGGGCACAGAGAAACAGGGATTAACACAGAATCCAGACCTTAAACAACTGTCCTCTAGCACACAACTAACGGTTATCTAAAAAAAAAAAGTAGTTTTTGAGAGACCCAAGACTCTACCGAACCATGTGGTTTCTGTGTCTGTCCGCTAATAAATATGGTTCTAGTGTCAGTTTACAAAACGTGTATCTTCTGTTTTTTTTAGAAATATGATACATCCTGGTATAACTAAGTTTCTATTTAATGGTAACTTATATTGCGACCGGTCCAGGAAAAACCTTGCACTTTTAACAAACCGCATATAACAATATGTGCCTTTTTACAACATCCCATTACTGCACTGAATATAATACAATCAGTGTGGAGCAATTGTATTGTTTAACGACACACTTATACTAAATATTAAGTAATATTAATGAAGTTTTCTCAATGGTAGCGCGTGTGTGGCTCTTAAAAGATCCGTTTGGATGTGCTTGAGCATACTGTCTCTTGGCATGGAAGTATGATGATGCGTTGAAGTCCGGTGCCTGATTTGAGCCAACAAGCTATCAAGCGGGCTAACGGCTAGCGCCATGTACCGCTGGAAGCGGCAGTCATCCAGACGCAGTTTCTGTAGAAGTCGGTGAAATTCACCGAACTGTCTGCGCATATAGATGCTATTTAGTATGTGAGTAGGACTTCCACAACAAGTACAGAGTCACTATGTCTTCCAGGGTTGATGCGTTGGAAAAACAATGGCGGAAAGCTGAACTTCGTTGCGCCGGGCGCAAATACGCGCTACACACGCAAATTGACCACAATTCCGAGAGTCCTGCGGCACGTTTAGAGCGTTTGAGGCGACGCGACACATTCACGTCATGTTCGGTGTGAACGTAGCCTAAGAAACATTACACACTAATAAAAAACTTGGACTGAAGAACGAATGAAACATAATCAGTGATTATGAAAAAAGTAAAATAGATATCAACAAGCTGTTTTTTATTAACTAGATTATAACATTTTAGTGTAAATGGTGTCTCTAGCTGAAAGATTGGCAATGCAGAAAAAGTTGAAAGTTTGAGAGGATTTGAAAATGAACTCCATTGGAAAACCATGTTTAAAAAGTTGATCTTTAAGAGATAGATAGCTGGAAAGCCAGAAAGGAGCTGAACATTTTAATATTTGAATGGTTTTAATAGCTGAAAGTGTGAAGGAGATGAAAGGGGGCGGGGAAGAAATAGAAGATGTTGAATAAAGATTTGAAGAACAATACTTGAAATGCTTTAAAGCATTCCAACAATTATAATCAGTCTGTCACGGTTCCACCGTGACGCCAGCTATACTCCCAGTTGTTCTCTAGGTGTGTGTGTGGTTTGGGCGGGGCTGCAATCAGCTAGCATCTGGGTACTTCATCTGTGGATCATTAGACCCTTGTCAATGGCAGATGAAATACCACGGGTTACAGTGGTCTCATCGCCAGATTGTTTTGAGTGGTAGATATACTCTTGGCTCCCTTGAATACGCCAATCAGGTTGAGCTGAATCTGGACTACACTTCCCAGAGTGCACCAGCAGCAATCCCTGTAATTGTGGAGCACCTGTGTAGAGGTCCTCATTCCCTTTTTAAACAGGCACAGCTGAGAGGAGACACAAGTTACTCTACGGTTCGGTCCAAAGATGCCAATGGTCGGAGAGATTTTATTGACTTTTGTTTAAAATGCTGATTTATGTTTAAATCATGGGTAACTGAGTAGATTAGGGTGAATCATTGCAGCATCAAGTTAATTATCAGGATTTGCTAAAATATTTAATTAAATTTGAAAGTATGTTGTGTTTATTTAGATACAAACCCAGTTAAAAACTTAATTTGAGAATGTTTAATGTGAATGTTTAATATTAAAAGGTAATTTATGTTCTTTGTCTTTAAAGGTTTACAACCTGACTCTGAACTGGCAAATCAACGGGCAAAAGAAAAACCAAATAAAAGTGATTGAGCCAGAAACTTTGAGTTGTCCTCGTGTCCTTTGGATTGTGAGCTGGAGACATTTTGGTAACGCTGTACCTAACCAGTGTGTTTTTTCCTTTTCCAACCCAACACATTCGTTGAGAGTTGCTGTAATCATGGCGTGGCCTTCATGACACTTACAAATGTTTGACGTCCCACATAAACTCTCTACAACTTCCCTGTTAACTTTACTGTGTCTGCACTCCAAATACAAAACTAATATTAAAGCTGCAAGCAGCGATGAACGGGCCTTCGCCTCTCCTTGTATGTCGGGGGGCAGGGGTCAGCCGGACTCACGGGTCAAAAAGAGACTAAAGAGACTAAATCAATCACTCTTGGGGCTGGTATTCAAACCTGAGTCTGTAGTTTCATAAACCGAATCCACCAACACTAGGCCATTGCCGAGGTGCAAAAGACCTGCAAAAAGTCAATGAAATGTAGCAGAGACAGTTGGTGGAGATCGCAGAGTAATTGTTACGGGTCTCGGGCACGATGACCACAATAACAAAAAGATGTATTCCTGTAAAATAAAGGTAGAGTCTGAAGCGCAAGAATCACAGCAACACTTGTCTCGTTCTCCAGATTGCATCTGTATATGTATCTTGTCCTGTTTATCTTATAGATGCAGTCTAAATGTCAAGGTCAATTTACAGAATATCCACCTGTAATTACCTTAGCTGTTATTACTGCTTAATATAGTTCTAATTGACCAACTACATAAGGTACATTTCCACACCATATTGACTATCATAAACGTATACAACTCTTATTCACATTTGGACATTGCACTTTAGAATGTATATTAATTAACTCAGCATGTACCAAAATATGTACAACATGACGAATTAAATCACTGTCCCTGCATACTGAACAAATATTACATTCTGGATTCATTAAACACATTTTAAGTCACATCAGGAGTCTTATTAAATAAGTTGTGGCGATGTACAAAGTGCAAAACCTAAATAGAGGTAATAAAAAAAAGTGTGCCATTCCAGGAATCAAACCCTCATCTCCATCCCCAGGGGTCAGAGCTCTGCAAGTGAGCTATCTGCTCTGATACAATCTTGTTAGTCGAAAGGTCACTAAAATAGGATTGGTCACTCTCCTGCTAAAATACAGGGAATATTCACACTAAAAAAGTTATAACTGACTTCCTGTTTGTTTTAGAGCAAAGTCCTTAAAGACTTTTTTAAGTCTCTCTGTAATACATTTGTTGAAAAATCAACATACTTGTAGGTCAAACAGGGTGCCGGCGCTGCTTCGTCAAAAACTTCCAGGGGGCGCTATGGAGGGAAATTTTCACTTTTGATCCAAACCTCCACATCAGGTCTGTAAAGGTCATCACCTAGGACACTCACTGAGGTTTTAAAGAGTTTTTGAGTTTGCCAAGGCTCAGAAGATGTGCTTAAACTTTCATGTGAGGATGGTGTCGTCACGAAGTTTGTCCAAAACTCCCAATATTCACGGTGACCTATCATCACAGTCTTAAGGCTTATATTCACAGATTTGAAGTGGATCAGATTAAAGGGCTAGGAAATGGACATCTGACTGTAGAAATTTTGCATGACCTAGGCCAATAGGTGGCGCTATACTTTTTCGAAAATCCTTTCATGCCAGTACTTATAGGCCTACACAAGCATCATGAATTAAAATTTCTTGCCAGAAATATCAATGTTCCTTGGAGTTATACCATTTTACATTTTTGAAGAGGAGTTCGTTTGTTTGTAATACCAAAATATGGTGGAAATTGCGAAAAACAAGCGAAAATACAGAGAATCACTATAGCGCCCCCTAATGTTCGATTTTTAAATAAATTTCAGGGGAAGTTCTAGGACCCAATATGAACATGTTCTAAAGATTTGGTGGCGACAGGCCTTTTACTTTTAAAGTTATTGGTCTTTCCTTTTTAGGCCACACCCCCTACAACTTGATTGGTCCATCAATTAAAAACACAATGAGATATCAACAAGCTTTTAATAACTTTTGATGGCATTGAGCCAATGATCATTTTGCTGAAGATTTCGTGAAAATCGGACCAAGCGTCTGGGAGGAACTAAAACGTGTTTTTCACAAAATTCAAAATGGCGGACATAAAACGGTAGGCGCATTTGCATACCATGATTGACTTTTTTGTAGAGCACATCCAAGAGCACCTGTGTGCAAAATTTCAAGTCAATCGATAAAAGTTGGCAAAAATGTCCCCAGAGGGAGCACTTAAGGGGGCGCTAGAGAGCACTTTTTTTCATCCCCAAATTGCGCGACCCCAGAATATCTAAATTTTTCGCACTTCTGAAGCGCCTGCAAAAATTCAAAGGTTTTTGAACATGGCAAAGGCCCCAAAAGCGCGATTGAAGTGGTGAAATAATAATAATAAGAATTCTTTGAATAACAATAGGACCTGCTCCTCCTCTACGCCAATTTAGGGCCAATAGAACACTTTCCTTTTCTGTCTAACAAGAATAATGAAACATGATGTTCTTCCTGATGTTAGTCAGTTGTTCTTCCGGCCTGTGGGCCGACAGAACTGCTCCTGCCTTTGCAAACTTAGCGCTGTTACTTGACCTGTGATCTGACAAATAAATCTACAAGAACGAGAGAAGTTGTTTTGCTGAATTCTTTCAGACGTCCCCAACCGGGCTTCCAATTTTTTAACACATTCGATGTTTTCGTTCTTTCCTTCTTTCTTTCACAATCTAAAGCCATAGTGGATTTCAATCAGGAGAGTCTCATTTAATAGTAAAACAATAATTTATTACACATGCATCAGTTATGACTTGTGCAAATTCTTTGGCGATCATGAAGGACTATCCCCGAAGGCAGGGATACTGAGGTCCAATAGGCTCAATCCCCCTGGAGTCCAGACACTGATGGTGGTGGTGGTGGTGAAAGGAATAGCAGCAACCTGATGACTAGATCACTGCTGGCTGTGAGACCGATTTGCTCCTGTAGCTGGGATAACGGCAGGCCTGGAGACGGAGTAACGCCCCGCTGTTTAATCTGAGCCAAGAGTGTTGCTCGATCGTCTGTAGGGGAGCTGCTGCACAGCGCAAGGCGAGAGCTTCTGCACTGGGCGCCCTGCGGGCTGGAATCCTGCTCCGGCTGACCAACGAGCCTGCAACCTGCCTCTCCTGGCAACGGATCCAACTCAGAATCTGACATGATCCTTAACACGGCTAAGCTACAGAGGATAACCAATTTACCCATATGTCTTCGCATCAGCTACACGCTGAAAAACAGCTGACAGCCAACAGAGAGGAGAACACTTTGTTTGACAGCAACGACGCAAATGGCGCCAGAAAACTGTGTGTAGAATCTGATTGGTTAGTAAAATGTCCACGCCCCCAATCAGCTGAAAGCGTAATTACAAAGGAGGCAAACAGAGTCAGACTGTCTTCCTGACTGAACTTGCGCTTAAGCTACATATAGACTGTAACGGATCCCGCATATGAATTTTTGTTACGGGTCCATTAAACTAATACAGTTTTTGAATAAATTCCCGTTTGTTAGTAACAAGTTCTGTTAAGCTCACACTCAAAACGCAGAAACATCCTCTTTTTACCCTTTCAAAATAAAGGTACAATTCCTTTTACCGGAAGATCTGTGGAGTTACTTACACTCCCACCAAATTAGTGTTTTTACTAAATGGAAACCTTAAAACACTCAATTTCAAATTACAGAATAACCTTTCAAAAGTATGGGCTAAAACTACACAGAAAACAATATAGCATTTCTTAACTGCAATAGTGCTTAAACAGCTTCTAACAATATAACTAATTTCTGGACAGGGCGCTCCAAAACAGGCCTGTTGGTGCGCTCTCCTTTGTGATTCAGCTCCTTCTCTCCAAACAAGATTTTGGTCCGTCTCACAAGTCCATCTTTGCCTTTAATGACGTCTGAGACTGTCCCGAGTCTCCATTTGCTTCGTGGTAAAGTGTCCTCAGCATCCAGTACAATGTCACCAACGTGCAGGTTCCTTTTAGTGCTATGTCAGCATTGTCTTGTTTTGATGTTGTGTAGATATTCCTTTTTCCATCTACACCAAAACTGCTCTGTCAGGTACTGCACCTGACGCCATCTCTTTCGTCCATAAAGATCCTCTCTTTCAAACTTGCCAGGTGGAGGCAAGGCTGTGGTTGTTTTCATCGTGATCAGGTGGTTAGGAGTGAGTGGCTCCAAACTGTTGTGGCTGTCCAAGGTATCAGCTGTGAGCGGACGACTGTTCACTATAGCCATGGTTTCATAAAAGAAGTTGCGCAGTGATGCATCATTTAGCCTACCAGAGGCAAGTAACAGAGTGGCATTAAGAACACTTCTGACAGTTCTGATTTGCCTTTCCCACACACCACCTGCATGGCTGGCATGAGGTGCATTCATTACAAAGTCACACTGCTTTTCTGTGAGGAATACGTTCAATCTATTCGTGTCCAACTCCTTTAATGCAGCACTCAGCTCATTTTTTGCACCCATGAAGTTAGTGCCTTGATCACATTGAATTGGTCGTACAGCACCTCTTAAAGCAGGGGTGTCAAACATACGGCCCGCGGGCCGGAACCGGCCCCCAAGGAGGTTCGATCAGGCCCGCAGGATAATTTGAAAGTGGAAAAAATGCATAAAAGACATGGAATTAATATTTTTAATTCGCTGCAATTCATGGATTATCCGCGAAGGGGCGCACTCTTTCCATCAGAGTAGAAGACAAGCCGCATCACTGAGACAGACTGAAAACAGCAGACGGTATCAATGCGCCATCTGCTGCTTGTTATGACGTTGTTAATACCTTGGTCTCTACCTCTCCGCTACACCCTCATTAGCCAAAATGTCGTTATCCAAACGGAGAAAAGTAGATAAGGAGTGTAGAATTTTCAAAGAAAAATGGACCACGTCCTATTTATTTACAGAGATGCACGGAAAACCTTTGTGCTTGGTGTGTTTGCAACAAGTTTCGGTATTGAAGGAATATAATATTCGACGCCACTACGAGACTCATCACAGCGAAAAATATGACGGCTTGCAAGGACAACTGAAAAGAGATAAGATTAACGAATTGCTGGCGGGTCTGAGGAAACAGCAGTCAACTTTCATCCAGAGCCGAGAAGTCAGTGAAGCAGCGGTATAAGCCAGCTACCTAATTGCTAGCGAAATAGCATTAGCATCGAAGCCGTATTCCGACGGTGACTTCGTTAAACGACGCATGATGAAGGCGGCTGAACTTGTATGTCCCGAGAAGCGACAAGCTTTTGCCAATATTAGCCTGACGAGGAATACTATAGCAGAGAGGATTTCGGAACTATCGGCAGATTTAGACAGTCAATTGAAACAGAGAGTCAAGTCATTTATTGCATTTTCCGTGGCAATTGACGAGAGCACTGACATCACAGACGTGGCCCAACTGGCCATATTTATTCGAGGAGTTGATGAGACATTGACTGTTACTGAAGAGTTTCTTGAGTTGGTGCCAATGATGGACACCACAACAGCCGAGGACATTTTCGGCTCTGTCGTTGCTGCATTGGACAGAGTTGGAGTGGACTGGTCCCGCGCTGTCAGCCTGGCTACAGACGGTGCGCCATCCATGGTCGGAAAGAAAGCAGGTGACGCGACAAAGTTCAAAGACAAAGTACAAGCCCTTAATGGAGGAGATCGTTTCTGGACATTTCACTGTATTTTGCACCAGGAGGCATTGTGTTGCAAGTCGGACCACGTCGGACCAAATGGACCACGTCATGGAGGTGGTTGTTCGCACTGTAAATTTCATCCGGTCCAGAGGTCTGAACCATCGTCAGTTTGACAAACTTCTCAGCGACAGCAACATTACCCACAGCCTGCCATACCACACTGAAGTGAGATGGTTAAGCCGAGGCGCTGTGCTGAGGCATTTCTACGAGAGGAAATCGGACAGTTCATGGAGAAAAAAGGAAAACCGGTGTTGGAATTACAATCTCAGGAATGGCTACGGGACCTTGCATTCTTGGTTGATATTACTGAACACTTGAACAATCTGAACAAAATGTTGCAAGGCCGCAAAAAAGTTGTCACACAGTTTTCTGACAACATACATGCATTTAAGTTGAAGCTGACTTTGTGGGAGATGCAACTGGCAAATTGCAACCCTGCTCATTTCCCCTGTCTGAGAGATGTGTGTGTGACCAGACCTGATGCGGACATGAAACGGTACAAAGACAAAATTGCAGGACCACTGCGGGAGTTTGAGAAACGTTTTCAGGTATTTGGTGAACTTGAGACAGAATTTTCAGTTTTTCGCTCACCTTTCACAGTTAAAGCTTCTGATCTGCCGGTCAAAATTCAGCTAGAGATAATTGATTTGCAGTGTGATGCAGATTTGAAGGGCAAATTTGCCTCTGTAGGTCTGGACAGATTTTATCAGTATCTACCACCAGGGTACCCCAAATTAACAGCCCTGGCTGCTAAAATGTTGTGCATGTTTGGGACAACCTACCTTTGTGAACAAATTTTCTCAGTGATGAATATCAATAAAACAAAAATGCGTTCAAGGCTCACAAACAAGCACTTAAATGACATTCTGAAAGTGACAGCTAGTCAGGACATGACACCTGGTGTTGATGCACTTGTACAGGCCAAAAGATGCCAAGTTTCAGGAACAAATACAAGTCCAGACTAGACTAACACCTTTAAAATGCTGCCTTAGATACTGTTTGCATTGAAAGAATACAGCTCTGTGAAGATGAATCCTTACTGTGGTGATTTAAAAAATGTGCACTTTAATGTTAGTCAGCAGCTTCAAAACAAAAGTTGTGTGATGGAATTCTACTGTTCATACAACTCCATAAATTTTCAGTATGTATTGTATGTGAATGTATGTTTCATGTATGAAGTTTACAGATTTACAGGACAGGCGAACACTTTCTTCACTACACATTTAAAATCACTCTCCTTAGTTTGTAAGGTGTACGCAGGGATTACATTTAGATTTTATATGCGTATGTGTAAGTGGTTTAAAAATTCCTTTCTTTAAAAGTCTCATTTAATCTTAAAGTGCATTACTATATTTTTCAGTACCAATTAAAGTTTTGTGCCTTTGTACAATCAGTGGGATCAGTTGCAATGCATATTTGTGAATGATAAAAGTAAATTGCACATTTGTCTAAGGAAATATGAGGTGTTTCATGAAATGTTTTGTAAAAGGATAGTTCATTAAATTTCAATATTTTCCTAATGTTCTTGTGCTTCTTTACACCAAAACAAAGGAAAGACATGATATTTTGGTTATTTATAGCAGAGTATGGTATAATTTTAATGGTCCGGCCCACTTGACATCTCCCTAGGCCGTATGTGGCCCACGATGCGAAATGAGTTTGACCCCCCTGTCTTAAAGCAATAAAGCGTCTCAGTCCATTAATGAATGTGTCTGTGGACAAGTCCTCCAACATTTCAATATGAATGGCTCTAGAGCAGAAGCAGGTAAGGAGCAATCCATACCTTTTTTCTTGTTTTCTCCCTTGTTTTGTCCAAAGGGGGCCGAAACAGTCCATCCCACAACAAGTGAAGGGTGGGGAGGGTTCTGTTCTTTCAACAGGCAGGTCACTCATCCTTTGGCTTTCAGCTGGCCTTCTCAACCATCGACATGTCACACAGTGGCGGAGGTGTGTTGCGACTGTTCTGCTGAGTCCACAGATCCAATAGCCATTCGACCTAATTTCATTAATAGTGAAGCCTTTGCCCTGATGTTTTACTGTTTCATGATGGTGGGCGATGATCAGATTAGTCATGTGATGTCCTGGAGGAATGACTGTTGGATGTTTAAAAGAGTTAGGAAAAGGTGAGCGACTGAGTGTCATGATCCGGATTCCTCCTTGTTTTGTTTTTCTACACACACACACACACACACACACGCACACCCAGCTGATACTCATTAACACACCTCCTCATTCCCATTCATGCTTTCACTCGCCCTAAACGCCCACAGCCGCTTTCCATAGCAATCAACTCTCACACTGATTCTCAACTCACCTGTTTCTGCTCACTGCTTAATTTGTTTGACTATTTCTAACCCATGTTTCTCTACTCCCCTGTCAGACTGTTGTTGAACTCTGAGCTGTTGCCTTGTCCCTGTGTTACCAATCCAGCGTTGTCCAGATCCAGATCTACTTTAAGTTTTGTCCCGGACTGCGTCTGCTGACGGCAGCCCCCTTAGTTCGAGTTTGGAAGAATAAAAGACATTTTTCCGCACCTCTGCATTTGGGTCCTCTGTTCTCCACGTAACAGAACAGTCTGACCAAGATGGACCCAGCGGAGGAGGCACCTTTTCGCTCGGCGATCGAGGCCCAGGGAGCGCTTCTTGGAAGACATGATGGGGAGATTTCCGAGACACGCCGTGCGGTGGAGAGTCTCTCCGCCCAAGTTTCGGACCTGTCATCACGGCTCCAGTTCCAGCTGGAGGCCCCCAGTGTTACCGGAGGTTCTGCTGAACCCCGGATCAACAATCCCCCGTGCTATGCCGGTGAACCTACAGAGTGCCGCTCTTTCATCACGCAGTGTGAGGTCGTTTTTTCCCTGCAGCCAACCACCTATGCACGTGACTCGGCGCGCATCACTTTCGTTATCTCCCTGTTGAAGGGAAGGGCGCGCGAGTGGGGAACTTCCGTCTGGGGAATGGATTCGGATCTGACTGACTGAGTTATTTAAGGAGGAGATGATCAAGGTGTTCGACCGATCCGTCCACGGCCAGGAGGCTTCTCGAGCCCTCGCCGTGCAGTTACAGATTACGCCATTGAGTTTTGTACTTTGGCCATCTCATCTGGCTGGAACGAACCAGCCCTGGTTGCTCACTTCTTGGAGGGTCTTAACTCTGCCCTTAAGGAGGAGATATATATGCCCGTGAGATTCCTGATCGGTTCGACCAGTTGGTGGAGCTCGCTATCCGTCTCGAGAAGCGCTTGGAAATGCGCCGCCATGCTCGAGGTTGGAGAGAGGAACAACCGGTCGCCCCGCCCACCTTCTCTGTCCCAGCAAGAGTCGAGCCGGAGGCTGAGCCCATGCAACTTGATGGTATCCGCATCTCGGCTACCGAGCGACAGCGAAGAATTGCCAATCGTCTCTGCCTTTACTGTGGCTCGAGTAACCACTTTGTTTCCACCTGCGCAGTAAAAGCCAGAGCTCGCCAGTGACCAGGGGATTGCTGGCGAGCGCGACTACCCTCTTCCCCAGATCCAGAGTTAAGTCTCGCACTACATTCCCGGTAACTCTTCGGTGGTCGGGCAGTGCAGCATCCTGTTTGGCCCTCATCGACTCCGGGGCGGAGGTCAGTTTCATCGATGAGCAGTGGGCACGGGAACATGGCATACCACTGGCTGACCTTGAAGACTCCATGCGGTGTTTGCCCTGGACGATAGTGTCATATCCAAGGTCCGTCTATCCACCCGGCCGGTGAGTCTCTCCATATCGGGGAACCACCAAGAGACTATTTTTTTAAATATTTTTCAATCCCCTATTTGCCCTGTTGTTCTTGGCCATCCTTGGTTAGCTAAACATAATCCTCAGATTAATTGGACTAATAACTCCATTCTTTCATGGGTTCTGTCGTGTCATGTTGAGTGTCTTGTATCTGCAGTTTCTCCTGTCTCCTCTGTTTCTGTGTTTCAGGAGGGGCCCGTGGATTTGAACGGTGTGCTGGAGGGGTACCTCGATCTGTGGGTGGTCTTCAGCCGTTCTCGGGCCACTTCCCTCCCTCCTCATCGACCGTATGATTGCTCGATTGATCTAATTCCCGGTACGACTCCCCCTCGCGGTCGATTGTACTCTTTATCTGCTCCTGAACGCGAAGCGTTAGAGAAGTATCTCTCGGAATCTATTGCCGCGCGCACCATCGTTCCATCCTCCTCTCCCGCTGGTGCTGGATTTTTTTTTTTGAAGAAGAAGGACGGATCCCTGCGTCCGTGCATTGATTATCGAGGGCTGAATGACATCACGATTAAGAACAGGTATCCTCTGCCTCTCATGTCATCAGCCTTCGAGGTCTTGCAGGGGGCTAAGGTTTTCACCAAATTAGATCTGCGTAATGCGTAATATTTGGTTCGTATAAAAGAGGGAGATGAGTGGAAGACCGCGTTTAACACGCCTCTTGGTCACTTTGAATATCGGGTTCTCCCCTTTGGTCTCGCAAACGCCCCCGCCGTCTTTCAGGCCCTCATCAACGATGTCTTGAGAGACATGCTTAACATTTTCGTGTTTGTATATCTCGACGACAAAACTCATTTTCTCACCCTCTCTCCAAGTGCACGTCCAACACGTTCTTCGTGTCCTACAGCGCCTCTTAGAGAATCGCTTATTTGTCAAGGCTGAGAAGTGCACATTTCATTCTCAGTCAGTGACTTCTCTAGGGTCGGTCGTGTCCGCTGACGGGATTGGCATGGATCCTTCTAAAGTTAAGGCGGTCACTGACTGGCCGGTTCCCGATTCCCATGTTCTCCAGCGCTTCTTAGGATTCGCCAATTTCTATAGACGGTTTATTCGCAACTTTTGTCAGGTCGCCGCACCACTCACTGCGCTCACCTCAGTCAAGTCTCGCTTCTCTTGGACCGAGGCGACCCAAGCCGCGTTTGATCACCTAAAGACCTTGTTCACCACCGCTCCTATTCTCATCAACCCCAACACTGAGAGACAGTTCATTGTCGAGGTCGACGCGTCGGATGTGGGGGTGGGGGCGGTCCTTTCACAGCGCTCTCCTCTCGATAATAAGGTTCACCCCTGCGCGTTCTTTTCCCATCGTCTATCCCCTACAGAGCGGAATTATGACGTGGGTAATCGAGAATTATTAGCAATCCGACTTGCATTAGGAGAGTGGCGTCATTGGAGGGGGCGTCTCATCCGTTCATAGTCTGGACGGATCACAGAAACCTTGAATACATTAGATCTGCTAAGAGACTTAACGCTCGTCAGGCTCGTTGGGCACTTTTTTTCTGTCGATTCAATTTCACCATTTCCTACAGACCCGGATCGAAGAACATTAAACCTGATGCTCTCTCTCGTCTTTTTGGGTCTTCTGAGAACGCCTCGACCAAGGAGAACATCCTTCCTGAGGAGTGTGTGGTGGGAGCTGCGGTCTGGGGAATCGAACGGGTCGTTAAGCAGGCCCTTAGCCGGACCGTCACGCCCCTTCGGTGCCCTGACCGGTCACTGTTTGTTCCCCAGTCCGTTCGTGCGGCCGTCCTCTGGTGGGGTCATTCGTCCAAATTGGCTTTCCACCCTGGAGTCAGAGGAACTCTTGCCGTCATTCGGCAGAGATTTTGGTGGCCCACTATCGAACAGGATGTCCGTCGTTTTGTATCCTCTTGTCCTGTCTGCGCCCAGACCAAGTCTGGTAACTCTCCCCCTGCTGGTTTGCTCCGCCCTCTCCCGACTCCATTGCGTCCTTGGTCGCACATAGCCTTAGATTTCGTTACGGGCCTCCCTCCATCCATGGGTAACACTGTCATCCTTACCGTGGTCGATAGGTTTTCTAAGTCCGCTCACTTCATTCCGCTTCCTAAACTACCCTCCGCTAAGGAGACCGCTCAGTCGGTGGTCAATCACGTTTTCAAACTCCACGGTCTTCCCACTGACGTTGTTTCTGATAAAGGTCCGCAGTTTGTCTCTCAGTTCTGGAGGGAATTCTGCCGACTGATTGGCGCCACGGCCAGTCTGTCATCGGGATTTCACCCCCAAACTAACGGGCAAGCCGAACGAGCTAATCAGACACTGGGTCGTATTCTCCGCAGTCTTGCGTTCCAAGATCCTTCGTCCTGGTGCGAACAATTACCATGGGCGGAGTACGCACACAACTGCTGCCTTGGGTATCAACCTCCGCTTTTTCCTTCCCAAGAGGTCGACGCTTCTGTTCCGTCTGTAGAGGGTTTTATTCGGAGATGCCGTCGCACATGGAAGAGAGTGAGAACTGCCCTCTGTCGTACCAAATCACGCACTCGCTTATCCGCTAACCGTCGGCGCATAAGGGCTCAGAGATACGTTTGCAGGGAACGCGTCTGGCTGTCGACCCTAAATTTACCGTTGCAGTCTAGCTCCCGTAAACTTTCACCCCGGTTCATCGGACCGTTTCCCATTATTAAGGTTCTTAGCCCTGCGGCTGTCAAACTCAGGCTTCCCCCAAAGCTCCGTCGCATCCACCCGGTCTTTCACGTGTCGTATGTTAAACCCATTGTTCGGATGCCCACCCGTCCTGTTCCCCCACCACCCACCCTGGCCGGTGGGTCCTCTATTCATACTGTCCGCAGACTCCTTGATGTTCGCCCTCGGGGTCGTGGTTTCCAGTATTTGGTCGATTGGGAGGGATACGGTCCTGAGGAGAGATGCTGGATTCCCTCCCGGGACGTCCTGGACCGCTCGCTCGTCGAGGACTTCCACCGCACCCGCCAGGCTCCACCTTCGGGAGCGCCAAGGGGCGCTCGTTGAGGGGGGGGTACTGTCATGCACCGGATTCCTCCTTGATTTGTTTTATCTACACACACACACACACACACACACGCACACCCAGCTGATCCAGATCTACTTTAAGTTTTGTCCCGGACTGCGTCTGCTGACGGCAGCCCCCTTAGTTCGAGTTTGGAAGAATAAGACATTTTTCCGCACCTCTGCATTTGGGTCCTCTGTTCTCCACGTAACACCGAGCCTACCTCCCACCTTGAGCACACCCTCTGCATCCAGGAAAGCATCGAGGTGATACAGCTTGTTGTGTCTTGGAAGCTGATGTCTCTTTTTTAATAGTTTTATCTCTTCTCCGTACGCTTGGCTTTGTATGTCCTTGATGATAAGTCGTTCTGCACTTTGTCTTTCGCTGACTGTTGAAAGGTCACACGATTTGACCTTTCTAGCACGCCGCAAGAGACGCGCCACTGCCCCAATGGCCCGAGACCAGCATGAAAACTTCTTTAATCTTCCTACAAGATCAACTTGCTCTGAGGTCTTTGTCTGGAATGTCTGAGCCCTTTTAACTTCTGGGTCACCGACAGGTAGCTCCAAAATCACCTCTGTTGGCACTTCTATTTCTCCTTTCCACAGGAAGCTAGGGCCAGTGAACCAATCAGAAGAGAGCAACTCATCTACTGTTTTCCCTCTTGATGCATAGTCTGCTGGATTTTCATCCGTTGGTACATAGAACCATTGCTTCGGGTCTGAGCCACGACGGATTTTCTGCACTCGATTTGCTACAAAGGTGTGGAAACGGCGAGCATCATTATTAATGTAGCCTTATACAACCTTTGAGTCTGTCCAAAAGAACTCTTCTACATTACAGTAGCCTAGTTCTTCTTTGAGCATATTGCTCACTGTGACTGAGACAACTGCTGCGGCAAGTTCTAACCTTGGAATAGTTGTGACCTTTAGCGGCGAGACTCGCGCTTTTCCCATTAGAAGAACACAGTGAATGTCTCCTCTTTCATTCTTCAGTCTCAGGTATGTGCATTGGCCGTAGCCCGTGGTGCTGGCATCTGAAAAGTGATGTAATTCAGTTTTCACCACCTTTCCAAAGCCAGGAGGCTGATAGCAGCGATCTACCTGTATTCCTTCCATCTTAACAAGATCATCTTGCCATTTCTCCCACCGTGGCTTCAACCGCTCTGGAATTGGATCATCCCATCCTGTTCCTTGATGGCACATTTCTTGGAGAATTTTCTTTCCCTTGAGGAGGTAGGGAGCTACGAAGCCCAGCGGGTCGTATATGGAGGCGACAGATGACAGGATGCCGCGACGTGTTACGCATAAGAAGCGTAGATAATCACGGTCATTTTCTGAGACATGGAACTGATGAAACATCTTTTCTATGTCACACATCAGAGCAATGCGATGCTGTCGGAAGCGAATGAGAACACCTGTCAGACTGTTTATCATATCTGGGCCTGGGAGAAGATGTTCATTAAGGCTACTTCCCTTGTACTTTGCAGAACAGTCGAAAACCAGGGTTTCTTGGGGTGATAAACACCATGGTGAGGTATGTACCATTTTTCTCCATAAGTGCCCACATCACATACCTCCTCGACGTCACCTCTCTCAATGATGTCCTTCATGTAGTTGATGTAGTCATTCTTGTAGCTTTCATTTAAAATGAACTTCCTTTTCAGGTGACTTAATCTTACAGCAGCAAGTTGCTTGTTATCAGGAAGGAAGGGCCTCTCTCTGAAGAGGAGGGGCATTTTGTAATGTCCCTGCTTGTTTGTTTTTATGCTTTCCTTTAATTTGTCAAGAAAAATCAAATCTTCTTGACTGACTGTTTTGTCATCTCCTTGAGTGTCTCTGAAATCAGTCTTGAGCATTCTTATTGCATCCAATGGAGTCACTGCGGGCAGCTCCTTCACAGTTACTCTGTTACAGTGACCGTTTGACAATTGTGCATCAGAGTGAGTTGCTGAACAGCCGACAATACTCCACCCTAAGTCTGTGAGAATGGCAAAGGGTTCGTTATCCTTTCCTGTTATGACACGCCTGGGTATGAGAGCTCCTGGACAATTGTATCCTATGAGTAACCCCACTTCACAGTTAAGAAGAGGCGGCATTTGATGTGCAATTGCTTGGAGATGCTGCCATCCTTTTGCCGTTTCGTGCGTTGGTATGTGTTGTCTGTTTACAGGAATGCAGTCCTTGGTGTATGCAGGAGGCAGTTTGATGTGCACAGTGGAATTGAAACCTCTCACACGTAGACCAGATGTCCGTTCACTTTTAAAGACCGTATTTTCACCCATCATTGTAGTGAGTTTCAGTTTAACAGGGAAAGTAGTCAGCTGCAGTTCATTACTTACATCATTTTCAATGAATGTTGTGTCACTTTGTGTATCCAGCAGGGCATACACAAGTTTTTCTCTGGATGGATTATTGTCGCTTGACACCCACACTGGCACTATCATTGAGGTGTTTTCTGACTGACCTTGACTGGTGACATTGAGAGAAACAGCAGACGTTGGTTCCGTTTCCCTGTGTTGCGCTGACATTTCCCTATTTGTCCATTCTTTGATTTCAACTTTTCCGTAGCCATCATCGTGGAGATATGTAGGATGCCGTCCTTTGCATGAGTCACATGTGTGGCGATGTCGGCATTCCTTCGCGCTGTGACCGTGTTTTAGACATCCATAACACAGTCTGTTATCTTTGACATATGCCCTTCTGTATTCCAGTTTTCTTTGCATGAAGTCTGGACATTTGCAAAGCTGATGACTGATATCCTTACATAGCATACAAGGGGCCTTGACTTTTTCTTTTGTTGTGGTCTGCTTACTGTTTTCAACCACAATTTGTGTGTTAAAGGTGCTGGCTTTGTTTCTTTTGCTTACCCTTGTGCTCCACTTTTCTTGACCAGAACCATCAGGTGGATGAAGAGCGAGGAAAGAGGTGACTGGATTGCAGGCGGTTTCGGCCTCCACAGACATAAACTTGGCAAAGTCCTTGAAGCTAGGGAAATCCTTTCCTTCCGTGAGACGCAATGTTACTTGCCGGTTCCATCGTGAGGCTAGCCACTCTGGCAGTTTCCGCACCAACTTCTGATTTTCCTCACAATCGTTTAGGATGTTTAAACCTTTTACATGGGGCATGGCCTGCAGACAGGCATTTAAGAAATCTGAGAAGTCTCTCAATCCTTCAGCGTCCTTTGACTGTATTTTTGACCAGTTGGATAACTTTTCTCTAAAAGCCTTTTGAATGATAAATGGCTGGCCGTACCTCTGATCGAGCTTTTTCCAAGCGTCACTGTAAGCTTCGCTGTCACTACGATAGAATGTCCCTTCTAGGCATTTGTGAGCTGAGCCACCTACATATCTCTTTAGGTAGTGCAGCTTATCGGTAGTGGGAATGTTCATTCTATCTATAAGTGAAATAAATGAAGCCTTCCACTCAACAAAGTCAATGGGATTGCCATTAAACACTGGGGGCTCTGGCATTGGAAGTCTGTTAATAGCAATGCTGTCCTGAACAGCTTGTGCTAGGCTGGATACATCAATGGGAGCCGATGGAGTGACAATTGTAGGGGGGTTTGTTTGCGACAGGCAGGATGTTCCGAATAGGGTTCTGAAATGACTGAAAGGACTGAGCATCAGACATCATCAGCATCTCTGTCATATACTTCAAGTCTGGCTTGGGCAGCCTTTAAGTCTTTTTCAGCTTGTAACCTTTCTAATCCCGCTTTGTGTTTTTCTAATTCCCTCCTGTGCTCTTCCTCTAAAACTCGGATCTTTTCCTTTTGTCTCTAACTCCGCCGCTGCTTCTGCTCGCTTGGCTGCTATACTTGAACATGTGGAGCGATGACTGCCAGTCAGCGCTGAGGCAGAGGAGCCGTAAATGGACCGGGCATAGTCGGGCTCGGGCTTTAGTTCTTGCCGTGTTTGTCGAGCTTGGGCTTTCCACTGTTCATAAAGGCTATCATGTCTTTTAGCACGTTTACTCTGCTCTTGTTTACGGTAAGCTAGCATCTTTTCCGTGGGAGCTCGCGCGCGTTCCGAACGTCTAACGTTAGCTAAATCTGTAGCATTTTCATCTTCATCGTTCAACAGTTCAGCAAGCATTTCCTTTTTGTTAAGCAGACTCTTTTAGTTCTTGTCTAACAGCACCTTGTTCGGTTTCCTTTTCTACCATTTCCTTGTATTCCTGAATTACCTTTTGAAGGATTTCGATCTGTTGCTCTTTATCCTTCCTGCGCCGAGTAGTCTCGTTTCCCTCCATTTTTTGCTAGCCTTACTCCTCTTCTTGCACTTTTCACCGCTGCCCTTCTCCATTCTTTCGTACGAGTGTTCTTTTATACCCGTGAAAAATGTCCTTAAAGTCCGTTATAGTCCGTTGATGCAGCAGGTTAGCTGGCGAGGTAAAGCTCTTACCGTAACCCGCATATGAAGAGACATGGCACTTACTGCTGGTGAAGTTACTGTTTTATTTTCTTCCATTCCGTGCAATACCATCCTTGAACGTCAGCGTAAAAACACCACCGTAAGAGCATTTTTTTTTACGGGTCCATTAAACTAATACAGTTTTTGAATAAATTCACGTTTGTTAGTAACAAGCTCTGTTAAGCTCACACTCAAAACACAGAAACATCCTCTTTTTACCCTTTCAAAATAAAGGTACAATTCCTTTTACCGGAAGATCTGTGGAGTTACTTACATAAACCTTTTTGGCTTGAGGGTCGCCCTAGAGGTGACAGAACTAATTAAGCACCTTCCGAGGCATGTTATCGGGTTAAGTGTGAGGGGTTTCCAGCACTCCTCTCTCTCTTGAGTGCCAATCCATGCTCTTCCCGTTTTGGCTCGTTTTCACGTAGGTATACTCGGATCCAATAGCATCAACGATTCAAAAAAGGGGATGAAACAGGCACGTCGGACTACAACAGCCTGAACTACGAAAAAATTCTGGATATTGGGACCTCCCGTCTTTGCAGCGATGCCTTCACTAAAGCCGCCCTAGTGTAGTTTATTATCACTCTATCAACGACCATTCGATGTGTACTGTCTACACACTGGGCTTTCACATAGATGTGTTTAAGCCTGGTATTTTCATGTTTTATAGGACTTATGGGGCTGTTAAGAGACTTTTTTTCAGGCAATTCTCAACATTTTTTATTATGTTTTTTGTGTCATATTGATTTATTTCTTCACCAGTAACATATTAACTGATTTTTAGACATCACACTTACAGGGGTTCATCTTTAGCCTGATAGAAAAGAAATTGTCAAGATAGATTAAGTAGTTACAGAGTTATTACACATTTTCGGAGCACAGACCAAAATATGAGGCAATATGATTAAGATTAAGTTCATATCTTAAGTTTCATTTATTTATTTCATTCATGGCGCTCCCACACCACAATGCTGTAGCATTGCTTTGTATTATTTAGCATTAGTACATTCTATAACAGTTTATGGCTATACTTGCTGTCCATTATTTGTTGCCATTGTTTTGCACTCTTGAATTTATAGCAGATTAGCAGAGAAAAGATTAGTAAAAAAAAAAACTTTTCTGAAAATGTCTCACTTCTAGCTCGTGAAATTCCAACACTAGAAAAGTGGCCTTGCGCTTCAAGCTATTATGCTAGTTACTCCTCTAGCCTCAGTTTTGGATGTGTAAGAGCTTACCCTTACCTGCTTACGCTCGCTGCATGCATGATGTATTTTCAAAATAAACTCTCTCATCAACAGATGCATTCAGTTTGTGCTTGTTACTTCCAATCTTGGTTTATTTAGTTATTGCGTTTACTTGGTTAGGTTTCCATTTCTCCATTTGATGCTGAGGGGCACTGACCGAGTGTTGGTATTTGCAGAGTTGTAAGTAAGATATGTTGTCATGGTACTGACTTGTTTTTTTCATCTTGCTGTAAGCCATGGATATAGGTTAAACAGAAATACTTGAACTTGTTGCATATTCACAAACTGAGATATACCCATTGGCAAACCTGCCAAAAGAGCATACTGTAAATGTTGATTCACAATCAATCAAATTAGGAATTTAAAAGTTTCCAGCACTTAGCAAACATATACATCAATAATAAATAATATTTCCCAAATAAGGCAAACTAGCTTTGCTGTATAGTCAGACAGCTCTGGTGAAAGACTTAAATATAATCATTAGTTACTCAATTAAGCGACAATATGCCAACTAACCCATTAGCCAAGTAGATGGTCTGCTAGTGACAATACAATTTATTCATAAACTCCCCCATGACCTGCCTGTAAAATCAAAAACACAAAAGCATGGTCTACAAAATGGTTAGCTATGTAAGTATCTGTGACATGTGGTGAAAAGGCTAAAACATTTAACATCTGTTGTATCGTCCTCTAAATCAAACAGTGGAAGAGCATCGGGTGGTTTTCAATTAGACAACCAGCTAGTCAGTTAAGCAGCCAGTCTAGTTTCACAGCAACTTATCCACTGCTGTGGTTACACGATTAAAGGCATGTCCATAATTAATTCATTTTATCATTCTGACATTTCCTTTGTTATAGTCCACCACGTTGAGACACTCTTCCCTTCTTTCTTTGGATTATCAGAACTGAATGCTCAACCATTTCCATTTGAGACTTCACCAAACATTCCTACTTTGACTAAATGTTTACCATCTTCTCCAACTCCTCCTCTTCCTCTCCCACCTGTGTCACTTTGCAGTCTCCAATATCCTCCATCTCCACCATATCATCTTTCGCTTTACTCACCAATGTAATAACCTCTGCTCTAGGAGTCTTTTCACATTGACTTTCACATTGTGCAACACCTGAAACCTTTCCTTCCTGACCAACAGCTGGACTAATTCCTGCTTTTTCAGAGGTTTCTCCTTTCTGTTTTTTTGTTGCAGTAGAGGATACTTCATCCTCGATCATTGTGACTACATTACATTGTGAAATCAGATCCCCTTTGGTCATAGATGCTACAGACACCACACCACCCGAATTCAAAGTCAGACGAAGCGAGTATCCTAAGGATATGTTTTGGTCAGCTGGAGAAGAAGAGAGGGTTTGTGGTGATACTAGCATGGTTTCAGGTTTAGAGCTAGCTGTATAAGCAGGTAAAGGGACTGTTGTTTGCAATGTACGTTTTCCAAAGGATGAAGCTGGAACAGGGGCCTGGCTAGACATCCCTGAGCTTGTAGACAGTTTGGTGCTTGAGGAAAAGTCTAATTTTGCAGCCTCTGATGGTGTATTTCTTGAGCTTAGACATTTGCGCGTTATGACCACCAAGGGTGAGGTAGGCATCTTTAAAGGGGATGAAGATTGAGCCTTGTTTGGTAATGAAGATGGAGGAGATGAACCTAAGCTTATTAAAGCTGGTTTTGGGCCAAACCCTGATTCCAGATCTAGGCTAGAGCTTGGGTCAAATGTTGTTTTGGTAGTTGAGAAACCTGGGCTTAAACATGGTTCAGGTTCATCAGTAGGACTGACAGGAGTGAACACAGGAATGGATTCAGGCATGGCGGCAATGGGTGTAGAGGTCTGTAGGGGTCCATGATCCAAATCATCTTCATATTTTAACACCTTATCCTCAACAACATGTCGTTGTTTCGCTGTTAATAAATGTGCAGATGAACCAGTAGATGGAATTGGAAGAGAGCTTTGGGCAGAAGCCATAGAAGTCTCACCTGAAGGTTTGAACACGAGATCCTTACTTTGAGAAAAATTAACAGAACCAGGAGATTGACTCTTTGAGGCCTCGGTTTCAGGTTTAATTCCAGGTTTAGTATCATTTACATTAGCAACTTCAATGTTCTCTGCCTGCATGAGTTCCTCCAGCACTACAGGTTGCTGCTGGATTGGGAATTCAACACCTCCAGTGTCCTTTACTGTTCCTTCTTCTTTAATGCCAATTGGGTCGCTGCTACGCCTTAACCCGAATAGAGTTACACTCTTCCTGCGTTTCCCCACATTCACAGTAACCCCATTAGAGCCCTCTGAAGGTGATCTGACATCTTTGAACATGCTTCTCAGATTATACACGCCTTCCTTACGCTCCTCACTGTCCTGGGATTGGTCCAGCTGGTCTCCTGACCCGTCCAATGGATTAGGACCTCCATGAAGCTTCTTATCAGTGTGCGTCACCCGGAACCTGAAACGACTTTGTTTATTAAAAAAAGGGATCAAATATTTCTGCAACTCTGGTCAACCTTGCATTCTGCTCAAGTTGTTGCAATGACTGCTACCTGCCAACAGAGAAAACAGTCTGCTCTCCCGGTCGTTGTTTTGAGTGGGGGGTTCGACTTTGTCTCCGGGCCTTTTTAGATCGGACCTGGGCACACAGGTGACAGGAGTTGTGCTCGGTGCCAGAGTGAACTGTGTGGTGATGGGGAGGAACACCAACGGACTCCTTACGCAACCTGGACATCAACATTATCATTAATAGAACTACGAACATCCTTTTTATTAAAGAGTGTGTATAGTGTGTAGTCCAATACTGGAATCACGTATGTTAGCAAACATTTTAACCTGTCAAATTATGTTGTTTAGACACAAGTAGTCTTTTACAATGAAATAGTTTACCCTTGAGATTTTGGAGTCATAAACACAAGGTAATACATGTTCCTGGTTTTAAAATGATATATTGCATACACTAGTCAGAAATGGAAAACCACATAGTGTGTTACATAGTGCTTCTGCTCAGTGACATTCCAGCTCTAATGAGAAAAATAATTCTTTGTTTGCATTAATTTTAGGGGATTCCTTAATTTGTGATCAAGGCTCAAGGTTATAAAATAAAAAGCTGTATGCAGTCAACAATATTTAACACTAATACAGACTGTTGGATGAGTTTACCTGGGGTCATGGCGCACATGGTTTCCAAACATTTCATTGAAGGCTTCCATATTGGCTGCAGGAAACAAAAATAATAATAAATCAAAGAGTTACACTAATTAAGTATCAGTATGGATTTACCGATACACAGCAATCTCCCTTTAATAGGCATAAAATTGTAGTTTGAATGCATTATGTATGACAGTGTGTCATTTCTATTCATGAATGAAATGTAACATTCTCAAAACCTCACGCCACAACAGTTTCTTCCCGTCAGCAGTCAACTCATCAACTCATCCCCCACTGACTGACTCTATCATCCCACTGGTCACTTTCTTCACATTCCACATGCACTTGTCACTTTCTGTTCACTGGTGCACTTTAGTTTCAATTTTTAATTTAATTTTATTCATTTATTTTTAAACTAACCCATAGATTTAGATTACTAACCCATAGCATTATATTTTATTTTATTCCTTGCACTATGTTGTCTTCTTGTCTATTGTCGAACTGTCTGCTGTCATGCACCAACCGCCAAATTCCTTGTATGTCTGACATATTATGGTAATACATTTTTCCTGATTCCCGATTCTTGAAAACAGGATTAGGATACAGATAACAGTATAGCAGAAATGAAGTAAATTGATTAATTTTGACTTTTTAACTGAATCAATCTTAATTTGCAGTAAACTAAACAATTATTTAATCCAAACTACTATTGAGCAGTTGTTTGGTCACCTTCATTTTCAATAATGCATTTGAGGATCTGCTCCACTGTGTCCTGGTTCTCTTCGTCCTCATCTGAAAGAGAAGCCCTCAGCTTTAAAAGGGTGTAGTGCCTGTAGTCAAGTTAAACATTTTTTAACACAAGTTAAAGGGATGAATAGAAGTTTCTTTAATGCACTGCAAACAGAACCCCAAAACCATAAGATGTGTAGGGTATGTGAGAATGCAAACATTTCTGGACATACACTGCCATCTCCCTAGTAGAAAGTCCATGTAATTATTATAATGAACTGAGCAACCAAGCAACTCTAGCCATGCCTTATGTTTGAGTGGTAGCCCTTGAATACACTGATAACATTACAAAACAGACTCACCAAACATTATTCACATATAAATACTCACCAAGACTAGAAAATTGAATGATATCTAATGACTATGCCTTTAGTTACTTGTGACCTCATTGTTGAGTCTCAACCCACCGTCTGCATTTCCTCCAAGCTTCTCTTCCTCCTCTTCATCGTCCATGCCTCCAGTGCGGCAGCGGTAGCCCTTCTTCTTCAGTAGGTGGCAGACAAGGAAACCAAACAGTCCAGTGAGGAAGAAGAGGAAGACCACCACAAAGATGATGTAGGTTGGGGGATGATCCACCACCCCAGGAGCTTCTAATTCAGTCATAACGTAGGTTTGGTCTGAGTCATGAATAGATCTAGGAAACAAAGAAATCGAGGAAGATATATCTATATAAAGCGGCTTTGATAACTGTTCCACAAAACCGTAATGACTAACAGGTTCAGTGGTACAAACGTGTATTTTGAATAAATTAGATACATTTATTTTTCAGTTAGTAGTTGACAAGGCTAAAAAGAGTTTGCTAACTAAACTCAAACAAAGTACCAGGGTCAGTTAGCAAATGGTTGGTTAGAAAACTTGACAGTTTGTTGAAAGTGATTAGTGCAATTCAGCTTAAAAGCTACTATAACTTCCTTTTATATTACTGGAAGGCTGCCTCAGCAGTATTGTTCTTCAAATCTTTATTGTTGGAATGCATTGATGGATTTCAAGTATTGTTCTTCGAATCTTTACCCAACATCTTTTTCTATTTCTTCCAAGGCACGCTAAAACGTCTTCACACTTTAAGCTATTAAAACCATTAAAATTCTATAATTGTCAAACCCCTCCACATAGACACAGTAGTCGTTGGTGTCACCACAGTTTTATTCATATTATTGCTTGCTTCAGTTTCATTGTATCTCAGCATCTTTTTGTGATTCCGTAGTCCATTACCTAAAGAGTGGTTCTTTCCTTATCATGGAGCGACAACGCCCATGGAGCCCCCTCAGACGACTGGGGGGAACTCGGGTAACCATCTGTTTATTTACAGGTGTCATTTTATTTGTGTTAATTCCATATTTTGTCCTCCACCAGAAACATTTAGACGACTTACGTGACCAACGCGACAACAAGACTGACTCTAACTCGACCATTCACAACCGCACCAAGCGAGGACTGACCCGCCTAGACAACTGGTTTGAAAATGGGATAAACCCATTGAACAAATATTCTGCAAATATGTGGTGGCGCTATGCTAAACACGTAGCGACAAGAGAAAATGTTTCCAACTGTTACGTATGTTCTTTGCTACCCATTAGCTCTAATCAACCACAGTTAACTGTAGCACCCCTGGGGAAGTCTGAAGGTTGTTTCTGCGGGCTCTCAAGTAGTGGCTGGTATAAGCCCGACAAGGACGTGTTTGTATTCGATAGCAACGGAACGTCTTGGTATTTTGACAGCCTATCTCCATGGGAGGAGGTAAATAGTTCAGTCTGTTCTCAACATCACAATATCAAACAGTACTCAGCTAACCAAACGTCTACATTTGTCCTCCAGGCTCAGGAAATCCAAACACGGTTTCCCCTTTGCTATGCTCGGAATGGGACTCATTCGGTGGGAAAAACAGACCCTGCTAAGTGTGACACGATCCTCATTGGGGGATCCTCCACGGGAGATTTAAATTGCAATTATGACAAATTCCCACCTTTCCGGAATGACTGCGCCAAAAACCATAACGTAAGCTTTTGCCAAGCCAAGGGCATTGCAGAAAGGGCCGCAAAAGTGCCCATTCATCTCCAAAGATGGTCATGTTCCGGCTGGGGTTTTACTGCATTACGTCCGCAAGACTGTCCACTAGATGTTAATTGTTCCGTTTATCATTTCGCATTTCTCCCTGGTGAGAACGGGACTTATCCAGTGACCAAGGGATGGTGGCTGTGTGGCACCACCCTCCGCGTGTCTCTACCTCCGCAGTGGAGCGGAATATGTACCCCTGTTCGCGTTACTGATCATACTTTTATTCTCGCAGCTACAACAGTGACAAACAAACGAACGAAACAAGGGGCCGCATTGGACACTGGCCTTAACCCGGAAGTCAATTTTGAACCACACGACTCTGTCTGGGGCAGCAATGTGCCTGACGAGTTCAAACACGCCAGTACATCAGTTAAAGTTTTGTGGGGACTGTTTCCATGGACAGGAGTGGCAAAAAACACGTTACGATTAGAAACAGTTGATTACCGTTTCAAAAGTTTTGTAAACATGACTCTAGCGGGCCTTAAGGGTATTCGCGAGGAAATGACTGCCATGCGTTTGATGATTATGCAGAACCGCATGGTACTAGACCAATTGACCGCTGCCCAAGGAGGTGTTTGTGCTATCGTAGGAGAATATTGCTGTACGTTTATCCCTGAAAATGACAAAGACGAAGGAATTATCCATCAGGCGATACGAAATATGACAAGACTTCGGGAATCTATGGCAAAGGACAAAACTCCCTCCCCAGATTGGCTCACACGTTTGTGGTATTCATGGAAAGGAACATTAATACAAGTAGCTACTATCCTTTGTGCTCTCTTCGCTTTTGTAATTTGCGGTATCCCATTGATCCGTCATACGATTGCCCAACTATTTGCGAAACAAATAGCTATGTACAGCCTGGTGTCACCTAATGATTCACCACCAAAATTTTTCCCTGGACATGACTCTGACAATAACCCCAACAGTGACTCTGACTCCCTTGACGACCTTAACTGTTACGACCTCGACACATAAGCATCGTGACATTTATGTTTTTTATCATGAGGATGTTCATTCCTGGTGTTCTACATCTTTTGTTCCACATTAGCTTGCTAAACAAGGAGAAATGAAATTCTCACAAAAACAGCTTTTATCTCCGCATTTATTAGTGTATCACGAAAGTATGATTGATGTAATGACCTTTTCACAATATTTTATATCTATATTGTGTGATGGTAAATCAAGTTCCAGTATTGTGATTTAAACTTTTTTATTTTCCTATGAGTAAATGGTTATACTGTACACATGACATCTGCGGTGTAATGCTCAATCCTGGGAGAAGGTTTTCAGTCTTTTCTTCTCTTAACAGATTTCTTCCTATTTTCCCCCATTTTGGAGGGTTTTTGTAGGGAGTTTTTGTTCTGTGACAGGCCAAGGTTTGTGAGCGATGTCCGGATGTAACTGTTTATGATAATCAATGTGGTAAATATCAGATCGTAAATGTTTTAGAGTAGGCATCCTAAATTGATGCAGTGTGTGATTATTATATAATCAAAAGAGTGGAATGTAATGGCAAAAATATATGTAACTCTTCTAAAATGATTCATTTGTATAACCTGTTTATTAATTGCAAGTACTGAGATGGAAAGGCCATGGTAGGAGAGCCGAAGTGTTCTGCACTGATAAATGTCCTCAGCGTCCTAGCTCTAGAGACTAAACAAAGTAGGTCGTATGTGTGTAACCAGATTTGTTTTCAAGTGTTAGGAGGGCGAGTCCATGGTCAAAGAACTGATGTGTCTTACATGGACTAGCTGTCCTGAGTATCCTGGCTGTAGAGACTCAACAAGGTGGTCAAGGTTTCTGCTGACGCCACCGATAACTGAACTTGTGTATAAGAACTGCCTCGTTCTGTTAGGGGGCAAGAAGTTGGTTCATGACAGTCTGCAGAGCATGTAGCTGTTGTGACCTTTCTTCCCTTGCAAGGAAATAAACGGAGAAAGACATATTTGACTCGGAGCCTTTGTTTCTTACTTCACGATTGTCTGTGCAAAATCTTCCATCACAGAACCCAAATGCACGACTCGCACGACCAGGTTCACCAAAAAAATCAAAGTTTAACAAAAAGGGGCAAGAGCCGATGAAATGAACGATGGTTCCATGGCTTGGGACAAGACGAACTGGCACAGGACAAATGGAGACTCAGACAATATATACACACACGCAGGGTAGGGGCGCAGGTGGAAACAATCAGGGGCAGGGCAGACAATCAGACCGCCACAGGAGGACGGAGCAAGTTGCCTGACAAAAGAGGAAGGTATTTTCAAAAGAAAACAGGAACTCACAAGACAACTTGACTAACATATTTTCCTGGACAGGACAAGACAGTTAAAACACGTCTATGGCCAGACATTGTAAAGTCGTTGCAAAATGGTTTAAGAGTGACAGACGTCTTTTCATAGATGTTGAAACGATATCTGTTTAAACCACATTTCAATGTGATTTTTAATACGGTAAAATGTCGTCCTCTACTTTGTGCTATAGCATTATTTATAGGTTTAAAAAAAATGACGTCTTTTCAACAACGGGCATAGACGTCTATTCAACGTCTTTTCAACCAAAAATGCTCACTGGCTAAGGTCAAATCTGCTGTCTTGAAAGCATACGAGATGGTCCCTGAGGCTTACTGCCAGAAGTTCAGGAAGTGGGACAAAAGTGATGAACAAACCAATGTGGATTTTGCTCGTGATTTGCTGTGCCATTTCAATTGCTGCAGATGTTGAGAGTTTTGATGGACTTTGTGATTTGATAATGTTGGAACAATTAAAAAATTTGATTCCTTAGCGTATTGCGATGCATGTAAGTGAACAGAAAGCAAACACTGCATTTAGAGCGGCTGAGCTGGCGGACAATTTTATGTTGTCCGTGAGTCCATGAGTGAAATTGTAGGTTATTTTGCATGTTTATATTTCTGCTGGACTATTCAGGAACTTATTTGCTGTCTTGCTTTGTCTTGTGTTGCACTTGCTTGATGTTTGACTGAGGCAAGTTGTCACGCGAATAGCGTCACAGATGCGCCACTTACCGTTTGCGAGGTTGGAGATGAACCAGCGTGTAGGAAATTGGATGTGTGGCGTGACTGCGTGTGAAAACATGCAAAAGCGTGTATGTCACACGGGGAAACCGTGAGAGTTGGCAGCCCTGTAGCTGTGTTGGCTAGCCTGACAACAACTTTCCTAACAGTCAAACATCAAGCAAGTGCAACACAAGACAAAGCAGACATCCTCCTTTACCCAGCTATTTCCTCTTTTTGAGACCAAAAAAATGCATAAAATAATAAATACTTTGTACCCAAAGTATTTCCAGAACACATGTCTCCCTAAGATGTCTCTGAGTGACGGCTGCCTGTTGCATGTGAGCTGGAAGCCCCACCCATCCAGTCAATGCGTGCAGGCAGCCGGACAAGCAGCGGAACACTGAGTGCGCTCTGGTTGCTGCTTTTTTAATTAAGTATCGGTACTAAAAATGTTCAAAACCGTACCGTTTTCAACATAAGGATTCCGCGTACCAGGTACCTTTCTAGTACCGGTACACCGTGCAACATTATCCCACGCATGCTGAATCAAGACATTAATCTAGAACATGTCCTTTCAGTGTGATGGTGTAGATCAGGGGTCGGGAACCTATGGCTCGCGAGCCAGATGTGGCTCTTTTGATGATTGCATATGGCTCGCAGATAAAACAAAATATTCTCACTTGTTTTAATCCATCCATCGATTTTTCACTGCGCATGTCCTGTTCAGGGCTGCAGGAGCAATTGTCCATTATTTGATTGGATGATACTGGCCTACGTTTGCCGTTGCTGGGTAAAACAGGTAAACGCCCCCTTTTGAATCAGTCTGAGACTGCGTCTGCTCGGTCATTAGCTCAAAGCTAACCCTTCGACGAAGAAGATGGCGAAAAGAAAAAAAGACGACGAGTATCGTACATTTCAGGACGAATGGACCGAAGAATTCGCCTTTGTGGAGAGAGCGGGTTCTGCGGTGTGTCTAATTTGCAATGACAAAATTACATCGTTGAAACGGTCGAATGTAAAGCGGCACTTCGACACGCGCCACGCTACCTTTGCATCAAAATACCCTGCGGGAGACAGCAGAAAAAAAGAAGCAGGAAGAGAGCTTCTGAGCAGGGTGCAAGCTAGCCAGCAGCAACTCCGCGTATGGACCTGGCAAGGTGACTATAATTCGGCTAGCTTTGCTGGTTCTTTAGCAATAGTGAGGATAGTTGAATTCACTTTTAAAATATATTATATGGCTGGGGCAGGTTGCAGGGAGGACTCAAGCGCAGAGTTTCTCGAACCAAGTGCTCTTTATTTGAAACAAAACCAAAGACGTGCTCCAACGACGAGGGACATTAGACAATGACGCGACAAAGGACAACAGGCACACAGGCTTAAATACACAAGGGAGGTGCAGGTGATTGGACACAGGTGGAGACAATCACGCAATCACAAGACGAGGCAGGAAGTGAAGTTAACCCAGGACCACAAGGAACATGAAACTTCAAACTAAAACAGGAAGAGGGACCAAACCGTGACAATGGCTCTCACTGAAATAAATTTCCAAATTTTTTGCTTTCATGGCTCTCTTAGTCAAAAAGGTTCCTGACCCCTGGTGTAGATGCTGGACAAGAGTGGATCATTAAAGGAGTCTGTGTCTACATTGGCGAAAATCCAGTTAACCTTCTACAGGAATATGTGGTATGTATGTATGAATCAGTGCTTATACTCTTCTTCCACTCTTCTGTAATTCTCATTCTTGATCACTTGTGCTTGTGTGAAATTATTTATTAAAATCATACTCATAATCATTTTCATCATCAACGGCTTACTGTTTCATACAAAAAATCTATACAGTGTCTCTGGTTGATGCTAAAATTAATTTAATGGTAGGATGAACGGTTCTCAAGACTTCAAATTCCGCAATTATCTCATGGCCCGCCAGCTGTCTCATCTGTGTACGTTCCAGGGCCGGGTCTAGACAGGCATGTATGAGGGGACAGCCACAAATCTTGAGGGGACATTGTGCTCCAGCACCTAGCTCCAGCACCTAGTTTGAGGGGGCACAACATTTATTTGAGGGGGCCAAGCCCCCTCTTGCCCCTGCCTAGACCCGGCCCTGGTATGTTCTGAAAGAGAATCCTGTGTTCATACACAGCCATGGAAATGGAAATGTGCAACGAAGTGGCTCAGACTGCATTAAAAGCGGTTTCTCACGGAACAGATAATGCTACTGTCACGGTTTGGCTTCGCTTCCTGTTTTAGTTTGAAGTTTCATGTCTCTTGTGGTCCTGGGTTAACTTCACTTCCTGCCTTGTCTTGTGATTGCGTGATTGTCTCCACCTGTGTCCAATCACCTGCACCTCCCTTGTGTATTTAAGCCCTGTGTGCCTGTTGTCCCCTGTCGCGTCATTGTCTAAATGTACTTCGTCGTTGGAGCACGTCTTTGGTTGGTTTTTGAGAATAAAGAGCACTTTAACTGGAAAAACTCTGCGCTTGAGTCCTCCCTTTATCCTGCTTCAGCTGCGAGCGTGACAGAATGACGCGACCCCAGGAGGACTCAGCGGAGTTTTGGAGCGTTCGGGCCCCCGACTATCTGGAGGTGGGAAGTCCTTTTTGGCAGCGCGAGACGGACCTCGTTCTCGGGCCCAGAGGCTACCGAGAGATGTGCCTCGAGATTCGAGACCTCCTCAACCCGAGGAAAGGGAGCCCGGGGGGGGAGGAGACCTCGAACCCCCCAGTCCCGGCTCCTGTCCCGGCCCCCAGAGTCTCGCCTCCACCCGTTCCGGAACCCAGAGCCTCGCCTCCGCCTGTCCCGGCCCCCAGACGCCCGTCAGCGCCCGTGCCGGCCCCGAGACGCCCGTCAGCGCCCGTTCCTGCGCCGAGACGCCCGTCAGCGCCCGTTCCTGCGCCGAGACGCCCGTCAGCGCCCGTTCCTGCGCCGAGACGCCCGTCAGCGCCCGTTCCTGCGCCGAGACGCCCGTCAGCGCCCGTTCCTGCACCGAGACGCCCGTCAGCGCCCGTTCCTGCGCCGAGACGCCCGTCAGCGCCCGTTCCTGCGCCGAGACGCCCGTCAGCGCCCGTTCCTGCGCCGAGACGCCCGTCAGCGCCTGTTCCTGCGCCGAGACGCCCGTCAGCGCCTGTTCCTGCGCCGAGACGCTCGTCAGCGCCCGTCCCGGCCCCGAGACGCCCGTCAGCGCCAGTTCCGGCCCCAAGACGCCCGTCAGCGCCCGTTCCTGCCCCGAGAACCCCGTCAGCGCCCGTTCCTGCCCCGAGAACCCCGTCAGCGCCCGTTCCTGCCCCGAGAACCCCGTCAGCGCCCGTTCCTGCCCCGAGAACCCCGTCAGCGCCCGTTCCTGCCCCGAGAACCCCGTCAGCGCCCGTTCCTGCCCCGAGAACCACGCCCCCGGCCCCGCGGCGCCTGACCATGACCCCCCCTTCCCACCCTCTGGGGACCGTCTGGAATCCGGTCCTTGGAGGGGGATTGGGGTCAGGGCTCAGCCCGGTGATCCTCGCCACGACGACGCCGCAGCCGCACAGCTCGGCGCCCCCCGCCACGACGACGCCGGAGCCGCACAGCTCGGCGCCCCCCGCCACGACGACGCCGGAGCCGCACCGCCCGGCGCCCCCCGCCACGACGACGCCGGAGCCGCACCGCCCGGCGCCCCCCGAGACCCTGAAGCCCGGTCGCCGTAGCGGCCGGCCCCCCGAGACCCTGAAGCCCGGTCGCCGTAGCGGCCGGCCCCCCGAGACCCTGAAGCACGGTCGCCGTAGCGGCCGGCCCCCCGAGACCCTGAAGTCTGGGCGCCGTGGCATCCCGGCCGGAGGGACCCGACACCGTGCCGCCGACGCTTAGAGTCCCCTGGGTGGCCGGGGGTTGTTGGGTTCCCCGCCCTCCCTCCCTTGTCTGTTTTTCTAGGTTCCACCCTCCTTTAGGACCGTCTGGAATCCGGTCCTTAAGGGGGGGGTTCTGTCACGGTTTGGCTTCGCTTCCTGTTTTAGTTTGAAGTTTCATGTCTCTTGTGGTCCTGGGTTAACTTCACTTCCTGCCTTGTCTTGTGATTGCGTGATTGTCTCCACCTGTGTCCAATCACCTGCACCTCCCTTGTGTATTTAAGCCCTGTGTGCCTGTTGTCCCCTGTCGCGTCATTGTCTAAATGTACTTCGTCGTTGGAGCACGTCTTTGGTTGGTTTTTGAGAATAAAGAGCAATTTAACTGGAAAAACTCTGCGCTTGAGTCCTCCCTGCATCCTGCTTCAGCTGCGAGCGTGACAGCTACATTTTATTAAATGTTTAAATTTTCTAAATTTTCTCTAACTTTTGGCTAACTTTGGTTTATTTACCTTTCGTCTGTTTTATACAAAGCCTGGGTAACAACACCATCAATGAGGCCATTGAAGACACCACTGTTGGGATCTATGTTAAGAACATGCTTCAAGTGATGAAGTAGAGGACATTGGTATTATTCTTGAAGGTGTTACAGCATCTTGATAACTTACCATTAGCTGTTGCTATGCTGTTCGGACTGATGTACTGTATGTGTTCAACCTTAGCACCCTGCTGACCTCCGCTACACTTTCAAGGTTATCCAAAAGATTTGGATGGAAATGGATGGAGGTAAGCTTCTCAACAAAGCACACACGCTCTGAAAAACAGGCTCTCTCAGTGAACTTGTCACACTGATATCACTGCACCTTTTTTAAAATTATTATTTGTGTTATTTCTCCATGATGAGTCGTTGCAGGGTTTATTACTTTTTGTTTGCAAATCCACTTTGATTTGTCATCTATGTAAAATGGTCTTCACAGGATTAAACGTCATGGTAAAACATTTTTATGAACACCAGCTCTTACTTGCCCAATTCAGATAGTGGCGTACTTTGTTTACTGGTTTACAGTAGAAACACTTTTATTACTGTGGTATTTATTTTTGCTGATGAGGATGCATTTGTGCAGTACTGACTGTTCAGTTTTTGTACTGCATTGTACTGCAATAAAGGATTTGTATTTTGAATCCTGCTAGTATATGGTTAGAGCATAGTATTTCTATGCTAAAATTACTGTATGTGTGTGTGTGATTTTCAAAGTTTTATGGAAAAATACCGTACATTTTTTTTCAATGCAATCAGGTTTGACTTTGGTATTTGCACACAACACAAAAATGATGTCTACAATGCATTTGGCTGGCTTTAACAAATCAATTTAGAGACCTAACCTGGGTTGTAATGAAATAATAAGCATGAGCAGCATTACATTAATAATGTACAGTTTGACAGTTTGATTAGAGCCAAATGGGTTTAGCAATGTATAAATAAGGAGATTAGCACATGAAAAGATAAGGGCCTTAATTAATACATAACTTCATGGCCCTCAGTAAATGTAAAATTTAGACCTTCAATTAAAAAACGCATTTTCCAAAGTAAATTAAATTGTCAAAAAGAAATTTACACAATGAAAAAGGTATTGACCCAGCAGACAGTAAAACACGAAGAATTTAATCTAGTAGTCTGCTTAACAAAATGAAGTGAACAGAAGGAAACCTCATAGCAAACATTAACAGATATTAAACAAGGTGCTTGAATAGTCCATTTGTCTTTTTTCAATGTCCTGATTTTTAGAGACTTTAAATATACAATTTGCGTAATTTTGCCAGAGCTATATGTCTTTTAGAAAAAGTCATTGGCCTTGTAAAATTCAAAAATGTGTCTGTTTTATGTTTTAAATAATGCTTGATAGCTGGAAAATTGATGGTTCTTACCATTTTCCCTTTGGTCAACGATGGACATATCCAAAGATGTGAAAGTCAACATGGTGTGGCAACAAAACCCAGAAAAAAAGCTGTTGAGACTTGGTTGATAAACAATGTAAAAATGTCTGCGTTGGATAAGGAGCTCAAACCTCTCCCCCCTCCCCCTCCTGGAGGGGGGGTTCCTCTTAGCGCCACCATTTCTGTATATCCACACAGGATTAGAGACACAAATACAACAAATATTGCAATACAACTCGTACTCTACTTTAACGGACGGCCCACACGTGTGTGTGTGTGTGTGTGTTTGTATATATACATAAATTATTTGATCATTACACATAACATTTCATCTGTAAATGGGAAATTGTAAATGTGCTGACAAAAAATATATCCATTCACACAGGGACTATACGTTTACATAAAGCAGCTTATCAGTATTGCCCTCCCGGTGGTTTATCACGGTCCAATAACGCCCCTCACACACACACACACACACACACTTATCAGCACTTCACCCTCATTAGCCTTCACCATGGAACATCTTCAAAACAGCGTATTGAAGCCTGTTAGCCATTGCTACATCACTCTGCACAAGCAGGACACACATTCGCTGCCATGGCCGGTTATATCAGTCATCACGGCAGGGCGCCCAGCCTCTAGCCACTTCGAATCACCATACAAAGTGTGTCCTCTCTGGTGGCACCATAGCAATCAGAATGGGTAAGTGGTGTTATATAGTCAGATCTGGTAAGTAGCACTCATCCCTTGCTTTTCAGATACTTACTTGGTCATAGCCAATCCACTATATGCTCATTACTCCAGTAATTGTCACAGTGTTCTAATACGTGTCACGTATATCAATGTCACGGTGTGAGGTGATTTCCTGTTTTACTTTGTAGTTTCCTGCCTCTCATGTCCCTTAATTTCACTTCCTGCCCGGTGTTTTTTCCCCTGTGAGTTTGATTGTCTGCCATGTTGCTGATTATTTCCTATTGTGTCCAATCACCTGTACCTTCCCAGTATATTTAAACAAGATGTGTTCCTTGTCTCCTTGTTGGATTGTTAGTCGTTGTTGGTGAGTCTGTGTTGCCCTCCCTACTACTTTGAATGAAGTTCTATAATTTTTGGAAGTCTGTGCCTGAGTCCTCCCTGTCTTCTGTCCATGGACTTACCCTGACAATTAAAGTCGTACTAGATCCATCCCATTGCTAATGTCAGGTCACTGCAGCCATAAGCATGGATGGCAACATCTTTCATCACAATCAGGATGAGGAATCAGGAAACGTTAATTGCCATTATATGTTTGACATACCTGGAATTTGACTTGGCGGTTGGTGTATAATAAAATATATGCTATGGGTTAGTACGCTAAAGCTATGGGTTAGTTAGTAAGTTGAGAAATAAAGATGAAGCGCACCAGCTAAACTGAAGTGACAAGTGAAAGTGACAGTGTATGTACATGTAGAGTGAGAGTCAGTCAGGGGGGGCCCCAGGCTCTGTTGATGAGCCCGACTGCCGAAGGGAAGAAACTGTTGGTGTGGCAGGAGGTCTTAGTCCTGATGGACCTCAGCCTCCTGCTGGATGGAAGGGGAACAAACAGTTAATGCCCGGGGTGAGAGGGGTCCACTGGGATCCACCTAACTTTAATTGCTGTATGAATGTTTCTTTCATGCCTCATCTCTCAGCAGTCTGCACTAGAGGGCATTCAAATACAGCTTAGTAAGTAATACTTATTTTGGGGGAACAGATTGCTGTTTTACCCTTCTTGCTTTTGGGGATTCATACATGTACATATATGGCTCAAATATGGCTCATATATGGCTGCCACTCAGGGCAAACACAGCGCAAGCTTAAATTCCCTCGTTGAGCACATACCCCAAATATTTTCTGTGTAACTCGCAAGCGCATCATCTGGCATAATACATGTTAACAACTAATCAATCACTGGTTTCTCCTGATTGAAATGAGGTTCTAGCTAAAGTTCAGACAGGAAGATAATCCTTTTACGCTGAACTTGTTCAGTCGTACTGTTAAACTCGTATTCACCAGAGGCAAATATTCTGTAACAACTGTCACTGTAAGTGCAGAGTCACACCCTCTTCGTAATCTGGCATAATAATATGTTAACTACTAATTATTCACTTGTCTATCCTGATATCAGCAGTTCTCATCATGCAGTCTCCAAAAGCAAACCCGATGTGGGCCTCGAAGCAGGGCTGGACTGGTAATCTGGCATACCGGGCAAAAAAAATAAAAACTGGTTCGAGCCAAATGAAGAAAAAAAAAATCTCCGACAGACGCAACGCAAGTCGCATTCTTACGAACCACGTCTTAATAAACCCCACGTTTACCTAAACTCTACTAGTTAACAACCGAAGTAAAAAAAAATAATCTGAAGCCGAAGAAATCCTTTAAATTTATGGTGAACCTGACGACAGAGAGGGAGAGAGAGCTGTTCACTTCTCAGTGTTCTGTGTGTGAGTGAGCCGAGCGGGACACAGCAACACAGACAGTATGTGTGTAGGGGAGGGGCGCTGTGACTACCAGCCAATCACAGAACGCAGACACAGACAGCTACCCAGTGAGGACTTTTATTCAATCCGAGCACAGCTATTGACAGGTATTACTTGTATAATGCTTGTACTCGGCAAAAGTGCTTTATCCGTATCCGGCTCATCTCTATTAAATACACAAGGGAGGTGCAGGTGATTGGACACAGGTGGGAACACTCAGGCAATCACAGGACAGGACAGGAAGTGAAGCTCACCCAGACACACGAGAGACAAGAAAACTACAAAATAAGACAGGAAGAGGACCCAAACCTTGACTGTTTAGTGATGTAGCTTCAGTTGTCAAAACTACTACAGAACCTGACGACATGTTGCAGAAACATAGGGTTGCCAACTCTCCAAACCCCAAATCAGGGACACTTTCACGGGCTGACGGGGCTGCTAGCGGTCGGCGGCCGGGCTTGCACAATCTTCTCTTTGCAGCTGCAGCCTCACTGCTCATTTCAACAGATAGGACAGCTCTCACCCGGCACCCGCGCACACACTGGTCTGATGCGTCACAACTTCACAACAACCGGGAGTTTTTCGCGCATCATTGACTTAGCAGGCTGTGATTGGAAATCGGGACTGGAGCTGTCCCGGCCGGGACAAATCAAAATTGCCCATAATTCGGGATGTCCCGGGTAATACGGGACGGTTGGCAACCCTACAGAAACAGCAGGTGAACATAGCACATGGATGAGGAGAGGTGACTAGCCATAGCGATAGCGGTGCTTGCGGCTCGCAGGCAGCAGAGGAGAAGGTGCAGCAGGTGTCTGAGTCTGACAGTGAAGTCAAGGAGGGACAGAGTGAGCAGGAGAGTGTAATTGAAACGGTAAGCAAGCAGGTAGCTACATGAACAGGGAGGGAGTGTTAATCAGGGCGCGTGCATGAGGATAGTGTGTGTGGATGATGACGATTTAACAGTTACCTAAATTAATGAATATTATAATAAGGCAACAAACATAATCGTTGTCGGTTGTTGCTATTATAAAGTCTGAGTAACAGGTTGTCATCTGTCAAATTGTCACTTAAAAGTTACTGCAATGGCCACTCAGCTAAAGTCAAATAACACAGCATAAGCTATTTTGCACTCTTTTTGTAGCTATCAGAGTTGAGAGTTCACTTATTGAATTGCAACTTGGGATATTCTAATCTAACCATTTAAAACTCATAACGGCCGTCGACGGCCCTTCTTCTCTAGAAAAAAACTTAAATGATGCCATTTGATTATTTTAATTATTACTCGCCCACAACGAGTTACACATTAGAAGAGGTAGCTAACGTATGTTATTTGGGGGTTAAAAACCCGTTTTGCATTTTGAAAGCTGTATATTCAACTAGATATTTTCTAATGTTTCTTCTGGATTTCCAATATCATCAATATGCAATATTACGGCAAGTGAAAATTCTAAATTTTATATATATATTATTATCAGGACGTTTTGTGTGAGTAATTTGTATAGGTTTTTTATGGGAAGTATCTCAACAATTAGAGGTAAATGTTGTTTGGTGTCATATTATTTAAAGTTTGTTCTCTTTAAAGGGATAGTTCACCCAAAAATGAAAATTGTGTCATCACTTACTCACCCCCAAGTTGTTTCAAACCTGTATGAATTTCTTTATCCTGCTAAACAAAAAGAAAGATGTTTTGAAGAATGTCGGTAATCAGACAGTTGATGGACCCCATTGACTTCCATAGTATTTTCTTTTCCTACTATGGAAGTCAATGGGGTCCATCAACTGTCTGATACCGACATTTTGGCAATTGTAAACTGGTCCATGGTACTTACAGTATTTCTCAGCTTTGTATGGGTTTTTGGGAACGGAACAGTAGATATGCATATCTACAGGGATCGCAAGGATTGTGTACTGGTTGGTGGTTGTGTCCGACCGATTGTGGTGGGCCGGTCTGAGCAAAAATGCCAGGGCCCTTTTTTTGTCCCAGTCCAGCCCTGCCTCGAAGATTGATAAAACAATTTTATGGACGCTTACATATCCGTCCCCTGTGCAGCTTTGGGATTCTGATCACTGTGCTACCAATCAGACGGCAGTCAGATCATACTGCACATGCCCAGGGGTGAGGACACTGCCTTTCACAGCTTTACTGACCTGTATAAATACCTATAGCCACCCATCTAGATTTGTTGGGGAGACAGTCACTATGCGGTAGTCATTGAACCACTCTGTGGCCTGTGGATTGCAGAAACTGGAAGATCCTCCTTTTTGTTTATTACATTTTTCCATCCAGAGTTTCTTCATTTTTGAACACAACATGCCGCACGTGACGCAGAATAGTAGTCTCAATATGATCTTCCTGAGCTTTGCTTCTAGAATTTTTTTCTAACTGGACCTCATCACATTTTATTTGAAGACCCCTGCTATAGTGTGACTACAGCGAGGTGTGTGTCAGTACCAAAGGAACCACAAAACAATGTCACTGATCTGACAAGGATCCTCGGTATGATACACTACTTAGACACCTGCCAAACCTGTCTGGGGTCACCAAACAACTCAACGTCTGAGATATTACAAGCATCAAGCCATAGTCAAGTGCCAGGTGTAGCGTGTGCTGGCCTGGAATAAGCAAAAACACCTCTCATGACTACCCCGCTACCCAATCGCCCATGGGAAAGAGCAGCAACTGACATGTGAGCTGAACAAACAGGACTACTCCCCATTTTTCAGGCACATGGAGTTTTAAAAACCTACTCAGTCACAGTCTCAATGTTATACTAATGTTGAACTAACTAGCCAGATACAATGGCTTCCTAAACTTATTTTACACCTAACACTAGAGTGTTTTCTCCTATTTTCATACGGTCAAAACAATCTTTGAAATCAAATCATTCAGTGTCCCCATTTCCTTTGTGTGTTTCCATTTTTATCTTCCAACCTCTCCCAACGAACCTAGCCCTTGGCCCAATAATTATTTAAATATCCTGTGGACACTAATCAGATACATTATTATCAGAGTTGATTCAAAGTTCCTCCTGTTGAGGTTTCTTCCTTTTTATTTCCCCCATTTAAGGAAAGAGTTTTCAAATTGGGTGACAATTGTTATATTCAATTGGTATAACAATTCAATTGGCAATGGTCCCATAGAAGTCACCAGTAGCAAGATATCTGCAACACAGAAAACACTGAGTTGTATTGAAGATACTGTAGGCGCTAATAGTATGAGTTGTTTATTGATATGGCTTAACAGATGCTCTGTCACGGTTTGGGTCTGCTCTATGTCTTATTTTGTAGTTTTCATGTCTCTTGTGTTCCTGGGTGACTTCACTTCTTGCCTTGTCCTGTCTTCCCTTGTGATTGTCTGCCGTGCCTGATCGTTTCCACCTGTGTCCAATCACCTGCACCTCCCTTGTGTATTTAAGCCCTGTGAGTCTCTTGTCTTGTGTGGTGTCATGTCATGTCAAGTAAGTCGCTCGTATTTTCAAGTCCAGGTCCTTGGTTTTTTGTCTGTTTTGTTTTCCCCTCCTTCCTCCTTCCTCCCCTTTTTGGCTGGAGCGATTTTTATTTTGTGTTTATGACTATTAAAGTCCTTTTGTTTTTTCATTAACTCTGCGTCTGAGTCCTCCCTCCTTGCCCTCGCACCCCGCGTCGTGACATGCTCTCATGAATAATACATATAATTTCTGGTGAGTTTCCATAGTAAGTTATATAGTATGTGGATACGTATGTGTATAAAAAAAAACATGTCTGCTGTATCCATGTATTGTATGGATTATGTTATTTTGAGTATTGTTGGAGACCTGATTGATAGATCCAAACTTCATTAAGAAAACACAAATTGCAAAAGTGGCTTGCTTGGTGTTTATTATGGACAGACCAGGCAAAGCATGAATATTGTCTTGTCCTGCATGCACGTAGCCCTGTGCAATCTGACCAGCAGCTAAACACCTTCCCGCATCAAACACTGGAGAGTAGGATCGTCTTAACTCCGTTTATTTGAATTAGAAAGGGTGAAACTGGGAAATGAAACAAGATTACCTGTTACTTACATATTAAAGAGTTGCAAATATTATACAATGGCAGTTGTAAAAATACAATATCACTACATACCAATGCAATGCGGTTGTACACACAGTAGCTAACATTCAAGCTAAACCAAAAGAAATATGTAATGCATTGCTACACAATGTACGTAACATAACCCGCATTGTTTATCCAAATATAGCACATGTAGCACAACCCATGATAACAGAGGCAAACTAGCCCACTACACCCTCAGCCCAATATGCACATCAAACCTACTGGCAACACTTAATATATAGGTACAGTATGTTGGTGTCTATTTTACATACCGAGAATGCTACCAAAGGCATGGAGCGTGGAAGATTGACGTGTACAGTATGGAGAGATAACGCAAAACGTGAGGCTGTCCTGATCACATTCAACTTCCTGACTAAATCCCATGGTGCAACAGTCCCACAGTTCTTAAAGAAACAGACGCATGTAAAGCGACTACTGCCAGCAATGAAACATTTAAGTGAACTAATGTGCTGATGGGGACAGAACACTCCCCGCCTGGTATCCATGGATAACACCCATACACTTAACTCCAGAAGAACAGTGTTTGAAAGTCACTACTGGCTCTTGTAGTCTTCTTCGGAGAGCAGGAGGACTAAGTCGGTGACAGGCCTAAGGAAGAGCTTGGTTCCATCTTGTTTGGAGATCTTGATCTCCACACTGCGGACCTTCCTATCTTTGCTTGGGAATACCTTAGTGACCAATGCCATTGGCCATTCATTCCTTTCGGCTTGGGAGTCTTTCACAAGGACAATACTTCCAGCATCAATGTTTGGCTTGCTGGAATGCCATTTACTTCGAGTCTGCAATGTAGAAAGGTACTGCTTTCTCCATTTGTTCCAGAAAACATCTGCAAGGACTTGAACCTGACGCCAGTGCCGCTTATAGAGATCCTTAGTGTCAAACTGACCGGAAGGAGCAGGAAAAGGGCCCACCTTCTGCGTGAGAAGAGTAGAAGGGGTGAGTATCATTGGATCCGCAGGATCAACGGATATTGGACCCAAGGGTCTAGCGTTTATGATGGCTGCTACTTCTGCCAGAAGAGTCGCGAGAGTCTCGTGAGTGAGCTTTGAGGATCTTTCTTGCTGGAACATGGAATCCATGATTCTCCGGGCTATGCCTATCATCCTCTCCCATACGCCGCCCATGTGAGAGGAGTGAGGTGGGTTAAATGTCCATGTGCAGCCCTGTTCAGCTAGGTACCTCGTCACACGGAAACTATCTACGTTTGATGGGACCTTGAGCTCCTTACAGGCCCCGATGAAATTGGTGCCTCTATCCGAGCGGATATGTTTCACTGGACCGCGGATGGAAATGAACCGTCTGAGGGCATTTACAAAGCTTGAAGTATCCAAAGACTCAATGACCTCAAAGTGCACTGCCCTTATGCTCAGACAGGTAAAGATCACTGCCCAACGTTTTTTGTTAGAGTGGCCACCTCTTGTTTTCCGTGCGAGAATGGACCAGGGCCCAAACACGTCCAAACCAACATTCGTGAAGGGAGGCTCGATGCTTAGCCTATCTGCAGGTAAATTGGCCATTTTCTGGGAGAGGAATGTGCCACGGAGTTTGCGGCATGTGACACACTTGTAGATGACGCTGCTTACTTGTCTTCTCATTCCAACTATCCACAGGCCAGCAGTGCGAATAGCACCCTCTGTAAAAAGGCGCCCTTGATGACGTGTCTGTTCATGGTGGTGACGCACAAGTAACCTTGTGATGTGGTGGTTACCAGGAATTATTAGGGGGTTCTTTTCATCAATTTCCAATTCTGCCTCTGTGATCCGGCCTCCGACTCTCAATAAGCCATTACTATCGATGAATGGATCCAGTTTCTTAAGAGTGCTGTTTTCTGGGATTTCTTCCTGGTTCTCCAAGCATTCAAGCTCTGCGGCATAGTTCTCCTGCTGCACTGTACGAATAATGAGATCTTTGGATTTAGAGAGCTCCTCCACAGTGTATGCCGCCTGGCAGTAATGCCAGCCTTTGCATTTACTTGGTCCTAATGCTGATGTTTTCTTGAAGAGTCGAGCCACGTGGATCAAGCGAGTAACAGCATGAGTCAATGGCCTCCAGCTTGAAAACTTCTCGAAGCGTCGTGATCCAAGCTGGGCGTTTGAGGCAGCAGTGCTCAGAGTAGACACTTGAGGTCGAACTTCTGGATCCAATTTTGGATCTGCAACTTCAGAGATATCCTCCTTGGAAAGACTAGGTTCGTGGTTTGTCAAAAAGGCTGGCCCTGTCAGCCATGTGGTATCCTTTAATTGAGCTGCGGGGACTGCTCTCGTTGCATAATCTGCTGGGTTGAGCTCGGTGGGGACATAGTGCCACTGTTCGGGCCGCGTTGATCTTCGTATGCGCTGTACTCTATTGCTTACGTAGACGTAGAACCGTCTAGTCTCATTGTAGATGTAGCCTAACACGACCTTGCTGTCCGTGTAGAAATGTACGGCATCCGGGTCAACATTTATTTCTGAGGTGACGAGCTCGGCTAACTCCACTGCCAACACTGCTGCACACAGCTCCAATCTCGGTATTGTATGTTCTGGTCGTGGAGCAAGTTTTGCCTTACCTAGAACAAACCCTACGTGGCGTTCTCCGTCAGCATCTGTGGCTTTGATATAGGCAACTGCGGCTATTGCTTTGATAGAAGCATCACAGAAGATACAAAGTACTCGCCGTTGAGCTTCAGAGAGGGACACTGGTGCATATGTTCTTGGGATATGGAGGCTTTCCATGCTGTCCACAGCTTCCCTTTATCAGGAGGTAATGGGGAGTCCCAGTCGCCCACTTCCATGGTGAGCTCACGAAGGATAGCTTTGCCTTGGATGGTAACTGGGGCAACAAATCCCAGGGGGTCGTATAGACTGTTAACTGTAGACAGGACACCCCGACGAGTGTATGGCTTATCTTCGTCTACAACCTGAAATGTAAACGTATCCGTCTCGAGCTCCCAAATGATTCCAAGGCTACGTTGCGTTGGCAACGTGTCTGTGCCAAGCTCCAGATCCTTCAAGTTGTTTGCGTAGTCTTGGGAGGGAAAGGCTCTCATTACTTCGCTGCTATTTGATGCGATTTTATGTAACCTGAGGTTCGAGCAGGCAAGTGTTTCTTGTGTTCTTTTGAGCAAGCTGATGGCAGCTTCTTCAGAGGGCAGTGACTTCAAGCCATCGTCCACGTAGAAATCACGGTCTATAAACTGCTTGACATCCAACCCAAAGTCAGCCTCGCCATCTTGCGCTGAACGTTTAAGGCCGTAGATAGCGACAGCTGGAGAGGGGCTGTTGCCAAAAACGTGCACTTTCATCCGGTATTCAATGATGTCCTTGTGAAGGTCGTTATCCTCAAACCAAAGGAATCTCAAGAAGTCCCTGTCCTCCTCTCTGACCAGAAAGGAGTGAAACATTTGCTGTATATCCGCTGTAACCGCAATGGACTCTTTTCTGAAACGAATCAGGACTCCGAGAAGGGTGTTGTTAAGATCTGGACCTGTTAAAAGTACATCATTCAGCGAAACCCCTTCATATTGTGCGCTGGAATCGAATACCACCCGAATCTGACCTGGTTTCTTCGGGTGGTAGACGCCAAAGGTTGGGAGGTACCAACGTTCTTCTTCTTCCTTCAGAGGAGGAGCAATCTCCGCATGGTCATTTTGGAATATTTTTTCCATGAATGAAAGGAAATGGTCTCTCATTTCTGGTTTCCTGCCGAAGTTGCGCTTGAGTGCAGAGAGACGTTTTAGTGCTTGTGCTCGATTGTTGGGAAGGCGTCGTCTCTGTGACTTGAAGGGGAGGGGTGCTACCCAGTAGTTAGCATCATCCTTCTGAAGTCCTTGTTCCATTATCTTTAGGAAGGCCTTGTCTTCAATCGAGAGAGACGTTTTATTATCGTCTTTCGTCCTTTGGAATACCGTACACCCGAGGTGATTCTCCTCTTTGTCACAGTCGGTATCATCTCTGAAGTATCCCCCGATGAGGTCTTTTGACAGAGAGTCGCTGTATCTTTCTTTGATGAGGAGCCGGTTGGGACAAGGTTGAAAGAGAGATGGGCGACCATTCTCTAGCGTGCTTGTAAAGAAGGTGTTCACGATGGATGGTTTATGAACGTTTCCCAAACAGACATCTCCAACGATGACCCACCCTAAGTCGAGCCTCTGAGCATAGGGCGCGTCGTGGGGCCCGTTGATCTGTTCCCTAACCTTGTGCACTCTTATGATGTCCCTTCCTAGAAGAAGCAAGATAGGAGCTTTGTGGTCGAGTTCAGGAATCTGATGAGCTACAGATGTAAGGTGAGCATGGTGAAGTGCAGAATCTGGAGTGGGGATTTCTGATCTATTGTTAGGGATCTGATTACATTCGATGAGTGTAGGGAGAGGTAGACACAACTGACCATCCAGAGATTTGATTTGGTAATCACTTGCCCGTCTTCCAGCTGTCTCTGTCACTCCTGCACATGTCTTCAGGGAGTAAGGCGACCTGGGCCCTTCTTCCTTGAAGAGGTCAAAGAACTCTGGCCGAGCCAATGACCTGTTACTTTGGTCGTCGAGGATAGCGTATAGGCTTACTGCTCTGTCTGGGCGACTTGATTTAAAGACTTTAACAAGACAGATCTTGGAGCACGACCTGCCACTTAGGTCTCCACCACAGACGCTCGTACACAGGGCTGCAATGTCCGCGGGAACACTTTGTTCCTCCCCGCCATGCTCTATGGCAGGGTCTGTGGTCTTAACGATCCAGGGCGGAGGTCCAGGATGTAAAGCTGTGTTGTGACCTTCACTCTCACACTCTGAGCATTTCACACTGACCTTGCAGTTTCTGGCAAGATGTGATGTTGATGCGCAACATCTGAAACATATCCCGTTGTCTTTGAGAAAAGCCTTTCGGTCTTCAAGAGATTTCCCTCTAAAACTGCGACATCTTTGCAGAGGGTGAGGCTTCCTATGTATGGGGCACTGCCTATCGGGCTCCTCGGTCTTCTTTTCAGTCCTCTCGGCATTAGAGGGATAATACACCTCGGTTTTATGGACTGAAATAGGTGCTCTCTGGTTGCTTTGTTTGGGGGAAGGCTTGTCTGATTTGGACGGGGCCGTGTTGAACGTGGTGAGGTCAAAGCTAGGGTCATTCCTAGTGGTTGCTTGATGGCAGACAAAGTCCACAAAGAAGAGAAATGGTGGAAATGGTACTCTGTTCTGTTGCTTGTACCGCGTGCCTTCGTTTATCCATTTCTCCTGCAGGTTATAGGGTAACTTTTGTGCAATGGGGTTAACGCCACGGGAAGTATCCAGGAAGGCTAGGCCCGGCAGATCTCCCTCAGCCTTGGCGGAAAGAACCTCCATCAACAGATCTCCCAGCTCTCTCAACTTCTGAGGATCTTTATTATGTATTGTGGGGAACGCGTCGAGTCTCTTGAAGAGTGCACTCTCTACGGCCTCTGGTGATCCATAACACTGCTCCAGTCTTTCCCACACCATTGCAAGACCTCTTTCAGGGTGGTTTACATTAACCGCCCTGATCCGCCTTGCATGTCCAGCAGACTCGTGTCCTAGCCATTTGACTAAGAGGTCCATCTCCTCCCCAGCTGACAGGTCTAGGCCTCTGATTGCATTGAGGAATGAAGCTCGCCAGGCTCTGAAGCTTTCAGGACGATCGTCGAACTGTAGTAGTCCAGTGCTAACAAGTTCACGGCGAGCAAAGAACCTCACAAAGTTTGTCATGCCTTGACTGTCGTGTGGGTCACCTGCTAATGGAGTGCTGTGGTGGGGAGCTGGTGGATGGTTGCGGTCATGTATTCCTCCTCTCCTGATCCAACCATCATTCTCTTTCCCTTTAGCAGTATTGGTCTGGTCTGTTCTATGTTCAACCTTCACTGCCTGTTGTGTAGGAACATTACTTGGAAGGAGGGTGTTGTCGTCTTTCGCTTGGTTAATGTGTGGAGCTGGAACGACTCTATCTTGATGCGGCATAGAAGTTGCATATCTTAACCCGTACTCACTAATGGGTTCCATTTCTGGCATTGACTGAAGGCTTCTGTGTGATACGGAATGTTGAAGTACATATTCGGAGGTACGCTCTTCAGGATCTTTAGGCTTGAGTAGGAGGTCTATTTTGCAGCTGCGTTTTTCCCCATCGGTGTCTGCGGCTGCCTCGAGGACCTCTGCCTCGGCAATGGCAGCTGCTGCTTCTTTTTCCATTTTCAATATGTCTAGTGACGCATCTAAGCGGGCCCTCTCTATCTTCATTTGCATTTCCTTTTCAGCGAATGCAACTCGTGCTTTTGCTGCTTCTGCCTTAGCACGTGCAATGGCTGCTGCTTTACTTGTTGATGAAGTGCTTGAGCTTTTCCCAGAGCATGAGGCGGCGGACCTGGTCTCAAACGTGGTTGCTGGTTTATCTTCCATGTCGTGGCAATAGATGAGGTTGCCTGTGTTAACGTTGCTCTAGTTGTAGCCTTCTCTCTTAGCTGTAACATAGAGGCGGTAACTCCAATCAGCTCAACCTTGTTGTCCAGCCCGCTAGAAAGCTCTCGTTTCACTGTCTTGTCCTGCATGCACGTAGCCCTGTGCAATCTGACCAGCAGCTAAACACCTTCCCGCATCAAACACTGGAGAGTAGGATCGTCTTAACTCCGTTTATTTGAATTAGAAAGGGTGAAACTGGGAAATGAAACAAGATTACCTGTTACTTACATATTAAAGAGTTGCAAATATTATACAATGGCAGTTGTAAAAATACAATATCACTACATACCAATGCAATGCGGTTGTACACACAGTAGCTAACATTCAAGCTAAACCAAAAGAAATATGTAATGCATTGCTACACAATGTACGTAACATAACCCGCATTGTTTATCCAAATATAGCACATGTAGCACAACCCATGATAACAGAGGCAAACTAGCCCACTACACCCTCAGCCCAATATGCACATCAAACCTACTGGCAACACTTAATATATAGGTACAGTATGTTGGTGTCTATTTTACATACCGAGAATGCTACCAAAGGCATGGAGCGTGGAAGATTGACGTGTACAGTATGGAGAGATAACGCAAAACGTGAGGCTGTCCTGATCACATTCAACTTCCTGACTAAATCCCATGGTGCAACAGTCCCACAGTTCTTAAAGAAACAGACGCATGTAAAGCGACTACTGCCAGCAATGAAACATTTAAGTGAACTAATGTGCTGATGGGGACAGAACACTCCCCGCCTGGTATCCATGGATAACACCCATACACTTAACTCCAGAAGAACAGTGTTTGAAAGTCACTACTGGCTCTTGTAGTCTTCTTCGGAGAGCAGGAGGACTAAGTCGGTGACAGGCCTAAGGAAGAGCTTGGTTCCATCTTGTTTGGAGATCTTGATCTCCACACTGCGGACCTTCCTATCTTTGCTTGGGAATACCTTAGTGACCAATGCCATTGGCCATTCATTCCTTTCGGCTTGGGAGTCTTTCACAAGGACAATACTTCCAGCATCAATGTTTGGCTTGCTGGAATGCCATTTACTTCGAGTCTGCAATGTAGAAAGGTACTGCTTTCTCCATTTGTTCCAGAAAACATCTGCAAGGACTTGAACCTGACGCCAGTGCCGCTTATAGAGATCCTTAGTGTCAAACTGACCGGAAGGAGCAGGAAAAGGGCCCACCTTCTGCGTGAGAAGAGTAGAAGGGGTGAGTATCATTGGATCCGCAGGATCAACGGATATTGGACCCAAGGGTCTAGCGTTTATGATGGCTGCTACTTCTGCCAGAAGAGTCGCGAGAGTCTCGTGAGTGAGCTTTGAGGATCTTTCTTGCTGGAACATGGAATCCATGATTCTCCGGGCTATGCCTATCATCCTCTCCCATACGCCGCCCATGTGAGAGGAGTGAGGTGGGTTAAATGTCCATGTGCAGCCCTGTTCAGCTAGGTACCTCGTCACACGGAAACTATCTACGTTTGATGGGACCTTGAGCTCCTTACAGGCCCCGATGAAATTGGTGCCTCTATCCGAGCGGATATGTTTCACTGGACCGCGGATGGAAATGAACCGTCTGAGGGCATTTACAAAGCTTGAAGTATCCAAAGACTCAATGACCTCAAAGTGCACTGCCCTTATGCTCAGACAGGTAAAGATCACTGCCCAACGTTTTTTGTTAGAGTGGCCACCTCTTGTTTTCCGTGCGAGAATGGACCAGGGCCCAAACACGTCCAAACCAACATTCGTGAAGGGAGGCTCGATGCTTAGCCTATCTGCAGGTAAATTGGCCATTTTCTGGGAGAGGAATGTGCCACGGAGTTTGCGGCATGTGACACACTTGTAGATGACGCTGCTTACTTGTCTTCTCATTCCAACTATCCACAGGCCAGCAGTGCGAATAGCACCCTCTGTAAAAAGGCGCCCTTGATGACGTGTCTGTTCATGGTGGTGACGCACAAGTAACCTTGTGATGTGGTGGTTACCAGGAATTATTAGGGGGTTCTTTTCATCAATTTCCAATTCTGCCTCTGTGATCCGGCCTCCGACTCTCAATAAGCCATTACTATCGATGAATGGATCCAGTTTCTTAAGAGTGCTGTTTTCTGGGATTTCTTCCTGGTTCTCCAAGCATTCAAGCTCTGCGGCATAGTTCTCCTGCTGCACTGTACGAATAATGAGATCTTTGGATTTAGAGAGCTCCTCCACAGTGTATGCCGCCTGGCAGTAATGCCAGCCTTTGCATTTACTTGGTCCTAATGCTGATGTTTTCTTGAAGAGTCGAGCCACGTGGATCAAGCGAGTAACAGCATGAGTCAATGGCCTCCAGCTTGAAAACTTCTCGAAGCGTCGTGATCCAAGCTGGGCGTTTGAGGCAGCAGTGCTCAGAGTAGACACTTGAGGTCGAACTTCTGGATCCAATTTTGGATCTGCAACTTCAGAGATATCCTCCTTGGAAAGACTAGGTTCGTGGTTTGTCAAAAAGGCTGGCCCTGTCAGCCATGTGGTATCCTTTAATTGAGCTGCGGGGACTGCTCTCGTTGCATAATCTGCTGGGTTGAGCTCGGTGGGGACATAGTGCCACTGTTCGGGCCGCGTTGATCTTCGTATGCGCTGTACTCTATTGCTTACGTAGACGTAGAACCGTCTAGTCTCATTGTAGATGTAGCCTAACACGACCTTGCTGTCCGTGTAGAAATGTACGGCATCCGGGTCAACATTTATTTCTGAGGTGACGAGCTCGGCTAACTCCACTGCCAACACTGCTGCACACAGCTCCAATCTCGGTATTGTATGTTCTGGTCGTGGAGCAAGTTTTGCCTTACCTAGAACAAACCCTACGTGGCGTTCTCCGTCAGCATCTGTGGCTTTGATATAGGCAACTGCGGCTATTGCTTTGATAGAAGCATCACAGAAGATACAAAGTACTCGCCGTTGAGCTTCAGAGAGGGACACTGGTGCATATGTTCTTGGGATATGGAGGCTTTCCATGCTGTCCACAGCTTCCCTTTATCAGGAGGTAATGGGGAGTCCCAGTCGCCCACTTCCATGGTGAGCTCACGAAGGATAGCTTTGCCTTGGATGGTAACTGGGGCAACAAATCCCAGGGGGTCGTATAGACTGTTAACTGTAGACAGGACACCCCGACGAGTGTATGGCTTATCTTCGTCTACAACCTGAAATGTAAACGTATCCGTCTCGAGCTCCCAAATGATTCCAAGGCTACGTTGCGTTGGCAACGTGTCTGTGCCAAGCTCCAGATCCTTCAAGTTGTTTGCGTAGTCTTGGGAGGGAAAGGCTCTCATTACTTCGCTGCTATTTGATGCGATTTTATGTAACCTGAGGTTCGAGCAGGCAAGTGTTTCTTGTGTTCTTTTGAGCAAGCTGATGGCAGCTTCTTCAGAGGGCAGTGACTTCAAGCCATCGTCCACGTAGAAATCACGGTCTATAAACTGCTTGACATCCAACCCAAAGTCAGCCTCGCCATCTTGCGCTGAACGTTTAAGGCCGTAGATAGCGACAGCTGGAGAGGGGCTGTTGCCAAAAACGTGCACTTTCATCCGGTATTCAATGATGTCCTTGTGAAGGTCGTTATCCTCAAACCAAAGGAATCTCAAGAAGTCCCTGTCCTCCTCTCTGACCAGAAAGGAGTGAAACATTTGCTGTATATCCGCTGTAACCGCAATGGACTCTTTTCTGAAACGAATCAGGACTCCGAGAAGGGTGTTGTTAAGATCTGGACCTGTTAAAAGTACATCATTCAGCGAAACCCCTTCATATTGTGCGCTGGAATCGAATACCACCCGAATCTGACCTGGTTTCTTCGGGTGGTAGACGCCAAAGGTTGGGAGGTACCAACGTTCTTCTTCTTCCTTCAGAGGAGGAGCAATCTCCGCATGGTCATTTTGGAATATTTTTTCCATGAATGAAAGGAAATGGTCTCTCATTTCTGGTTTCCTGCCGAAGTTGCGCTTGAGTGCAGAGAGACGTTTTAGTGCTTGTGCTCGATTGTTGGGAAGGCGTCGTCTCTGTGACTTGAAGGGGAGGGGTGCTACCCAGTAGTTAGCATCATCCTTCTGAAGTCCTTGTTCCATTATCTTTAGGAAGGCCTTGTCTTCAATCGAGAGAGACGTTTTATTATCGTCTTTCGTCCTTTGGAATACCGTACACCCGAGGTGATTCTCCTCTTTGTCACAGTCGGTATCATCTCTGAAGTATCCCCCGATGAGGTCTTTTGACAGAGAGTCGCTGTATCTTTCTTTGATGAGGAGCCGGTTGGGACAAGGTTGAAAGAGAGATGGGCGACCATTCTCTAGCGTGCTTGTAAAGAAGGTGTTCACGATGGATGGTTTATGAACGTTTCCCAAACAGACATCTCCAACGATGACCCACCCTAAGTCGAGCCTCTGAGCATAGGGCGCGTCGTGGGGCCCGTTGATCTGTTCCCTAACCTTGTGCACTCTTATGATGTCCCTTCCTAGAAGAAGCAAGATAGGAGCTTTGTGGTCGAGTTCAGGAATCTGATGAGCTACAGATGTAAGGTGAGCATGGTGAAGTGCAGAATCTGGAGTGGGGATTTCTGATCTATTGTTAGGGATCTGATTACATTCGATGAGTGTAGGGAGAGGTAGACACAACTGACCATCCAGAGATTTGATTTGGTAATCACTTGCCCGTCTTCCAGCTGTCTCTGTCACTCCTGCACATGTCTTCAGGGAGTAAGGCGACCTGGGCCCTTCTTCCTTGAAGAGGTCAAAGAACTCTGGCCGAGCCAATGACCTGTTACTTTGGTCGTCGAGGATAGCGTATAGGCTTACTGCTCTGTCTGGGCGACTTGATTTAAAGACTTTAACAAGACAGATCTTGGAGCACGACCTGCCACTTAGGTCTCCACCACAGACGCTCGTACACAGGGCTGCAATGTCCGCGGGAACACTTTGTTCCTCCCCGCCATGCTCTATGGCAGGGTCTGTGGTCTTAACGATCCAGGGCGGAGGTCCAGGATGTAAAGCTGTGTTGTGACCTTCACTCTCACACTCTGAGCATTTCACACTGACCTTGCAGTTTCTGGCAAGATGTGATGTTGATGCGCAACATCTGAAACATATCCCGTTGTCTTTGAGAAAAGCCTTTCGGTCTTCAAGAGATTTCCCTCTAAAACTGCGACATCTTTGCAGAGGGTGAGGCTTCCTATGTATGGGGCACTGCCTATCGGGCTCCTCGGTCTTCTTTTCAGTCCTCTCGGCATTAGAGGGATAATACACCTCGGTTTTATGGACTGAAATAGGTGCTCTCTGGTTGCTTTGTTTGGGGGAAGGCTTGTCTGATTTGGACGGGGCCGTGTTGAACGTGGTGAGGTCAAAGCTAGGGTCATTCCTAGTGGTTGCTTGATGGCAGACAAAGTCCACAAAGAAGAGAAATGGTGGAAATGGTACTCTGTTCTGTTGCTTGTACCGCGTGCCTTCGTTTATCCATTTCTCCTGCAGGTTATAGGGTAACTTTTGTGCAATGGGGTTAACGCCACGGGAAGTATCCAGGAAGGCTAGGCCCGGCAGATCTCCCTCAGCCTTGGCGGAAAGAACCTCCATCAACAGATCTCCCAGCTCTCTCAACTTCTGAGGATCTTTATTATGTATTGTGGGGAACGCGTCGAGTCTCTTGAAGAGTGCACTCTCTACGGCCTCTGGTGATCCATAACACTGCTCCAGTCTTTCCCACACCATTGCAAGACCTCTTTCAGGGTGGTTTACATTAACCGCCCTGATCCGCCTTGCATGTCCAGCAGACTCGTGTCCTAGCCATTTGACTAAGAGGTCCATCTCCTCCCCAGCTGACAGGTCTAGGCCTCTGATTGCATTGAGGAATGAAGCTCGCCAGGCTCTGAAGCTTTCAGGACGATCGTCGAACTGTAGTAGTCCAGTGCTAACAAGTTCACGGCGAGCAAAGAACCTCACAAAGTTTGTCATGCCTTGACTGTCGTGTGGGTCACCTGCTAATGGAGTGCTGTGGTGGGGAGCTGGTGGATGGTTGCGGTCATGTATTCCTCCTCTCCTGATCCAACCATCATTCTCTTTCCCTTTAGCAGTATTGGTCTGGTCTGTTCTATGTTCAACCTTCACTGCCTGTTGTGTAGGAACATTACTTGGAAGGAGGGTGTTGTCGTCTTTCGCTTGGTTAATGTGTGGAGCTGGAACGACTCTATCTTGATGCGGCATAGAAGTTGCATATCTTAACCCGTACTCACTAATGGGTTCCATTTCTGGCATTGACTGAAGGCTTCTGTGTGATACGGAATGTTGAAGTACATATTCGGAGGTACGCTCTTCAGGATCTTTAGGCTTGAGTAGGAGGTCTATTTTGCAGCTGCGTTTTTCCCCATCGGTGTCTGCGGCTGCCTCGAGGACCTCTGCCTCGGCAATGGCAGCTGCTGCTTCTTTTTCCATTTTCAATATGTCTAGTGACGCATCTAAGCGGGCCCTCTCTATCTTCATTTGCATTTCCTTTTCAGCGAATGCAACTCGTGCTTTTGCTGCTTCTGCCTTAGCACGTGCAATGGCTGCTGCTTTACTTGTTGATGAAGTGCTTGAGCTTTTCCCAGAGCATGAGGCGGCGGACCTGGTCTCAAACGTGGTTGCTGGTTTATCTTCCATGTCGTGGCAATAGATGAGGTTGCCTGTGTTAACGTTGCTCTAGTTGTAGCCTTCTCTCTTAGCTGTAACATAGAGGCGGTAACTCCAATCAGCTCAACCTTGTTGTCCAGCCCGCTAGAAAGCTCTCGTTTCACTGTCTTGTCCTGCATGCACGTAGCCCTGTGCAATCTGACCAGCAGCTAAACACCTTCCCGCATCAAACACTGGAGAGTAGGATCGTCTTAACTCCGTTTATTTGAATTAGAAAGGGTGAAACTGGGAAATGAAACAAGATTACCTGTTACTTACATATTAAAGAGTTGCAAATATTATACAATGGCAGTTGTAAAAATACAATATCACTACATACCAATGCAATGCGGTTGTACACACAGTAGCTAACATTCAAGCTAAACCAAAAGAAATATGTAATGCATTGCTACACAATGTACGTAACATAACCCGCATTGTTTATCCAAATATAGCACATGTAGCACAACCCATGATAACAGAGGCAAACTAGCCCACTACACCCTCAGCCCAATATGCACATCAAACCTACTGGCAACACTTAATATATAGGTACAGTATGTTGGTGTCTATTTTACATACCGAGAATGCTACCAAAGGCATGGAGCGTGGAAGATTGACGTGTACAGTATGGAGAGATAACGCAAAACGTGAGGCTGTCCTGATCACATTCAACTTCCTGACTAAATCCCATGGTGCAACAGTCCCACAGTTCTTAAAGAAACAGACGCATGTAAAGCGACTACTGCCAGCAATGAAACATTTAAGTGAACTAATGTGCTGATGGGGACAGAACACTCCCCGCCTGGTATCCATGGATAACACCCATACACTTAACTCCAGAAGAACAGTGTTTGAAAGTCACTACTGGCTCTTGTAGTCTTCTTCGGAGAGCAGGAGGACTAAGTCGGTGACAGGCCTAAGGAAGAGCTTGGTTCCATCTTGTTTGGAGATCTTGATCTCCACACTGCGGACCTTCCTATCTTTGCTTGGGAATACCTTAGTGACCAATGCCATTGGCCATTCATTCCTTTCGGCTTGGGAGTCTTTCACAAGGACAATACTTCCAGCATCAATGTTTGGCTTGCTGGAATGCCATTTACTTCGAGTCTGCAATGTAGAAAGGTACTGCTTTCTCCATTTGTTCCAGAAAACATCTGCAAGGACTTGAACCTGACGCCAGTGCCGCTTATAGAGATCCTTAGTGTCAAACTGACCGGAAGGAGCAGGAAAAGGGCCCACCTTCTGCGTGAGAAGAGTAGAAGGGGTGAGTATCATTGGATCCGCAGGATCAACGGATATTGGACCCAAGGGTCTAGCGTTTATGATGGCTGCTACTTCTGCCAGAAGAGTCGCGAGAGTCTCGTGAGTGAGCTTTGAGGATCTTTCTTGCTGGAACATGGAATCCATGATTCTCCGGGCTATGCCTATCATCCTCTCCCATACGCCGCCCATGTGAGAGGAGTGAGGTGGGTTAAATGTCCATGTGCAGCCCTGTTCAGCTAGGTACCTCGTCACACGGAAACTATCTACGTTTGATGGGACCTTGAGCTCCTTACAGGCCCCGATGAAATTGGTGCCTCTATCCGAGCGGATATGTTTCACTGGACCGCGGATGGAAATGAACCGTCTGAGGGCATTTACAAAGCTTGAAGTATCCAAAGACTCAATGACCTCAAAGTGCACTGCCCTTATGCTCAGACAGGTAAAGATCACTGCCCAACGTTTTTTGTTAGAGTGGCCACCTCTTGTTTTCCGTGCGAGAATGGACCAGGGCCCAAACACGTCCAAACCAACATTCGTGAAGGGAGGCTCGATGCTTAGCCTATCTGCAGGTAAATTGGCCATTTTCTGGGAGAGGAATGTGCCACGGAGTTTGCGGCATGTGACACACTTGTAGATGACGCTGCTTACTTGTCTTCTCATTCCAACTATCCACAGGCCAGCAGTGCGAATAGCACCCTCTGTAAAAAGGCGCCCTTGATGACGTGTCTGTTCATGGTGGTGACGCACAAGTAACCTTGTGATGTGGTGGTTACCAGGAATTATTAGGGGGTTCTTTTCATCAATTTCCAATTCTGCCTCTGTGATCCGGCCTCCGACTCTCAATAAGCCATTACTATCGATGAATGGATCCAGTTTCTTAAGAGTGCTGTTTTCTGGGATTTCTTCCTGGTTCTCCAAGCATTCAAGCTCTGCGGCATAGTTCTCCTGCTGCACTGTACGAATAATGAGATCTTTGGATTTAGAGAGCTCCTCCACAGTGTATGCCGCCTGGCAGTAATGCCAGCCTTTGCATTTACTTGGTCCTAATGCTGATGTTTTCTTGAAGAGTCGAGCCACGTGGATCAAGCGAGTAACAGCATGAGTCAATGGCCTCCAGCTTGAAAACTTCTCGAAGCGTCGTGATCCAAGCTGGGCGTTTGAGGCAGCAGTGCTCAGAGTAGACACTTGAGGTCGAACTTCTGGATCCAATTTTGGATCTGCAACTTCAGAGATATCCTCCTTGGAAAGACTAGGTTCGTGGTTTGTCAAAAAGGCTGGCCCTGTCAGCCATGTGGTATCCTTTAATTGAGCTGCGGGGACTGCTCTCGTTGCATAATCTGCTGGGTTGAGCTCGGTGGGGACATAGTGCCACTGTTCGGGCCGCGTTGATCTTCGTATGCGCTGTACTCTATTGCTTACGTAGACGTAGAACCGTCTAGTCTCATTGTAGATGTAGCCTAACACGACCTTGCTGTCCGTGTAGAAATGTACGGCATCCGGGTCAACATTTATTTCTGAGGTGACGAGCTCGGCTAACTCCACTGCCAACACTGCTGCACACAGCTCCAATCTCGGTATTGTATGTTCTGGTCGTGGAGCAAGTTTTGCCTTACCTAGAACAAACCCTACGTGGCGTTCTCCGTCAGCATCTGTGGCTTTGATATAGGCAACTGCGGCTATTGCTTTGATAGAAGCATCACAGAAGATACAAAGTACTCGCCGTTGAGCTTCAGAGAGGGACACTGGTGCATATGTTCTTGGGATATGGAGGCTTTCCATGCTGTCCACAGCTTCCCTTTATCAGGAGGTAATGGGGAGTCCCAGTCGCCCACTTCCATGGTGAGCTCACGAAGGATAGCTTTGCCTTGGATGGTAACTGGGGCAACAAATCCCAGGGGGTCGTATAGACTGTTAACTGTAGACAGGACACCCCGACGAGTGTATGGCTTATCTTCGTCTACAACCTGAAATGTAAACGTATCCGTCTCGAGCTCCCAAATGATTCCAAGGCTACGTTGCGTTGGCAACGTGTCTGTGCCAAGCTCCAGATCCTTCAAGTTGTTTGCGTAGTCTTGGGAGGGAAAGGCTCTCATTACTTCGCTGCTATTTGATGCGATTTTATGTAACCTGAGGTTCGAGCAGGCAAGTGTTTCTTGTGTTCTTTTGAGCAAGCTGATGGCAGCTTCTTCAGAGGGCAGTGACTTCAAGCCATCGTCCACGTAGAAATCACGGTCTATAAACTGCTTGACATCCAACCCAAAGTCAGCCTCGCCATCTTGCGCTGAACGTTTAAGGCCGTAGATAGCGACAGCTGGAGAGGGGCTGTTGCCAAAAACGTGCACTTTCATCCGGTATTCAATGATGTCCTTGTGAAGGTCGTTATCCTCAAACCAAAGGAATCTCAAGAAGTCCCTGTCCTCCTCTCTGACCAGAAAGGAGTGAAACATTTGCTGTATATCCGCTGTAACCGCAATGGACTCTTTTCTGAAACGAATCAGGACTCCGAGAAGGGTGTTGTTAAGATCTGGACCTGTTAAAAGTACATCATTCAGCGAAACCCCTTCATATTGTGCGCTGGAATCGAATACCACCCGAATCTGACCTGGTTTCTTCGGGTGGTAGACGCCAAAGGTTGGGAGGTACCAACGTTCTTCTTCTTCCTTCAGAGGAGGAGCAATCTCCGCATGGTCATTTTGGAATATTTTTTCCATGAATGAAAGGAAATGGTCTCTCATTTCTGGTTTCCTGCCGAAGTTGCGCTTGAGTGCAGAGAGACGTTTTAGTGCTTGTGCTCGATTGTTGGGAAGGCGTCGTCTCTGTGACTTGAAGGGGAGGGGTGCTACCCAGTAGTTAGCATCATCCTTCTGAAGTCCTTGTTCCATTATCTTTAGGAAGGCCTTGTCTTCAATCGAGAGAGACGTTTTATTATCGTCTTTCGTCCTTTGGAATACCGTACACCCGAGGTGATTCTCCTCTTTGTCACAGTCGGTATCATCTCTGAAGTATCCCCCGATGAGGTCTTTTGACAGAGAGTCGCTGTATCTTTCTTTGATGAGGAGCCGGTTGGGACAAGGTTGAAAGAGAGATGGGCGACCATTCTCTAGCGTGCTTGTAAAGAAGGTGTTCACGATGGATGGTTTATGAACGTTTCCCAAACAGACATCTCCAACGATGACCCACCCTAAGTCGAGCCTCTGAGCATAGGGCGCGTCGTGGGGCCCGTTGATCTGTTCCCTAACCTTGTGCACTCTTATGATGTCCCTTCCTAGAAGAAGCAAGATAGGAGCTTTGTGGTCGAGTTCAGGAATCTGATGAGCTACAGATGTAAGGTGAGCATGGTGAAGTGCAGAATCTGGAGTGGGGATTTCTGATCTATTGTTAGGGATCTGATTACATTCGATGAGTGTAGGGAGAGGTAGACACAACTGACCATCCAGAGATTTGATTTGGTAATCACTTGCCCGTCTTCCAGCTGTCTCTGTCACTCCTGCACATGTCTTCAGGGAGTAAGGCGACCTGGGCCCTTCTTCCTTGAAGAGGTCAAAGAACTCTGGCCGAGCCAATGACCTGTTACTTTGGTCGTCGAGGATAGCGTATAGGCTTACTGCTCTGTCTGGGCGACTTGATTTAAAGACTTTAACAAGACAGATCTTGGAGCACGACCTGCCACTTAGGTCTCCACCACAGACGCTCGTACACAGGGCTGCAATGTCCGCGGGAACACTTTGTTCCTCCCCGCCATGCTCTATGGCAGGGTCTGTGGTCTTAACGATCCAGGGCGGAGGTCCAGGATGTAAAGCTGTGTTGTGACCTTCACTCTCACACTCTGAGCATTTCACACTGACCTTGCAGTTTCTGGCAAGATGTGATGTTGATGCGCAACATCTGAAACATATCCCGTTGTCTTTGAGAAAAGCCTTTCGGTCTTCAAGAGATTTCCCTCTAAAACTGCGACATCTTTGCAGAGGGTGAGGCTTCCTATGTATGGGGCACTGCCTATCGGGCTCCTCGGTCTTCTTTTCAGTCCTCTCGGCATTAGAGGGATAATACACCTCGGTTTTATGGACTGAAATAGGTGCTCTCTGGTTGCTTTGTTTGGGGGAAGGCTTGTCTGATTTGGACGGGGCCGTGTTGAACGTGGTGAGGTCAAAGCTAGGGTCATTCCTAGTGGTTGCTTGATGGCAGACAAAGTCCACAAAGAAGAGAAATGGTGGAAATGGTACTCTGTTCTGTTGCTTGTACCGCGTGCCTTCGTTTATCCATTTCTCCTGCAGGTTATAGGGTAACTTTTGTGCAATGGGGTTAACGCCACGGGAAGTATCCAGGAAGGCTAGGCCCGGCAGATCTCCCTCAGCCTTGGCGGAAAGAACCTCCATCAACAGATCTCCCAGCTCTCTCAACTTCTGAGGATCTTTATTATGTATTGTGGGGAACGCGTCGAGTCTCTTGAAGAGTGCACTCTCTACGGCCTCTGGTGATCCATAACACTGCTCCAGTCTTTCCCACACCATTGCAAGACCTCTTTCAGGGTGGTTTACATTAACCGCCCTGATCCGCCTTGCATGTCCAGCAGACTCGTGTCCTAGCCATTTGACTAAGAGGTCCATCTCCTCCCCAGCTGACAGGTCTAGGCCTCTGATTGCATTGAGGAATGAAGCTCGCCAGGCTCTGAAGCTTTCAGGACGATCGTCGAACTGTAGTAGTCCAGTGCTAACAAGTTCACGGCGAGCAAAGAACCTCACAAAGTTTGTCATGCCTTGACTGTCGTGTGGGTCACCTGCTAATGGAGTGCTGTGGTGGGGAGCTGGTGGATGGTTGCGGTCATGTATTCCTCCTCTCCTGATCCAACCATCATTCTCTTTCCCTTTAGCAGTATTGGTCTGGTCTGTTCTATGTTCAACCTTCACTGCCTGTTGTGTAGGAACATTACTTGGAAGGAGGGTGTTGTCGTCTTTCGCTTGGTTAATGTGTGGAGCTGGAACGACTCTATCTTGATGCGGCATAGAAGTTGCATATCTTAACCCGTACTCACTAATGGGTTCCATTTCTGGCATTGACTGAAGGCTTCTGTGTGATACGGAATGTTGAAGTACATATTCGGAGGTACGCTCTTCAGGATCTTTAGGCTTGAGTAGGAGGTCTATTTTGCAGCTGCGTTTTTCCCCATCGGTGTCTGCGGCTGCCTCGAGGACCTCTGCCTCGGCAATGGCAGCTGCTGCTTCTTTTTCCATTTTCAATATGTCTAGTGACGCATCTAAGCGGGCCCTCTCTATCTTCATTTGCATTTCCTTTTCAGCGAATGCAACTCGTGCTTTTGCTGCTTCTGCCTTAGCACGTGCAATGGCTGCTGCTTTACTTGTTGATGAAGTGCTTGAGCTTTTCCCAGAGCATGAGGCGGCGGACCTGGTCTCAAACGTGGTTGCTGGTTTATCTTCCATGTCGTGGCAATAGATGAGGTTGCCTGTGTTAACGTTGCTCTAGTTGTAGCCTTCTCTCTTAGCTGTAACATAGAGGCGGTAACTCCAATCAGCTCAACCTTGTTGTCCAGCCCGCTAGAAAGCTCTCGTTTCACTGTCTTGTCCTGCATGCACGTAGCCCTGTGCAATCTGACCAGCAGCTAAACACCTTCCCGCATCAAACACTGGAGAGTAGGATCGTCTTAACTCCGTTTATTTGAATTAGAAAGGGTGAAACTGGGAAATGAAACAAGATTACCTGTTACTTACATATTAAAGAGTTGCAAATATTATACAATGGCAGTTGTAAAAATACAATATCACTACATACCAATGCAATGCGGTTGTACACACAGTAGCTAACATTCAAGCTAAACCAAAAGAAATATGTAATGCATTGCTACACAATGTACGTAACATAACCCGCATTGTTTATCCAAATATAGCACATGTAGCACAACCCATGATAACAGAGGCAAACTAGCCCACTACACCCTCAGCCCAATATGCACATCAAACCTACTGGCAACACTTAATATATAGGTACAGTATGTTGGTGTCTATTTTACATACCGAGAATGCTACCAAAGGCATGGAGCGTGGAAGATTGACGTGTACAGTATGGAGAGATAACGCAAAACGTGAGGCTGTCCTGATCACATTCAACTTCCTGACTAAATCCCATGGTGCAACAGTCCCACAGTTCTTAAAGAAACAGACGCATGTAAAGCGACTACTGCCAGCAATGAAACATTTAAGTGAACTAATGTGCTGATGGGGACAGAACAAATATATTTTATGAAACTGACACTCACCGGAGACTGATAGACAGGCGCTCCGCAGCTGAGATCGAACGCCTGTTGTTGGTGTCTAACCGAGAGATCCTGGCACCAACCAGGCACAAAAGGTCATCGAACTGGCTAATGTTTAGCCTGAAGTAGCGCTGGAAGTGGCACTCATGTGAATGGTGAAATTGAAAAGGTCAAAGACTAAATTAACCTATTAATCACCCATTTTCATATTCATGAATCACGATCTTGTAAGACTAAATATTGCCAGTAGCTTGAAAATGCATTTCCTGCCGAAAATGCATTGGAATGCATAAAGCTGAAATTCATTTCAGAAAGTTGCTTAAAGTACAGAAATGAAAAAAAGCTGAAATTAGTTCTTAACATTGCTGAAAGAATAGAAATAGGAGAAGCTGAAATAAATTTAAAAATTGCTGAAATACTAGTTGTACTACTAGAAGTACTAGGAATATTAGTGTAAGAGCCATTATGCTCTCTTTTTGACTGTTGTAGTTCCACTGGAGAACACTGGGTGGAGTATGGGTTTAAGGTGTATGTAGATAATCAGGGAGCAAGGGAAGCCAGGTGTTGGGTTTAAGGTGTATATAGATAATCAGAGAGCAAGGGAATGGGGGTGTTGGGGAAGCAAACAGTTTTTGACCGTGAGGATCAAGGGTGAGGATCAAGAGTCATGGTGCATCAGAACTATGGATTGTAACATGTTTGAGCATCAGAACTGAGCAAAAAATAAAGAAGATAAAATGCAGTATTGGACTGGAACTGGAATCATTTGGAACCACGCGTCAGATAACCCTACAAAACACCTCTACTAGTGACAAGATGGCAAATCGTCGCTACACTTTGTCAAAAACTACTTCTTTGTGGATTATCACGCATCGCTTTGGAACTTTTTTTGAACTAAGCACTGGATTCCGCTGTGGATTTGGATATAATTGGACGTATGAATCAAGGACCAGTCGCGACGAAGCGAGCAAATTAATTCAAGGTATGTGTACTGCTACCTATGAATGGCTCTTGTGTGCACACCTTTAATAGCATAAATCCAATGCATTGGTTGCTTAAGTTTACAGTTACTGACAAGTTGAATGAAATCAACACTCTGTGAAAATGAGTGTGAGTAATTGTGGTGAAGACTTTATGGCTGCTGGTAAACCACCAGAGACTAATGTGCCGGTTGAGAGAGTTGAAATGGAGTCGGTGAAAGAAAAACGGGGCATCAAACTTACTCCAAGGGCATTACTGGAAAAATTGGAAACGTTGCAGAAAACAAGAAAGACTAAACTAAATAAAGCAAACAACTTGATGGTTATCATAAGAGATTTTATGTGTAACCGAGAGTATGAAAAGGAAGTGCAATGTTCTTTTGAGAAATTCATAAAGCTGTGTGATGAAGCAAAAGAAATGCACAATTCTGTGATGGTTATTTTGCCCAATGAAGAAAAGGAAAGACAACAAACATGGTTCAATGGAAAGATGTTAATTTATAATGGGTTTAAAGATGATGTTAACAAATGGTTGAGTACTGAAAGTCAAGTTTCATGTTCTGGTGTTGATGACAATGCTTGTCAAGATGACATTGAACCAAATGATAGCGTTTCAAACATTTCCTCACGAGTGTCAACTAAACCATCCAGTAGGAAAAGTTCTAGCAGTGTGCGTACTGGGAGATCTTCTGCTTCTTCAGCACGAATTATAGCAGAGGCAGAAAAGGCTGCATTAATTGCACGTGCAACTGCTTTAAAGGAGAAACATGCCTTGGAGGTACAACAGCATGCCTTGGAGGTACAACAGGAACAACTGAGGCAAAGACAAGAGCAAATGGATATTGATGCAGATATTGATGCTGCTACTGCTAAAATTGCGGTTTTAAACAATTCTGACGGCCAGCATCGTAAAACCTTTTCTGATGGTATGAATGCATATTATGATAAAGGAACTACAATGGGTGGCAAAGAAGTTATTCTTAACCCTCATGTTGAGGAATATAGGCCAAGGAATTGTTTCCAGCAAGCAAACCAAAGGAATGTGGTTCAGCAAACTCACAGTGCACGGCAATCTGATCTTCATTCTGTGTCACAAATGCAAACATCAAATGTAATGCCGAACAGCAATGGAACATCAACTTCTGCAGTATTATGCAAAAACAAAATGAGATTACTGCTCTTCTTGTACAACAACAACAATCCAGCACACTGCCTCAAAGAGATATTCATGTGTTTGATGGTAATCCTTTGCAATATAGAGCTTTCATCAGAGCATTTGAACATGGAATAGAGGACAAAACCAACAATTATCGAGATCGTTTGTACTTTCTGGAACAGTACACACAAGGTCAACCTAAGGAACTTGTGCGCAGTTGTCAGCACATGGATGCACAAAGAGGATATGTGCAAGCTAAAGCATTGTTAAAGGAACATTTTGGCAATGAGTTCAAAATAGCTGCTGCATATATAGAGAAAGTACTTGGATGGCCTTCAGTAAAATCCGAGGATGTAAGTTCACTGCAGAGTTATGCTCTCTTTTTGCGTGGATGCTGTAATGCAATGGAAGAAATTGAGTACATGGAGGAGCTGGAGATGCCAAGCAATTTGAAAACAGTCATCACGAAGCTGCCTTACAAATTAAGGGAGAACTGGAGAACTGTTGCTTGTGAGCTATTGGAAAGGCACAATCGAAGGGCAAAGTTCAGAGATATCGTAACATTTGTGGAACGTCAAGTTAAAATGTCATCTGATCCACTTTTTGGTGATATCCAGAGTACTCAAATTGTACAACAGAAACCTCAACATAGGAATACAATTAGAAACAGCTTTGCAACAACGGTTGTTACTAACAGCAAGTCAATTCAGTGTTGTATGTCTGATTTCAGATCAAAATCTCAAGTTGTATGTTTGTGTTGCAAACGTGATCACTTATTGGAGCAGTGTACACAAATGCAAAACAAGATGCACAAGGAAAAACTGAACTTTCTAAAGGAGAAAGGTATCTGCTTTGGCTGTCTTTGTGTCGGACACATGAGCAGAGATTGTGAAAAGCGCTTGAATTGCACAGTATGTGGCCAAATGCATCCCAGCATTCTGCACATTCAACAGAAGGAGAGAACATACACTCAAGAACAAAATCGTCCATCACTAAGTAGTGCGCTTGTTGCCCTTCAAGCATGTGGTCAAACAGGGGCCGGTAATGGAGAATGTGCATTATCAATTGTACCAGTTCAAGTCAAATCCTGTAAAGGACAAAAGGTAATTCAAACATATGCATTCTTGGATCCTGGTAGTTCTGCCACATTTTGTTCAGAACACTTAATGCACCTTTTGAAATTAAAAGGAAAGAAAACTAATATTCTTTTGAAAACAATGGGCAATCAAAGGTCTGTTAGTAGTTCTATTCTGACTGGATTGGAAGTGTCTAGCCTTTATAATGACATCTTTTACAGTCTTCCGGAGGTTTTCACTCAGGAGAAAATGCCTGTGTCCAAAGATAACATGGTTACCGAAGAGGATTTGGATAAATGGCCATACCTGAAAGGTGTTAAGATCCCTCATATTCCTGCTGATGTGGATTTGCTAATTGGAGCAAATGCTTCCAAGGTAATGGAGCCCTGGGAGGTTAAAAACAGTGATGGAGAAGGACCTTATGCAGTTAGAACCCTACTGGGATGGGTCGTGAATGGACCATTACAAGGAAGCAAGGACAATGGGAACACAATTGAATGTCCGGATGTTACTGTTAATAGATACGCAGACAAGCTGGAGGAGCTGAAACAGGAGCTCCAACAAAAAGGAAGCCACAACAGGCTGCAGGAGGAGGAGCTTATCAGTGCGATGAGAGAGCAGGTTCTGCGTCTCACCCAGAAGGAGCAGGTGCTGGAGGAGCGTTTGGAGAGTGTGTGTCAAGAAAACACCGAGCTGAGGGCCAGTTTGGCCTCTTTGCACACACGCCTGGCTCTACAAGACCAACTCAACCAGCAGCACAGCCAGCAGCTAGCTGGGGCGCTGCAAGAGGCGGAGGCTGCACAGGGTCGCTCACGGCAGCTGCAGACCCAGGTGGAGGAGCTTCAGGAGGAGGTGTCCCTGCAGGAAGGCAGGAGCCACGGAGACGCACCCCTGCTGTCCGAGCTGGAGAGCAGCATGGAGACGACGAGCCTCGGGGTCAGCAAAGAAGAGATTACACAAGAAATGTGGTCCAGTCTTCAGTTGCTGCTCCCACTGACACCGAAACTGAACAACTCGGGGAGGTCAGAGGTCGTGGATCAAAAGGAAGACCTGCACACAATACTGCGTCAGTTGAAGGGAGTGGCCCAGACTCTGGCACTGACGTGGGGCTCTCAGGAGCTGAATCGAGCTTTTGTCGACAGGACGGGCGATCAGTGTGGGAATCCGAGTGCAGCGCATGAGCTGAGAGATCAGAACGTCCATCTGCAGCAGGAAAACGCTGAGTTGAAACGTAAGCTGCAGGACGTGGAGGAGGAGGCCGACGTCGTCCAACACACCATCAGAGATCGAGATGAAGCCATAGCCAAGAAAACCCTGATGGAGGCAGAGTTGGTGAGAAGTAAAAGTGACATGATATCTCTCAACAACCAGTTAGAAGCCATCCAACGTAAGCTGGAGTTGTCACAGGAACTGGAAGCCTGGCAGGACGATATCCAGATCGTTATCAACCAGCAGCTCAGGTCCCAGCAGACGATGGAGCATCCTCAGAAGAAGTCCACCTCCAACGGCACGTCCTTCTTCCGCAGGGGGGGCAGAGCCGCCTCCACCTCCTCCACCTGGAGTTCAGACGTGGATCCTGGTTGATGGGACGAGTCTTGGAAGTTTTTCCTGATAAAAATGGACTTGTGCGAGTACAAACTAAAACCAATATACTTGAGAGACCTGTGACAAAGCTTTGTCTATTGTATGACAACTTGGAAAATTAAAGGACTGATTGCAAAGACTTATGTTCTAAAAATGGAAGATTGTTTAAATGCAATGTTATACAGTGTCGCTTTGGACTTTAATGGCTCTTTGTATAAATATTGTATTGAATTGTAATGTCTACTTGTCATGTACAATTAGGGGCCGGAGTGTAAGAGCCATTATGCTCTCTTTTTGACTGTTGTAGTTCCACTGGAGAACACTGGGTGGAGTATGGGTTTAAGGTGTATGTAGATAATCAGGGAGCAAGGGAAGCCAGGTGTTGGGTTTAAGGTGTATATAGATAATCAGAGAGCAAGGGAATGGGGGTGTTGGGGAAGCAAACAGTTTTTGACCGTGAGGATCAAGGGTGAGGATCAAGAGTCATGGTGCATCAGAACTATGGATTGTAACATGTTTGAGCATCAGAACTGAGCAAAAAATAAAGAAGATAAAATGCAGTATTGGACTGGAACTGGAATCATTTGGAACCACGCGTCAGATAACCCTACAAAACACCTCTACTAGTGACAAGATGGCAAATCGTCGCTACAATTAGTAATAGTTGTAGTACTTGAATATTTGAAAGAGCAATAAGTATTCAACGAAAGAGCTTTATCCTAAGCTTCATGGTTAAATTACAGATAATCATTGCTTTTATTTTGAAATTATGGTTTTGGGTGAGGGGGTGGGGGGGTTTTGAGACAGAATATTTTGTCATTTAAACTAAGACGTTATTAATTGATAGGCCTCATCAAACATTACAGTAAGAATTTCCTCCATGGGGTGTTTGTTTTGAAATGATGGGATTGTGGGGAGAAAAAGAGAAAACTGGAAAGCGGGAGGGAGGAAGAGGTTAAGGAAAGGAGAGAAGTTTGTTGACAGAAAGCATAGCTGTGTCAGGTGACTTTACTAATCAGCTGTTATAGTTTAGCTGTGTGAGACAGAGTGCAGCGCGCTTGTGTAAGTAAGTAAGTAAAATGTATTTGTACAGCGCTTTTCTCAGACAGGGTCACAAAGTGCTTTACAGTGTGCATAGACATTAAAACAGTCAATATAAAATACAAATACAAATTATCAAAAGAGTAAAAGACATAGGCTACCCAAAGGTTAGCCTGAACAAATGAGTCTTCACTTGTCCCTTAAAACAGTCCACATTCTCTGCAAACCTAATGCTGGTTGGTAGAGCATTCCAGAGTCTGGGTGCCATAGCTTCAAAGGCTTTATCCCCACATGTCTTCAGACGCGTGCGTAGCATGAATAGCAGATTTTGATTGACAGACCTGAGAGACCGGGATGGGGTATGTAAGTGAATTATGTTGGCAAGATAGTCAGGGGCTTGACCATGTAGAGCCCTATAGGTTATGGTGAGCATTTTGAATTGGATCCTGTAGGTTTCAGGAAGCCAGTGAAGCACATGGGTGATATGGTTGTGCCTGTTTGATCTAGTAAGAAGCCTAGCAGCCACGTTTTGAATGGATTGCAGGCATTGAAGGACAGATTTATTGAGTGAGGAGAAAAGTGAATTACAATAATCAATACGGGAGGAAATGAAGGCATGAATAAGCATCTCTAGCTCAGGCTGAGAGACCACAGCCCTTAATTTGCTTATATTGCGTAAGTGGAAAAAAATAGGATTTGGTCACTGATTTGACGTGGGTTTCAAAAGATAGGGATTTGTCAAATGTCACCCCAAGGTTCCTTAGACTGGGCCGGACTGCAGATGACAAAGGCCAAATGTTCTGCGTGATCAAAGGGAATAGCACTGGCTGGCACTATGATTAAAACCTCTGTCTTATCTGGGTTCAACTGTAAAAAGTTTTCAGCCATCCAGTTGTTTATGGCGACTATGCAATCTAGGAGCCTAGTAAGTTTGTGTGTTTCATTTTGCCCAAAAGTGAAATGGAGCTGTATGTCATCTGCATAAAAATGATAAGAAATGTTAAAATTGCGAATAACCTCACCTAGAGGCAATATATATAAAATTAATAATATTGGTCCCAACACTGAACCCTGTGGAACACCACAAAACAGGGGCGATGATGCAGAGTGACATTCCCCAATAGAGACATCAAAAGTTCTATCTCACAGATAGGACGCAAACCAGTCAAAGGCCACACCTGATATACCCACCCATTCATGTAATTTCCTAATCATGATATGATTACAAGTTATTTTACTGCGTACAACAGCGTTTCACAGCGTTTCACAGCGTTCAAAACTGTTTGTTCTTAGTCCCATCAGAAACACCTCTCGAGGCCCCAAAGGTTCCTACCATATATAGTGTGACACACTGATCAATAACAAATACCAATCTGCTCTTACAATTATTGTTCGGTCTGAAATGGCGCGCCCAGTGACGGATGGTGCATTGTGCATCTCTTCTACCAGATCTTCAGACTTCCAGGAGACTTGAAATCGGATTGAGTATATTTTCTTTAACCAAGCTAGTCTGCTAAACTTGTTGTTGCTTGTGCTGTTTTTAAGTGAAACTTGACTGCTACTGCTTTATATGTTACAGTTTCTTGTTTTAAGCTAACTTGACTGCCAGTTGTTGTTATTGTTGTCCACTGATTCGGGTGTCAACGTGCTTGCTGCTTTGCATTTGGACGAGTTTCGGCTGAGGGCAATGAACCTGTTGTTTACTAACCACGGGGGAGTGGTCAGCGCAGCCGGAGCCGACTTCCACTAACGAGGGAGTATTTAACTGGAAACTAGGTGAAGCGTTAGTGAAGACCCTCAGCACAAAGACAAGCAGAACAAAGACCACTAAGGAGTCTTTCGTGGAGTCTTCGGGGCGACTGAGCGCGGCGCCTCACATACTCATTCGTAACTATGTGTTTTATCACTATACCTGTTAGAATTTCTGCCCGCAGATACTACCGCCCCCGGCCTAGATCAATTCTTTGTCGTAATCCCTCCTCCCTTACCTACCCCGCCCGCTCCACACATGTCCAGCACCTTGTCACAGGAGGACTCTGGAACTGCCAGTCAGCTACTCGCAAGGCAGACTTCATCTCCGGCTTTGCTATGCAGCAGTCGCTTGATTTCCTTGCCCTCACTGAGACATGGATCACACCGGACAACGCATCCACCCCTGCTGCTCTCTCCTCTGCCTTCTCCTTCAGCCACACACCCAGACCCACTGGCAGGGGTGGCGGGACAGGTTTACTCATTTCGCCCAAATGGACCTTCTCCCCGTACCCCATACCTTCCCCCCCCCCCCCCCCCCCACTGTCTTTTGAATTCCATGCTGTAACCATTACTCACCCGGTTCAATTAAACATTGTTGTCCTCTACCGTCCACCAGGCTCCTTGGGCCACTTTCTGGAAGAACTGGACATCGTCCTGTCAAACTTCCCTGAAAATGGCCCTCAGCTCATCCTGACAGAGAAGTCATCTGACCTCATACTCCTACTTGCTTCATTTGCACTGACACTCAATCCCTCCCCTCCGACTCACAAAGCTGGCAATCACCTTGACTACATCTTCACTAGGAACTGCACTACAACTAACCTCACTGTAACTCTGCTGCATGTCTCTGATCACTACTTCGTCTCATACTCCCTTCCGCTCTCACCAACTAACGACCCATCAATCGACTCTATACCGGTCCGCCGTAACATTCGCTCACGCTCCCCCCCCTCCCTGGCCTCCTCCGTTATATCAGCTCTCCCCGCAACCGACTCTTATGCACTTTTGCATCCGAACGTTGCCGCAGAGACTCTACTAACAACTCTGTCGTCCTCTCTCGACTCGCTGTGTCCGCTTAAGGCTCGACGGGCTGGCAGATCCCCTCCAGCTCCGTGGCTGACTGAACCGGTGCGTGCTACGAGAGCCACTCTGCGAGCATCTGAAAGGAAATGGTGAAAATACAAACAACCTGATGACCTGCATGCGTTTCAGTCGCTTCTGTCATCTTTTTCTGCCTCCATCTCCGCTGCAAAAAGTGCTTTCTACCAATCCAGAATTGAGTCCTCATTTTCCAACCCCAAAAAACTATTTTCCATCTTCACTAACCTCCTCGAACCCCCCAGTCCTCCTCCCCCCTCCACCCTTCTACCAGAGACTTTGTCACCTACTTTACCAGAAAAATAGATCACATCCTACCTCCATAGTAACAACCTCCTAGACCCCCACCAGTCAGGTTTCAAGGCGGGCCATTCCACAGAGACTGCTCTCCTCGCTGTCACGGAACAACTCCACGCTGCTAGAGCCGCCTCGCTCGCCTCCGTGCTCATCCTACTGGACCTTTCTGCAGCATTCGACACAGTAAACCACCAGATCCTTATCGCCGCCCTTCAGGAACTTGGTGTCACAGGATCGGCGCTGTCTCTTCTCTCATCCTACCTTGATGGTCGCACCTACCGGGTAACTTGGGGAGGATCAGTGTCGGAACCTTGTCCCCTTACAACTGGAGTTCCTCAGGGCTCCGTCCTGGGTCCCCTCCTCTTCTCAATTTACACCAACTCCCTTTGCCCAACTCATTCGCTCGCGCAGGGTTTTTCCTATCACAGCTATGCCGACGACACCCAACTAATTCTCTCCTTCCCCGACTCGGACACTCAGGTGGCGGCACGGATCTCTGCATGTCTGACTGACATCTCCCAGTGGATGTCCGCTCATCACCTGAAGATCAACCCCGACAAGACCGAACTACTTTTCTTCCCTGGAAAGACCTCGCCTACCCAGGACCTGACCGTTAACTTCGGCGACTCCGTGTTAACGCCCACCCAGAGTGCCAGGAACCTCGGCGTGACACTTGACTCCCAACTCTCCCTGACTGCCAACATCGCAGCGACGACCCGATCCTGTAGATACACGCTCTACAACATCAGGAGAATACGACCCCTTCTCACTCAGAAGGCGGCACAGGTACTAATTCAGGCGCTTGTCATCTCCCGCCTTGACTACTGCAACTCTCTGCTGGCGGGTCTCCCAGGTACCGCCATACGACCACTGCAGCTCATCCAGAATGCAGCAGCTCGACTGGTCTTCAACCTTCCGAAATACTCCCACACCACACCGCTTCTCCGTTCACTTCATTGGTTACCAGTAGCTGCCCGCATCCAGTTCAAAACATTGGTACTGACATACCATGCTGTGAATGGATTGGGACCAGTCTACATCCAGGACATGGTGAAACCCTACATCCCAACTCGCACACTTCGATCTGCATCTGCCAAGCGGCTTGTTCCTCCCTCACTGAGAGAAAAGCACTCGACGAGATCGCGACTCTTTGCTGTCCTGGCTCCCAGATGGTGGAATGAGCTCTCCGATGACATCAGGACTGCAGAGAGCCTCTACATCTTCCGTCGAAAACTCAAGACACACCTTTTTATACTCTACCTTGACTAAAACACTAGCAAACCGTAGCACTAACAAATGATAGCACTTAAATTGTACTTCGTCGTTCCGGGAGATTTTCGGGAGGAGCTTTGAATTATGGGAGTCTCCCGGAAAAAACGGGAGGGTTGGCATGGTTGGAAAAATTCAATCCTAATTGGCCTAAGTAAGGAAACGGAGTCCACATGAAGGTGTGGCCCAGGCTGCATATTTGCTCTAATAGACTCCACCGTATCAATAAAAAATGACAACAGCCTATTACAGTCATCTTGAGACCACATTGTTGGTACAGTGGCAGGAGGAGAAACAATATTATTTATAGTATCAAAAAAACCTTAGGGTTTGTCTTAGAAGAAATTAAATTAGAAAAATAGGCTAACCTTGGAGCTGAAATACATTGAAAAATTGCTGAAAATTAGAGTTGAGCCGGATACTCAGCTGAAACGAGTATACGGTACGGATAAAGCACTTTTGCCGAATACGAGTATTATACGAGTAATACGAGTCAATATCTGTGCTCGGATTGAATAAAAGTCCTCATTGGGTAGCTGTCTGTGTCTGTGTTCTGTGATTGGCTGGTAGTCACAGCGCCCCTCCCCTACGCACATACTGTTTGTGTTGCTGTGTCCCGCTCGGCTCACTCATACACAGAACTCCTCTCTCCCTCCCTCAGTCAGCAGGTTCGTGGAAGGATTTCTTCGGCTTCAGGTTTATTTTTTTTACTTCGGTTTGTTGTTCTTAACTAGTAGATTTCAGGTTTACATGGGGCTTGTTAAGACGTCATGCTTAAGAATGCGACTCGCGTTGCGTCTCTGCCTGTCGGAGATTTCTTTTTTTCAGTCGGCTCTAACCAGTTTTTTTTTAATTCAGGCACTGATCTATTCTCTCTCCCTCTCTCTCCCTCTCCCTCTCTCTCCCTCTCTCTCTGCCGGTCAGAGTTTTTTTACCGTCTGCTGGCTCTCTTCACGTACTCAGTGTCTGACGTCGACTAGTTGTGTTAAATAACTAAATATTAATATTACAAATTAAGCCACACACACACACACACACACTTCCCCTCTCTCTCTCATGATCATTAGTGATACAGAATAAAGAGTGAAAAACATAAATGAACATAAGAATTAAGAAGGAATGCTGTTTTAACCGCAGAAATGCGTCAGTACAGTGTACTGTTGTTCAAGTTCATGTATGATTGGTCATATCACCTGTTAATAAAGCTCCCTGCGAAGGGTCAATTGCATGATTAAAAAAGAGCATAACGTTAAAGCCCAGCCCATTTCAAGACAACCCGACAACTTACGGGTTAAATCCTTCATACTTCCGGGTTAAGCACCGCCCACTTTCAGGTTAGGCCCCGCCCAATCCCAGAACAGATACGGATACAGATAATTCATATGGTTCAACAGATACAGATACAGATAATGCTGTACTCACTCATCTCTAGTCACAACCCCGGTTTAAGTCCCCAGCAGATGGGCACCGCATCCCTAAATACCGGTGTCTCGTACGGAGGCGGTGGGAGAAGAGAGACGTGCTGCTCGGCATGTAGCCTCTTTAGCAATCGCTTTCTCATAGGGTTCCAGTAGTAGCTAGCTACTTTGTTAGCTGAGATAAGCTGTTTTTTTATGAAATTGTTAAGACTTGTGTCAACATTTTGAAGTTTAAATGGTGTCTTTAGCTGAAAGATTGGAAAAGCTGAAAAAGTTGAAGAAGTTTTGAGAGGATTTGAAAATGTAATCCATTGGAGACCATGTTAAAAAGGTTGATTTTAATTTATATTCATTCAATTATAAGAGCTAAAGAGCTGAAAAGTCACACCTCTCCTGAAGTAGCTGAACATTTTAATATTTGAATGGTCTTAATAGCTGAAAGTGTACATGGATACAGCACATGTTTGTTTATACACATGTATTATTCATGAGAGCATCTGTGAAGCCATAAAAATAAACCGTATATTCAATACAACTCAGTTAAATTTAATGTTTTCTGTGTTGCAGATATCTTGCTACTGGTGACTTCTATGGGACCATTGCCAATTGAATTGTTATACCAATTGAATATAACAATTGTCACCCAATATGAAAACTCTTGAATTATGGGTGAAAAATGTTCCCGACACTGTCTTGTGAAAGCTAATCAGCATTTGAGCTGCTCCGCTCGTCGTCATCACCGCCGTCCTGCTGTCACAACGTGAATACACTTTATGAAACAGCCCCTTTGCCAGAGGCACACAGGCAGCTGAGACTGAACGCCTGTAAGTTAGTTGGTGTCTAACCTAGAGTCACCGAGCCAACACAACAGGTCATTAAACCGCCTGTCACTATCCATCATGGAAATAAATAACCACTATTTGTGCTCTTAATTTATTGTGTGAACACAAACGTCGGGACCACAATCGGTGTTATGTTCGGGTTCATGACATCATTCGTCGCAACACACGGCTTTAATTTCACCAACTCCTCCAGGAAGTGTGTCTGGACGACCACCACTTTCAGCGCTACTTCAGGCTGACCAGCAGCCAGTTTGTTGTGTCGGCTCGGTGCCAACGTCTCTCGGTTAGACACTAACTAAAGCGATTCATTCGCTTCGCTCCTTTCGCTTTTTCGCATCAAACGCATCTGCACATTCGTGTCTTTTGTGCCGCCCGTTTAAAATTTGCCTCATTCACGACCAGACGCGTTTTGCATGGAATCTAATTTGCTATGCTTCGGTGTGAACTCAGCATTGCGAAAATTTGCTTCGCTTTTGGTGTGAACGAGGATGAATCTTTGAGTCTGGAATATTCTATAGAATTGAATTACTGCTGAGGATAAAGTTAAGTTTGTGAGTTTCTTATAAACCAAGGCATGTGGAAAATAAATCAAACATTCATACAATGGAAAATACAGAATATTCCAAAGCTTTCCGTTTTCTTTCTGGTTGTCCAGTTCTTGCCTTCAGCTTAATTCATACAAATGGAATATCCTGCAGACAGCAAGGATATAGCTTGGAAACTAGCTCGGCACACTGATCAAAAACGTTTTTGCAGGTATGACGGGTAAATGTATTCCTACTAAAACAGAAATAAAAGGCTTGCGATAATGCATTTCCAAACCGAAAAAATGTACCCAATCTAACCCAATTGGGTTGAGAGCAATAGTTTCTTCTGACTTACACAAAAATTACAAATGTGAATAAATACAAAAATAAAACATTTACAGACTGATCTCAAGCGTGACTTCTGTATAACATATTAGTTAAATTGAAAATCTCAAAAATGTTACTTTAAATACATTTCTATAAAGTCACTAACTTTTCCTGTAGGAGGTAGCACAAACTGTCTCATTAATTTGAACCACGTGCGCATCCTACCTTAGAAGGGGGAAGAGTCGATCACCGAAACCAGGATTTTTTAACAGTATAACGGCAAATAAACTTAAAGGAAGAACGTCTTTTTTCTCCGCTGAAGACCAGGAGATGATCATGAAGTCATATAAGGAGATAATATGTGTATTTGAATCATTTGTGTTGTATGAATTGAACGTATTCTTTTACGTTGTCCATTCTGTACCTCCATCACAGTCTCTCCATCCCGGGCGAGAAATCCTTCTCTGTCTCTAAAGGTTTTTTCCCTTCATTCTCCCCATTGAATAATTTTTCATTTTTTAGGTAGTTTTTCCTGTGTCGGTATGAGGGTTTCGGGCCAGAAGCTGTCAAATGATTGTTAAGCCCTCTGAGGCTAATTTTGTGTGCCTGTTTACAGTAGGCTTCATGGAATTCATGATCATCCAATGAGATGTTGAGATCCAACGAGAAGACTCTCAACTCTTTCAGAATAAGTATAAAAACGAGTCCAAAGAGTCTAATTGATACGAATGAATAGTTATGAAGATATATGTACTGTATCAGCTTATGTATCATATGTGTGGTTGCAACATATTGTGGCAACAAAGTGACAAATACGGAGCTCTCCTGGAAGACGAAGGGTGGAGGAATCTGCTTCTACTCCAACAGGAGCTGGTGCAACGACGTAACAGTGATCCAACAACACTGTTGTCCTGATGTGGAATATTTTATCATTAACTATAAACCCGTTTAAATCTTATTGCCGTCCAAACTTTGAGAAATTGTGTTTTTGAACTTGCAATTCTAGGGCTTTTACTTTGGATAAATCTCTAAAAATGTACAGTAAAAATATTGCATTTACTGTACAAGAGTAGTCAGACTGGTCCCTAACTCACATACTTCAGTCATTGTCCAGAATATTTGATTAAATAGCTTTTATTCCGGTTACTTGCTTAATACCGTAAATGTCACCATAAACGTGCACTACAATTCAAGTGTCGGCTGAGTTGACCACGGATATCAGAGTGTCGGTGACGTTGACCGCAGTACTATCACGTTGATTCACTGCATCATCCCCACCCAGTCCCACACCACACAGTCTTCATCTCTACGTGACTACTCTGAAACCCAAAGGGAAACCTGTCCAAGGATGAGCACACGGTCTGAATCGTAAAGGTGAAATCGGGTACTTAATGTCTCACCACAACACAGAGACATTTAGCCAGGATACTGCACCTTTTATCGGCCCAGCGCCGCCGCTCCAGCCGGTGAGATGCTGTCCCATGGCTGCAGCCTGCTCTGTGTCCTTCGTGTTCTGAGGCGGACAGGGGGACAGGAAGTTGGGAAGAATATGTCCGTCTCCACGGGTGACTACTGCTGCAAATCTCCCCTAAATATTAGAATACCGTTTATTTATCCGGTCAGCTGAGCTTCACGCAGCTTCATATGAACTCAAATATGCTGTTTTATTTGTAGGTGTCACCACCCTTCCAAGTATGTTCGCAAATCACAACATGTAGTATAATTAAAACATAGTGATTAAGCACGTATACAGTTAGTGCAAGTAAGAAATATTGCTTTTAGATTAGCTAACTTAAAGACTATATATCTATAACCAGAAAAACTGCAAATGTCCTATTTTCTGTTTTTCTTTACCATATATATCACAACAGGAATATTAATGAATTGATTATGATTAGTAGATTGTATTACGTCCAGTTATTAGTAATTTATTTCGGAGTTGCAATTTTAAAACACTAATGGTTTAACCCACCCGAATCCGTTTTCGTTTTTCCGTTTATTAATTGAGAAACCAAGAACGAAAAACGGGCCACTGGCCGACATTTATTTTGAAAGTTTGTAACGCAAATTACTTCTTCGTGTATTCCACTAAACATAACATGAAGGTCCGTGTGCCTTTTGATCGTACCTTTTACCGTAAAAACCAGAAAACCAATCGTTTTTCGTTTCTAATCCAAAACGGTAAAACGGAAATGGGCGGCCGTTTTCTCGTTTTTCGTTTAGAACCAAAATATGAGACCAACTGACAACTTTTCACTCCGTTTATCCCTTTTGTGTGTTTTTCCATAAAACGAAAATACGAAGCGTAGCCGCTAAACCGGAAGTACGTAGATTTTCAGTGTAAAGGCTGGAACATGCTTCTGCGTGTGGAAGTCGTTGGTTTGTTTATTTATTTATCAGAGACTTTTTTGCTCCCTGCATCGCCACTGCTGCTTTTCAATTCATTTTTCTTGCGGACACATTTGTCCTGTATTTTCCTCCACAACTTTGTTCACCCCTCGACCGGTAAACTGACGTTTGCGGAGATCTCCGTCCACTATAAAGACGCCACCCGCGCATTTTTTTCCCGACAAAAACTCTTCAAACTAATTAATTCTCTCGGAAAAAAATCTTTGTTTTAATAATGGCAGCGTTAGGCTATGAAACTGGAAATGTTAGACTACTGAAAGGATGTAGTTAGCACACACTGATGACTGATGACACAAGTTTGGAAAAATGGGTCGACACACGCAAGCACGCAAGAGTGGGCCCAAAAGGCATGCAAGGGATGCACAAGGGGCTCTTGCGTCTGTGTGTCCTTGCGTTTCTCTAAAAACGCAGAAGCATAAACTAGGCTTTACAATCAACGCAACCATCTGCAATGACAGCGGGTACCAGGGTAACATGAGGAGAAAAGTTCATTAATGGATAAAAATATATAATCCTGGTCCTACGGGATCTGTTAGCAGCCATAGTTGACTATTTATTTTCTACGTATTATGTTGCTTCAGTGACCGCAGAGAGACAGTTTAATGAGACGTTGAGTAAACATGTTCACATCTCCACCACTAGGGGGCAGAAAACGTGTATTTAAACCATCGATTGAATTATATATAACTGTGTTCATGTTTTTTATCTAGGTTATTACAGATGTATTTAATGCTGTTTATTTCATGTGATTTTAGCGTTAATTTGCAACCATTCTTGTATTCATCTTGTTATATTTATATCATGAAAGAGGGAACATACATGTGTTGTTTATTAAGCAATAAATAAAGACAGTTATGGTCAGGGTTAGAATGGAGAAGTCTGGTTCATTCATTCTGGTTTAGTGCAGCCAGAACAACCTGGAGCTCCACGCTCTGAAGACAGTGGAGATGGTTGTGGATTTCAGCAAGAACGGAGTCCCACCTTCGCCCATCACACTGTGTGACATCCCCGTCGCCACTGTGGATTCTTTCCGTTTCCTGGGCTCCATCATCACTCAGGATCTCTAGTGGGAGCTTAACATCAGCTCCATCACCAAAAATGCTCAGCAGAGGATGTTCTTCCTGAGGCAGCTGAAGAAATTCAACCTGCCAAAGACGATGATCGTGCACTTCTACGCGGCCATCATCGAGTCCATCCTCTGCTCCTCTATCACCGTGTGGTACGCTGCAGCCACAGCCAAGGACAAGGGTAGGCTGCAGCGTGTCATCCCCTCCGCAGAAAGGGTTATTGGCTGCAATCTGCCGTCTCTCCAGGACTTGTTAATATCAACAGAGCCCGGGTCCCCCACTGACTGACTCTTCACTCTCTACATGTACATAAACTTTATACTTTCTGTTTTCTGGTGCACTTTATTTGTAACTTAACTAACCCATAGCTTTAGATTAGTAACCCATAGCATTATATTTTATTTTATTTTTAGCTTATTCCTGCACATGTTGTCTGTTGTCCATTGTCGTACTGTCTACTGTCATTCACCAACCGCCAAGTCAAATTCCTTGTATGTCTTACATTTTATGGCAATAAATGTATCCTGGTTCCTGATGGCATTCAGACATTTTGACTCTAGAATATTTTACATTTTTTTCTCACTAGACAAGAACAATAAAGAGATTAATTAATTTCTACAATGTTGCCTTTCATGTGACCCTCAGAGTGACCTCTGGAGCTGTGGACGGATGCCCACCGTCAGGCTAGAATTGGGTTGGGAACCATTGCAACAGACAACCTGCTCTTAAACATGTTGGACACACGAGCATAACACTGTTACAGAAAATCTATTTCCCGCCAAATAACACTGTTCGGCTAAAGCCTGTTTGGGAGAAGGGTGTTCAAGAATATGTGACCATGAACTGAGAGAATAAACATGTTTCTCAATATGTAGATAAGATTGCAGTTTAGTGACACTGGAATGTAATATAGTAGAAGAAATGAATGTTTGGACAGGTTCTCTCCAGTGGTGGAGAGACACCTGAGACACCTTTACTTGAAATATAATATTAGTATCGCTTTGAGGCCTAATTCAAAACATAGCTCCACACTTTAAGTGGAGGGAGGTTAACAATCAAACAATAAAAAATGGCTCTGACAGCTGCTATTGAAAGAACCATATGAAATCCTGAGTTTTCCACAAGCCATATGAGAGAAACAGCAAATGTGGAAGAAGGTGCTCTGGTCAGATGAGACCAAAACTGAACTTTTTGGCCTCAATGCCAAACGCTGTGTGTGGTGCCAACAGGGAAACATGGTGATCATAGCATCATTTCACATTCTATATTTGACTTATTTACAAGTATAAGAGATAAATATATCAAGTGCTGACAATGTCTCTGTAACACCAATCAGACATTTGAGTCCACCTAGAAAACTTGTGGCAAGCACTGTCCAGCAGTACACTAACATCTGGGTAAAGCGTATTCCATCTCTGCAGCTTCCTCGTCCTGAGCGTTTTGTTGGTGCTGAAGTGTGACACTCTTGTTAGTGAGTCCACCTCTTGTTGGTACCACTCTGCAGCTGCTGATGCATCCGGATTCGCTGTAACTCTTCCTTAAGAGAAAATAATTGAATGTTTAACAATGGTTTTCTCTTGGAAATCTCTGTGCAATCGAGAAGCTGCCCTAAATTTTGGCTTTGAGGTGGAACTAACATAGATGCAATACGTTTTTTTCAAAATAGTAACAAATCTGACTGGAAATAAAACTGTAATATATATATATATATATATATATATATATATATATATATATATATATATATATATATATATTCTTTGGAACACAGACCAACATTAAATCTTCTCATCCTTTGACCTCCTCCGCTCAAACATTCAATTATGGATTGAAGTGTGACAAATAATGTTGTAGGTTAATTCTTTTTAATATTTAATATAAAGAAACCAAAAGTCTCTTCATTAGAGGTATGTTTGGTTTTTAAATGAAATAAATAAAACAAGATGTGTACAATGGTTGCGAATGAACCCTAAAAAACACATAAACAGCATTAAATACATTTGTAATAACCTAGAGAAAATAACATGAAAACAGTTAAATATAATTAAATATATGGTTTTAAAACAGGTTTTCTACCACCTACAGGTGGAGATGTGAACACGTTTACTCTGCGTCTCATTACACTGTGTCGGCTGTGCGTTAACGGAAGCGACACAATATGTGGAAAATAAATATCAGAGCCAAGAGCAACGAGTGTGTGACCACAAAGCACTTTGATTAAACTATATGTTTAACTATATTATTAGGTCTATTATTACGTGTATTATGAACAACATTCCATTAAACAGCGAACCGATGAGTATCGCTGTGTACATGGATGAATAAAAATTCATCAGTGTGTAGTCATCTACTGCTGCTAACACATCCCGTAGGACAAGGATTATTCATTTAAATCTATAAACTTTTTTCCTAAAGTTACCATGGTAACCGCTGGCACCGCAGACGGATTTCTGTCATACAAACGTTCCATTGCGTTGACTCTTACTGTGAAAATCTACGTACTTCCTGTTTAGCGGCTACGGTTCGTATTTTTGTTTTATAGTCAAAAACACAACCACGTTTTTTGGTTCCAAACGAAGAACGAGAAATGTACTGCCTACTTCCGTTTTACCGCTTATGATTTAAAACGAAAAACGATTTTGTTTTCGTTTTATAGTTTTTGCGGTAAAGGGGACTATCAAAAGTTACACGGACCGCGATAACGTTAGTATTTGATTTTGAAAAGTCAAACCGGATGTGTTTCAAGTTCTGCCATTAGTAGCTAACTGGCCAATATATTGTTGCTTCGGCACCATAAGCTAAATTAGCTATTTGTTTTTGTGTGAACTTTGACACAACGCGACTAGCTGTTGGACGGTATTCGGTGCTGGGACGTGGCTAAGAAGCCTAACCCTTAAAGGGTAACGGCCTTTTTTGCTATTCGGATTTTGAACCTCGCCCATTGTGCTAGCTAGCCTTACTTGTTAAGCTAACCCTCACCTCTACAGTCACCCCCGAGTTTACGAAGTGTAGCTAGCTTAGCGAGTACGTAATGCAACTGAGGTATGTTGTTGTTAAATGTATAGTCATCTAATTTATTTCAGAGATTCCAGTGGCGTTAGCAGAGTTGGGTAATCTCACTTCCGCTTTTGTTTGAACGGTGTTGTATGGTTAGCAAATCATTTTATCGTCCGGTCTTGAATGTTAATCGACGTAAGGTTAACAATAACAGTCGCAATAATTGACGTTATTACGAACGTTAATCTTAACCTACATTGTCGTTATTTCCACTTAGAAGTTCCATGGCCCAACTCTGCGTTAGCTACGCCCAAGCTTCGAGTCTTGTGACCTGTACGTAGATCTCCATAAAGGCTCTCTGTTCATTCTTGGTTCGATGAAAAATATTTGTTGAAATTTCGAAATAAATTGTATTTCCAGAAATGTAACCAAACCACGTTGGGCCGTTTAGCTGCAAATGTACAAACCGAAACCCCCAAGAATAGGGATCTTAAATTACTATTGGTAATTGAAGATGCATTATGACTTCTATGTCTTAAAGTGAAAGAATCCAATGTTGATGTTTCAGTGATGTTGCTCTGTCCTATGCAGGTATACCCATCGTTAAACTAACATGATGCCAGCTTCCCAGTGGGAGCTTCCTCCAGAACTATGTTGTCGGCCCATGGCTTTTGTTGCTCTGACTGGTCTGGATGTGGTCTACAATGCCGTGCACCGGGCCATATGGGATGCCTTCTGCGTCAACCGGCGAGCTGACAGAGTTCCTATCTCTTTCAAAGTCCTTCCAGGAGATCATGAATACCCCAAATGTCGCACAAAGGTGAGCGGTTGATAAACATAGCCAAAAAAACAAGTAACAAAAACAGTTGTTGCGTCTTCAATTACGGTGTTACACCGAAATATGTGACCCATCAGAACCTGTGACCGCAGAGGGCGCTGTTTCACATCGTCTGCTCGTGCGTGCTAGACAAGGGAGGGCGAAGAAGAGCGACGACGCAAACGGCGCAAAAGAAAGAACTACATATTTAGGGGAGGTAACCTTGCTCGCAATTAGCCTCATGGTCACACATTCTGACGGCTGCTACTTGTCAGATATGGTGACCTCTGAGGTACTGGCTCTGTGAAGACTCCAAATAAGAAAATATGTTTCCAGAGTAATGTGAAGAGATGAATTAACAACCCCAAACAATAAGTGTAAATCATTTATTAAGCAGTTACAGTGGGGTCACACATTCTGACAACTTAGCCAATGTGCTGGTCCATTAAATATTTTGTTCTTTCTTTTCTTAACACTACAATATGACGCTTTCATCCGTGGACGTAATGTATTAACGTTTACGCCGTTTGTGTTGTCGCTCTTCTTCGCCCTCCATTGTCTAGCACGCACGAACAGACGATGTGAAACGGCGCCCTCTGCGGTCACAGTTTCTGATGGGTCACAGATTTCGGTGAAACAACTGTTAATGTTGCAGTAAATGCACTTTCTAAACATTTTTATCTGACTGGTTTATTTTCTCTGTGTGCCTATTTAGCGAACGTCCTATGAATGGTACATCCCAAAAGGCATCCTGAAAACCAGTTGGATGAATAAACATCTGAACCTGGTACCAGCTCTGGTTGTTCTTTTCTACGAATTGGATTGGGACGACCCACAGTGGAAAGAGAAACAATCTGAATGTGCAACTAAAGTGGAGATTGTCAGGTAGGAATACATGCTCTTTGCCTTTTTAGAGAGGGATTTATTGTGTGACAAGAGCAGGGGGATACTTTTTGGTTAATAATTTTTGTCATCACACAACACTTATCTGTGATGCTATATTGGAACCAGGTCTCACTAAGATGTCCTCAAAACAGTCCCCAATCTCCCGTTGCTGAGCCAGCCCAAGTCCTATTTCCTCAAAACCACTTTTCTGCACACGTCATCCGAGATCATGCTGCAGAGTGGGTTCAGGCTGGGCCTACTGAGTCCTTCGGCCTTCCCTCTTTTCTCATGGCAATCACACAACCCTCTGTGGCATTGGGTCCGGCGATGGTCCGTCTCATGGGCTGCTGCACTTAATCCAGTTTCCCTTTCTGATAATGAGTGTGTGTCTGTTATAGCCTTGTCCATATGTTCTATATTGACAATATGAGAAAAGAAAACACATTGATACAAAATAGTGAGAAGTTCATGGTTACTGGCTGTTGCATGTGCTTGCCCCACCGATTCCAGACATTCATCTGCAGTCATTGTCTCTATTGTGGAAATGCACTTATTGTAAGTCGCTTTGGATAAAAGCGTCAGCTAAATGACATGTAATGTAATGTCATTCTCTCTTTTTCTTAGGACCAGTCTTCAGGGCAGGAACACCAAGGTGGCTGTGGTTTTAATTCAGAAGAAAACTCCCCTACCGCCAGGTACAGTTCCATATTTAGATTTACGCATGAGTCATCCATACAGGTATCTTCAGAAGGTTCTTGACTTTCTTTCTCCAGTACAAAACTGTGTTGTACTCAAGGATTAATCAGTTTTATCTAGATATACAGTGAAAATTACATTTTTTCCCACACGGTCAACAATAAAGGTGTTGGAAGGTACACAGCAACATGAGGCCGTTAAAACCCAGTTAAAGCCAAATGGTGTCTGTTTCCAGCCAAAACATCACTCTTTTTCTTTTTATACAGGGGAGGACTTAGTCGCATCAGAAAGAGCAGCAACTCTTTGTAATGCCTGTGATCTGTCTGGCAAGAGTCTCTTTGTGCTGCCACACACCGACCACTTAGTGGGTTACATTATAAGGTATTTCACTCACTAATGCCTCAAAGAACACATTATGGTACACATTTTGTAATTTAAGAACAATACGTCTTATTGGCCATTGCAAGTTGTCTGTTTACTAAACAGAATTTGTTATTGTATAGGTTGGAGAATGCTTTCTATGAACATGCTCAGACATACTACTACACTGAGATCCGTCGAGTCAAATCACATAAAGAGTTCCTCAACAAGACAACACATCAGGTAGGCACGCACGCACACACACACACACAAAAACATTCTTTTAGATGCCCTATGCTCACACTGTCTTCTTCCTCTCTTCTTCATCGCTATGGTTTTCCTAGCTCCTGTTTGTCCGACACCAGTTTAAAATTGCCTTCTTCAGTGAGCTGAAACAAGACACCCAGAATGCTCTCAAGTAAGTGAATGATACTGTTGTCATCTCCTTACAGGACTCCACATCATGAAAACCAAGCAATAGGGTTGAAAATGTCATACCCATGTTAAATAAAGGTCATACCTGTGAAACCATAAAGCCAGTTTAAATAATCTGGGTGTCGTAATAAAGGCAAGGCAAGTTTATTTGTATAGCGCTTTTCATACACAAGGCAGACTCAAAGTGCTTCACATAACATGTCATACAATAAAATGCAAGAATTAAAAGACAACTAAAAAACAGCAAATAAAATTGTAAATATAAAGAATTAAAAGTTACAGTGCAGAGTGAGATTAAAATCTTATAAAAAATGTTTAATTGAAGGTTAAAAGAGCAATGTAGGTCAAATTTAGCAGAAGGTGAACATAAAAGTTTTCAGTCGTGTTTTAAACGTGGTCAGAGTTGGGGCAAGTCTTAAATCTTTAGGAAGTTTATTCCAGCTGTTTGTTGCATAGTAACTAAATGATGCTTTCCCATGATTTGCATTTACTCTGGGAATCCCTAACCGATTGGTGTCAGAAGATCTTAGTGATCTTGAAGGCTTATGTAGTGGAAGCATATCAGTGATATACTTTGGCCCTAAACCATGTAGTGATTTATAAGTGAGCAGTAGGATTTTGAAATTAATTCTCTGACATACTGGGAGTCAATGTAAGGATTTAAGAATTGGTGTAATGTGCTCACATGTTTTGGTCTTTGTTAGCACTCTAGCAGCAGCGTTCTGAACAAGCTGGAGCTACCTGACAGTCTTTGTTTTGGAAGACCTGCAAGGAGACCATTACAATAGTCTAGCCTACTAGTTAGAAAGGCATGTACAAGTGTTTCTAAGTCTTGAGCTGACATGAGCCCTCTAAGTCGTGCTACATTTTTGAAGTGATAGTAGGCCGATTTTGTTACTGATTTGATGTGACTCTAAGTGTAAATCTGAATCCATAATAACCCCCAGATTTCTGGCTTTATTTTATGTTTTCAGGGACACAGAGTGAAGGTGTTGGGTTACTTTAAACCTTACTTTTTTAGCACCAAATACAATGATCTCCGTTTTGTCTTCATTTAGTTGTAGGAAATTTTGACACATCCAGTCTTTGATTTGATCAATGCACAGAAAATCTATGGGGCGATAGTCATTTGGTGATAGCGCTACATAGATTTGGGTGTCATCAGCATAGCAATGGTGGTCAATTTTATTATTTTGCATGATTTGTCCTAGTGGGAGCATGTAGATGTTGAATAAAGTCGGCCCTAAGGTCAAACCTTGGGGGACTCCACACGGTACGTCGGTTGGTTCTGATACAAAGTCACCAATGGAAAAAAAATAGTTCCTGTCTTGTAGATATGACCTGAACCAGCTTAAGACTGTGCCTGAGAGCCCCACCCAGTTTTCCAACCTGTCCAAAAGTATTGAGTGGTCGACAGTATCAAATGCAGCACTGAGGTCTAATAGCATTAATATTGAAGCTTTGCCAGAGTCTGTGTTCAGACGGATGTCATTTACAACTTTAATAAGGGCCGTCTCGGTGCTATGAAGAGGTCGAAATCCTGACTGGAAGTGGTCGTGGCAGCCAGTTGAAGCCAGGAAGTGATTAAGTTGTTGTAGGACAACTTTCTCAATTATTTTACTTATGAAAAGTGGATTTGAAATTGGTAGTAGTAGTTGTTGATAATAGAGGCATCTAGGCGCCGCTTTTTTAGGAGAGGTTTAATAACTGCAGTTTTGAAGGCTTTTGGGAAATGGCCTGACTGAATAGAGTTATTAACTATTTCTAATACGTCTGTTGCTAGGCAGTCAAAAACATTCTTAAAGAAGTTGGTAGGTAGAGCATCAAGACAGCAGCTGGATGGTTTTAGATTTGTCACCGTTTCCACTAGAGTTTGAGAGTCTATGACATTAAAGCTTGTCATCATTGCTGTGTTACTGTTGCCTAAAGAGAGCACTTGTCAGCGTTCATCCAGATGTGTAAGTATCGGTATATATTTTGCAGGATAAGACAAAAGCTTGCACAAATGTCAGGTTTGCCTTAAATAAAAAGCACAGGATTATCCCTTTTCATATATGCTGTTATAGCTCTAAAACCTCTCCCAGATTTTGTGAAGGATACATTTTGAGAGGTGTTTTTGTACATACAGTTTAGGCGATCTGCCATTTGCTTTTTGTCATGTATCAATTTTTTTGCCTTGGATATCAGTGATACTGTTCAATACATTTTATACATAAGTATAGGGCTTTAAAATGTTACCTTGTAAAAAAATAATTAAATCCATAAAGTTTACACAAAACTAGAAAATGCATTTCCTGCTGAAAATGCGTTGGAATGCATAAAGCTGAAAATAATTACAGTACAGAAATTACAAAAGTTGAAATTAATTCTAAACATTGCTAAAAGAATAGAAATGGGAGAAGCTAAAATACATTTAAATATGGCTGAAACAGAAATGGGTGAAGCTGATATGATTTTGAAAAAAATACAGAAAAGTTGTGACTTAAAAATTGTATTTTTGTAGTATTTTAAGGTTTAGTAGTAGTTATAGTTGTAATTGTGGTAGTAGCAGTAGATGAAGTAAGTACTAGTTGTACTAGTATTTGAAAGAGCAGTTTGTATTTTAACAAAACATCTTCATTCTGTGCTTTATGGTTGAAGTACAGATAATCATTGAGGCTTTTATTTTGAAATAATGGAATTGGGTGAGGGTGGGGGGTTGGGAGACGGAATTTTTGTCATTCAAACTAAATGGTCTTGATAAAATGGTAAATGGATTTGTACCGCGCTGTTCTAGTCTTCTGACCACTCAAGGCGCTTTAACACTACATGACATTCGCCCATTCATACACTAATGACAGGACCTACTGTACACAGTGGCACCTGTCCATCAGTAACTAAAAAGCACACACTGTAGTCACAGCTAGAGGAGCAATGCTGGTATTAAGTGTCTTGCCCAAGGACACACCGCCTAGCAGGTTAGCCGGGTCTGGGATCAAACCACCAACCCTCTGATTGGAGGACGACCGCGCTCCCCACTCATCCACAGTTGCCCTAAGCTAAGAAAACTAAGAAGTTATTAATTGATGGGCCTCATCAAACATTACAGTAAGAATTCCCTCCATGGTGGGTTTATTTTGAAATTATCGGATTGGGGGCAAGTGGGGGAGTTCATGATGTTGGTCTGTTGACAGAAAGCATAACTGCGTCATGTGACTCCACTAATCAGTTGATATGGTTCAGCTGTGTGAAACATAGTGCAGCGCGTGTAATTATCCACGGCAACGGAGCAAATGGGTTCATTAACGAGCTGATCAGAGGGCAGAGACTATAACCACCATTTACACAGAATTTACACCTCAAACAAAAAAGAAAAGAGTTCAGGGGGGTGGAGAGACCGAAATGTCCTCTGTAAGACCTGAATACCTTCAGGTCATGTCAGGCTGCACTAATCAGCTAATATGGATCAGTTGTGAGTCACTGTCACGACTACCTGGCTCGCAGTAGCAGTGACATAGGGGAGACCACACAGTTGTTTAGTTCAATCAAATTATAGTTTATTCAAAACGTCATTTCCTATGACGAAATCATAACTTTCATTAATAAAGGTGTGTAATCAGTAAATGAGAAACCAAAAGGTGTAGTGCGAATCTGCAAAGTGTAACCTAGGCGTCCTGAAAGGAAAAGCAAAGACACATCAGATGCTGCTGTCAGATGGGCCAGGATTCCACAGCTCCCCCTTCAGATTGGGAGGGGAGAGACGGCCCAACCATATTCTCTACATGAAGGGAGTGAGCACACCCAGCACGGCATAGCCGGGCGTGACAGTCACAGACAGAGCACGCGTGTGAGCGAGTAACAGTGCCCAGAGCACAGGGACCCCTGTGGTGTCTGTGGCAAGCCACAATCAATAATCAGTACTAATCTTCACCAATAGAGAGGTCTTATGCTGCGTTCACACCGAATGCGACGCAAATGTGTTGCGTCGCCTCAAAAGCTCTAAACGCGCCGCAGCACTCTCAGAGTACATTTGTGGTCAATTCGCGTCTATCACGTAATCCCGCCTGACGCGACGGAGATGGTGCGTGTTTTATCACCCTGAAACAGTTCAACTTTTCACCATTGTTTTTCCTCCGTATCAACCCTGGAAACATAGCGACGCTGTACTTGTTGTGGAAGTTCTACTCACGTCGGAACTTCAAACAGAGTTGTGTTTTTGTACTGAATAGCATCCGTGGGCGCAGACGGTTCTGTGGATTTCACCGACTTCTACAGAAACTGCGTCTGGATGACTGCCGCTGCCAGTCACACACACGTTATCATTGAGCAAACGTCCAAACGTACTTTATATTAAGTAGTGCGTCGTTAAACAATACAAGTACCCTACACTTTATTGTACTGTATTCAGTGACGGGATGTTGAAAAAAGGCACACATGGTTATATTATATAATGTAATGTAATATGCTGTTTGTTAAACGTCTTTCCCGGACTGGTCGCAATATAACAGTTAAATGGAAATTTTATAACAGGATGTATTGTACAGCTCGGGATACCGGTGTCTGCAGGACTTGTTTTGTCGCCAAGTATGGAATATTTCAACTTATAAGCAAACAGCGTTTGCTGCGTTTGGGCGACTGTGCGAACTCAACACTTGAAACGCGCTGCCCAATCGCAGATTTGCGTCCCATCAGCTTCATCGCGTCTGCATAGACTTTGTGTGAAATCAGCAAAATGCTGCAGAGGCTTTCGCTGTGAACGTACCATTAGGCTATGTTTTTAAAACTCATATGTTTTACTAAGTTGACACTACCTTGTTGAAGACTGATCAGTTTGGAAACTCCCCAGGACGGATCGGTTTGAAAACTCAAGTGGGTGGACAGTCGGAAATGGATAAGTTTGTCAACAATCACGCCCACACCTGCCGACACTACTTGATTGCTTCTTATACGTTCTGACACACTCATGTCTCACACACTGTACAGTGTTGCGATGCAGAGAACATCTGGAAAGCCGCTGCAGGTCATGCTCTTTGTAGTTCTGTTGGTTTATTTAATAAACTTCTGGATTTCACTGCTTCAATTGATCAAATGTCTGATTATGAATGATATATTGATTCGCTCAGACACAAATTCACACACACATAATAAAACTCCTAGCTCTATATGGTCATCTACACATGCATATATATATATATATATATATATATATATATACATATAAAGCTGATACAGTATATATAACCTCAACTATTCATAACTATCAATTATATTTTTGGGCTTGTTTTTATCTTTATTTTGAAAGAGTTGATCATTTTTTTCATTGGATGACGATGCATTCCATGGAACCTCCTGCCAGCAGGCACAAGAAATATAATCTGATTTATTACAGTGATGAGGCACTTAAAATGAGCCTATACATTTTCCCAACACTTACGCATTTAACGTTAACTTGTGTGCGATACTTTGTCGGGCCTGTAGGTCTCTCAGGGGAGCGGTGTCAGTTTTTGAGTTTTTGCCATTATATGATTCATTTAATTTAATTTTGTATAGAACAATATTGCAAATTTGACTTAGGTCCTCACAGTCTGTTAACGTGTGACAGCTTCTGTCCAGAAACCCTTACATCGGCGCAGGAAAACTCCACAAGCAATGGAAAAAACCCTCGATGGGAAGAATAAAGGGAAGAAACCTATAGAGACAGGAGGATCCTCCCCCTGGTATGGGTGGACTGCAATGGACATACAGAATGAACAACATAAAAGATGTAGAATACGTTCAATTCATCTGACAGAAATGATTTAAAAACACATTATTTCCTCATATGCATTCATCATCATCAGTGTGAGCGCGGATCCACCTTTGGGGAACCATGATAGCCTGATGTCAATCATCTCGTTAATTTGAGCTGGATAACTTGATCAACTCAGCGGAACCACGTACAAAGGAACAGGGCCCTGACATGTCCTCCCTGATTTGTCAAACTCTTGTCACGTGAGCGCTTATTATTCTTATTTTCTTTGTTTCCATAGGTACTACAGGACTGCATACAGTCTTGTTCATGAGCTCAGGGCCCACGAAACCAACACGTTGGAGATCAAAACGATGGGAGGATTCATCAACTATAAGGTACATTTGCATCTTTTTGTTTGTAGTAGTGAAAGTGGTTTGATCACACGCCTTTGACGATTTATCTCAGAGTTGTGCCATGCTTGAAAGCTAGAAGTGTACAAAGATGCTGAGCCGCTGTGTGTACATTGACAATGCAAAAAACATGCAGGGATTGGACTGCCAAAATAGGATTCAGCTCATTAGGCTTCCTAACTGATGATTAAAATTGGCGGTGTGTATTATTTTTATTGTTTTCTGGTCATTTGAAAAGTCTGAGTATTTACTGTCTCACCATTTCAAGAATGGGAACACAAGACAAATTAGCTGGCACCTAATAAAGAAGTATTTATTATCTACTAGAGCCACTCCAAGGCTGACAAATACAACATTATAGGGTTACTATCATTAATCTGACCACATTATAGTACCAACCATAACACCGCAACAATTCAAGATCAAGGTGAGGTCATTGTTGGAGTGCAAAAGTCTACCCTCCTCCCCAGGGCTCTACAATGCCAGTATTTCACTTGCATTTGCGCCTAAAAATAGGTATGTGCGAACTTGAAAAATAATAATTCTGGTTTCAAAACTCCGCCAATCACTCCTAACAGCTTGTCGAAGGATCTCAGCATCATTAAATTAATTCAAAACTAGAAGAAGCGTATTCTGACCGGCTGTACGTTCTTGTTTAACTTCCGCTTAGTTCATGTCCAATACAGTCTGTTAATGTACAAATGTCAGCTGTCTAGTACTGAATCTTACAGACACAAACCACACTGATGGCATAAAGAAGAGTTAAAGCCCCGGTATTATTGGACATGGCTACAATCCGGTCACCAAGCTGCCAACAAGCCCAAGTTGTATTGGGTGCTCGCTCCTTTTGCTTGACGCACACTCCTGATCTTGAATCTAGAATCGATTGCTCTTCCTTGAGGTCCCGGATGTTGTGGTCAAATTTTTTGCGGTTGAATATTTTAACGTTGAATTATTAGGGTCCTCGCTACGACTAGTCGTAGAGGAACCTATTGTATTTCAAGGAATTATTATTATTATTATTACTCTCACAAACCGCGGGCCTTTTCGGGGCCTTTATCATATTCAAAAAGTTGTTAAATTTGGCATGGATATCCGGACTGTTAAAAATTTGATAATTTTTTTGTTTATAATGAAATGTCTCTATAGCGCCCTTTAGAAATTTAAAAAAGACCACACCAGGCAAGTTGCCGCCCCCGATGTCCCATCAACTTGAAAGTTTGCACACAGGTGCTCTTGGACATGCTCTACAAAAAAGTCAACCATGGTATGCAAATGCACCTTACTAGATTTTCCGCCATTTAGAATTTAGTGAAAAACACATTTTTGGCAATTTCTCTGAAACGCCAAGTTTGATTGTCACGAAACTGTCGGTGGATCATTATTGGGTCAATGTGCCCTTGATATATCAGAATGGTGCTGATAACTCATTGTTTTGATGAGATATGGGCTAATTAACTTCGCAAGGGGTGTGGCTTAAACTGGCAGATTTTTAACTTCCACATGACTTGGCCTGCCCTCACCAAAATTATAGCATGTGTAAACATTGAAGCCCTAAACACACACTAATATTTCCATATTTTTTGAAGAATAGGGGGCGCTGTAATTAATGTTTGAAAATGTGCCTTTTTGGCCTGTTTTTGGCCTATTTTCATGATTTCTTACAGTTGTAAAAGACCGAACTCCTCCCAGGGATTAAACCAGATTCTTATAGCGCAGTGTGATCCTGACACCTCAGGCTCTAAAAATTGCATTTTGCCGGAAGAAATATTAAACTATATGCGTAGGGCGCTATTTAAAAAAAACACCTTTTAAAAGATTTCGAAGGAAGTTGGGTCATGTATGGTATTCTGAGAGGCTTTAATTTTTTAATAGTAGATAAAAGACCAAAAGTTATTTTCATCAGAAGCTCCTACTTATATGTTGACATAAAGGCTTAAGACCATGATAATGTCAAAGATAAAGTTTGCAAAGCGGCATTCCTGGCGTTGCTCCACACGGTTAGCGTCCACTGACTTGCGAACGCTTTGTCCGACGGCCTCGGGCGTCCTCGGCCGCATTTGTAACCGTTCGCCCAGTGCCCCGACGTGCAAGAAGTAGTGAGGACCCGTCCAATGCTGCTCACAGCTTTAATTTGCGGTTGAACTTTTTGCAGTATTTTAACGTTGAAAAATTCTGATACATGATTTCAATGCATAAATATTCAGTGCTAGAAATTCAATCAGCATTTTCTTTCAAAACCCGATGACACAGATTTACTTCCATAGTACCCACTTTTGTTTTGTGTATAATAGTTATTTTCATAGATACAAAAGGTCTGACGGGTATGGTGTGTTGGTATGCTGACGTTAAATGTTCAATGCTACATCTGAAGTAAGCGACCGGACGCAGTCTAACAAAATATTTGTTTGTGTGCTATTTTATGTGTACTTGTGAATCCTATTCCAAGTAAATGCTTTAATGTGTATGTGGTATGTCTCCATAAATAACTGGTATTATAAGTATACACTCACCGGCCACTTTATTAGGTACACCTGTCCAACTGCTCGTTAACACTTCATTTCTAAGCAGCCAATCACATGGCGGCAACTCAGTGCATTTAGGCATGTAGACATTGTCAAGACAATCTCCTGCAGTTCAAACCGAGCATCAGTATGGGGAAGAAAGGTGATTTGAGTGACTTTGAACGTGGCATGATTGTTGGTGCCAGAAGGGCTGGTCTGAGTATTTCAGAAACTGCTAATCTACTGGGATTTTCACGCACAACCATCTCTAGGGTTTACAGAGAATGGTCCGAAAAAGAAAAAACATCCAGTGAGCGGCAGTTCTGTGGGCGGAAATGCCTTGTTGATGCCAGAGGTCAGAGGAGAATGGCCAGACTGGTTCGAGCTGATAGAAGGGCAACAGTGACTCAAATAACCACCCGTTACAACCAAGGTGGGCATAAGAGCATCTCTGAACGCACAGTACGTCGAACTTTGAGGCAGATGGGCTACAGCAGCAGAAGACCACACCGGGTGCCACTCCTTTCAGCTAAGAACAGGAAACTGAGGCTACAATTTGCACAAGCTCATAGAAGATTGGAAAAACGTTGCCTGGTCTGATGAGTCTTGATTTCTGCTGCGACATTCGGATGGTAGGGTCAGAATTTGGCGTCTACAACATGAAAGCATGGATCCATCCTGCCTTGTATCAACGGTTCAGGCTGGTGGTGGTGGTGTCATGGTGTGGGGAATATTTTCTTGGCACTCTTTGGGCCCCTTGGTACCAATTGAGCATCGTTGCAACGCCACAGCCTACCTGAGTATTGTTGCTGACCATGTCCATCCCTTTATGACCACAATGTACCCAACTTCTGATGGCTACTTTCAGCAGGATAATGCGCCATGTCATAAAGCTGGAATCATCTCAGACTGGTTTCTTGAACATGACAATGAGTTCGCTGTACTCAAATGGCCTCCACAATCACCAGATCTCAATCCAATAGAGCATCTTTGGGATGTGGTGGAACGGGAGATTCGCATCATGGATGTGCAGCCGACAAATCTGCAGCAACTGTGTGATGCCATCATGTCAATATGGACCAAACTCCCTGAGGAATGCTTCCAGCACCTTGTTGAATCTATGCCACGAAGAATTGAGGCAGTTCTGAAGGCAAAAGGGGGTCCAACCCGTTACTAGCATGGGGTACCTAATAAAGTGGCCGGTGAGTGTATATTATAATGGAAAGCAAGTGACGGGGTCGCGACTGCACAATCTGAACGTAGCATGATGACACGCTTAACTTTATGCAAATGAGAGCGATGATTTGCCAGCAGTGGGCCAGAACCATATAAAAAAGTGTGGAAGTGTCGCAACTCCCTTTTTGTATGGCTCTGCAATGGGCCGATCACTGAAATAGTGAGGGAATGAGTGGGAACTGCTGGATTTTAAGTGAGCATAAAAATGAAGACAAATTATTACATTACATGTCCTTTAGCTGATGCTTTTATCCAAAGCAATAAGTGCATTTCCACATAGAGATACAAACTCAGAAGAACAAGTAACAAGAAAGTACATTTTTCATCAAATAAGCAGTTTCAAAACATGTTATAGAAAAGTGCCATTATAAGTACAATTTAAGTGCTATCATTTGTTAGTGCTACGGTTTGCTAGTGTTTTAGTCAAGGTAGAGTCTAAAAAGGTGTGTCTTGAGTTTTCGACGGAAGATGTAGAGGTCCTGATGTCATCGGAGAGCTCATTCCACCATCTGGGAGCCAGGACAGCGAAGAGTCGCGATCTCGCCGAGTGCTTTTCTCTCAGTGAGGGAGGAACAAGCCGCTTGGCCGATGCAGATCGGAGTATGCGGGTTGGGATGTAGGGTTTCACCATGTCCTGGATGTAGACTGGTCCCGATCCATTCACAGCATGGTACGTCAGTACCAATGTTTTGAACTGGATACGGGCAGCCACAAATTGTATTTTAAGCAAAAAGATGAAGAGAAAGAGGAATCAAGTGAGGGGGATTTTGGAAGATACAAACTAAAGTGAAAGAAGTTTCTTCACAAGATTTAGAGCTATCAGAAGATGAGAACAACCTTAGCGAACCGGCTACGGTGACTACAACTGCCACGATTTCAACGCCATATAACCCTAACCCTAAAAAAGCACTGCGCTCCTAAATTTTTGTGCATTTTCCTTGGGGAAAATATTAGCGTAGAGCCCTGCCACCATGAAATCAGACCCTGAAAAGGAAGAGACACACACATCTGCTTAGCTTTTAGAATGATGCATTCTTTTGTTGAAAACAAATGGTATGGTCATTTCTGATAGAAAAGTGATTATGGTTTGAGTGCTTGGTGTTGGTATTCATCTAGCTCTAGGAAGGTTTGTCTAAGAGAAATTTAACTTATCAGTGGATTCAGGGGGGGGGATGGTGGTGCTGTTTCGTGTCTCGTTTGTTTGTTGTTTGTTTATAAATTTAGAGTATGTTCAAATTAGGGCTGGGCGATAAAGACCAAAAGTCATATCCCGGTATATTTTGGTCAAAGCCAAATATGACTTTTTATCTTACGTTGATGATATCAACAGGCTAACCCAGCATTTTAAAGTCATAATTACCTCACCTACCAGCTGTGACATAAAAGTGCTAAACACATCAATGCATCACTAATTTTTATCTAGAGCTGCAACTAACGATTATTTTAATAATCGATTCATCTGTCGATTATTTGTTCGATTAATCGATGAATCGGATAAAAAAATAAAAAATGTAAAAACATTAATTTCCAACCCTTTATTGAAAAATAGAACTGACTGTGCACTTTCTAAATATGTTTTGCACAGATTGCTCCTTGAACATCCCTAAGTAAGCAAATAAAATGGACTAACACAAAAAACATACACACATCGCATGATGTATACTTTACAGCAGAGGTGTGGACTCGAGTCATGTGACTTGGACTCGAGTCAGACTCGAGTCATGAATTTGATGACTTGAGACTCGACTCAACAAAACGTACAAAGACTTGCAACTCGACTTGGACTTCAACACCGATGACTCGTGACTTGACTTGGACTCGAGCCTTTTGACTCGAGAAGACTTGCTACTTCCCATGAAAACTGGGGGTAAACATTTTCACACCACCGCGCCGCTCTGTTTATCTGCATCTGTCAAAGAAATGTGCGCCACCTGTATGCAGAGAGCGCACGCTGCCTGCACGACATCCAATCGCTGCAGTCCATTTGACCGTATCAACGAGACAGCTCGTTCATGGTTACAAAAATCGGGATTTTTGAACCCGGATTCAGACTCCGATGGAAATCCTCGCCAACATTATGTCCGTTTTAAAGTAGTGTAATGAGCAGAGTTAAAGTTATTAGTTAATCAGTTATGCAGATGTTGCATGTGTTCACGTTATGCTCTGTTACCAGCTGTAGTTACGCGAGACAACCCGAGTTTTGGGGGGCCGTGTATGCGGCAGTGTTCGTTCGGCGTGGTGACGGCCAACAGTGACCGAAGTTGAGTTGTTTTATATAAATAAATGCACCGGAGTTGCAAGCCAGTCATCGCCTCCTTATTTACGCTGCAGCATTGAGGTGAGCGTTACAGTACTATAACACAGTCACAGTCGATCCACCATTACCCTTCCCTTCGTAGTCTAGGTCTGTGAGGCAGCGCACCATCACCCAGGGTTCCCCGTCCCCACTATAATAAAAGGACTCGAAATGACTCTAAACTAAAATGGTACGACTTGTGACTCGACTTGAGACTTGTTGGCTTTGACTTGTGACTCGACTTGGGACTTGCTTCGTCTTTGATTCGACTTGACTCGGGACTCGAGGGCAATGACTTGAGACTTGCTTGTGACTTGCATAACAGTGACTTGTTCCCACCTCTGCTTTACAGCCGCCAAATTAAATATATTAGGCACAAAATCATGAATCATCGCCGTGGTGCTCCCGTGCCAGGCCATATCGCTTTTGCATATCTTACAATCAGACATGTCAACCCTCCCGAATTTCAAAGCCCCTCCCGAAAATATCCCGGACCGACCTTTCTCCTGATTTCCACCCGGACATCAATATTGCTGCACCACCCGTCACTGGGCGCGCTGTTTCAGACCGAACAATAATAAAGGTTACACCTTGAAGTCGAGCGCGGCGATTAGAACGTAAAACTACTGGTGCTGCAAAGACAACCGCAGCACCCTCCCCCCCCCCCCCCCCCCCCCCGTTGCCCGCTAGGACCCGCACCCCCCATTTCAGTGTGAAATACCTGGGAGGATTTAGGTCGCATTGGTTTCTCTGCCTCCGCATGTTTCTGAACGGTATTACGGGTCTCTCCGATGGTCTTTCCTTTACCTCAGCTCTGCTCTTTTATTTTTCTTAGCAACGCTCTGCTGGGCTGAGCTTTTCTTCTTCTCTGTTCTGCTGCGCGAGCACTCAACTTTTTTTTTTCTCAGCTCTGCGCGGCGCGCGCAACTTTCTTTTAATACTCAAAGATAATAGTCGCGCGACACAACGAATCGATAATGAAATTCGTTGCTAACGCTTTTAATGATCGATTTTAATCGATTTCATCGATTCGTTGTTGCAGCCCTATTCTTATCCAATAACCTAATAAATATGGTTCAGAAATCTACCATTCTGTGTTATAAGTTATTTTACTTTTAGCACTTTAGGTTTTGTCTTTTATTAATCTATTTAACAATCAATTTTTCAACGGAGACTTGGCCAAAACAGCAGTATTAAACACAAATATGCAGACAGGCACATAAAGAAAAACAAGGAAAGCATTTAAAAAAAAAAGAAAGCAAGGCTCTGCCTGACTTCAGTATACATTTTGGGCAGTGCTTCTCTTGCAAAGTAGTTGTGACTGGGAAGCTCATATCTCGGGTCAATCGTTTTCAGGAGCATTTTGAATCCGACTTGTTCAACAGTTGCAACAGGGACCATATCTTTAGCAATCTGATAGGACACCGCTTTCGTTATAGTACACCACTTGTCACTTTTCTCTTCATAGGGCACACTGCGGGAAAATGAGGTTTGCAGTGAGCTTGTTTCGGGGATGGAGCTTGTTCGGGTTGTTTCTGGCATGCGGCTTCTTCAGCGCGCAGTTTCACACACTCTTTGTATAGCTGTATAACTGTTTATGGCACTCCCTACATATAACGTTGTTTTGTTGCTCATCGGATACTTCAAATCCGAACCATCTCCAAATTACTGAGCCACTGCTTTTTTTTAACGAACCAATTCCTCCTCCGCACGCTGCGCAGACGTTGTTGCTTCCTCCATGTTTGTTGAAGTGTCCGTCCCTTGCAGAGCGCAAATTGAAATATAGTATATCGATGTATGCAAAATTGTCTAATTTCATATCCCATTAAAAAATATATCGATATATTCGTTTATACCGATATATCGCCCAGTCCTAGTTCAAATGCAGAATCTAGCTTATGTTTCAGCCGCAGCTGCTTGCACCAACAGTGTAAGGTGAAATTTTTTTTTTTCTTTTGGAATTCCAAAGATGGAAATAAACTGCGTCAGTACTTTGACTACAGATTTTGCAGTAAAGCTGTGCAGTAAATAGGCAGCTGGATATTTTGTGCTTTAACCCACATTACTGTAAACCGTTTAGTTACTACCATAAGATTTTCTAATGGCAGACAAATCACTGGAATTTGGAGCCAGAGTAGCCAGCATAATGGTTTGGTCAATTGACTTGGTTTAATTTTGCCCACACCCCATAACCAGCCAGGTTTTTTCCCAGGATTAGCATTGTAGGATGAACACCCATTGCCTACTCGCCCTGAACCAAACCACAGCGCAAGTTTGTGGAGCAACCACTACATTAAACCCCATCCCCTCAAAAGTATGTGAAAGTGTTGCCATGCGAGAGGCTGCACCGAACTCTCACTGAATGAATTAAAAGCCCCTTGTACGGTGTGCAGTGTCGGGTTCGGTAGGAACGACGCTGGAAACAAGGTTGCCGGCGTCCTGCTCGCTCGTTTGTGCCCGTCCTTCGCTCGCCCCCGCCTCACTGTTATAATGGGGAGAGCACACACACACATGATTATCCCCAGCTGATTGTCATGGTTTTCACCTGGCACTGTTCCCCGAGCCACTCCCCCTCTCTCCCACCTGCAGCCGGGCTGAAACCACGCCCGCCACCACATACCCCCACCGCCCGACTTAGGCCGGGGAGCCGTCCGGCCTAGCTTACTCCCCCCCCCCAGGCTGCAATTGCCGCTGTCTTGTCTACCTGAGGACGTTCCTGCCCCCCCCCCAAGTGCCTCCAAGAACGACTGGGCGACGTCCTCCCCCGTCATGCGGTGGAGGGTCGGGCTCACTAGTGCTGTCGGCCCCGGTGGTGGTGGCGCGAGTCCCGACCGCGCCGCCAATTGCTCCAATGCCTGGGCCTGTCTCCCCACCTGGGCCTGGAGCATCCCCATGAACTGACGGGTCGCCTCTGCTTGCTCGCGTTGGATCCCCGCCAGCTCCCCAATCATCTGCGCCAGTGCGAGCGCCGGTTGGGTCGGCATCCCCTGCTGCCCTTCGTCCGTCATCCGCCGAGTTGGGCGCCACTGTACGTAACGTGGGTCGTTCGGGCTCCGGACACAGGGACTTGAGGCCAGGGTCGGGTAGGGTAATCAGTTTTATTTTGTTTGTTTCAAGGCGAAACCACTCCGGCGTCCAGCTCACTCGTCGCCCGCTCTCTCCTCGCTCGTCATTACTTAAATGCCGGAGAGCACACACACACACAATCACCAACAGCTGATTATTGTTTTCACCTGGCACTCTTCCCCGAGCCACTCCCCCTCTCTCCCACCTGCAGCCGGGCTGAAACCACGCCCGCCACCACATACCCCCACCGCCCGACTTAGGCCGGGGATCCGTCCGGCCTAGCTTACTCCCCCCCCCCCCCTCCCTCCAGAGGGCGGGAGAGGAAGTCCGCCACGACCATCTGCGTCCCCGGCCTATGGACTACCTTGAAGTTAAAAGGCTGCATGGCCAGATACCACCGAGTGATCCGAGCGTTAGTATCCTTCATGCGGTGGAGCCATTGGAGCGGGGCGTGGTCCGAACAGAGGGTGAATGAGCGTCCCAGGAGGTAGTAACGCAGGGAGCCCACCGGATGGCCAGGCACTCCTTCTCCACCGTGCTGTACCTGGCCTCCCTCTCCGACAGTTTCCGGCTGATGTAGACCACCGGGCGGTCGACCCCCTCGACCTCCTGGGACAAAACGGCCCCCAGCCCTCTGTCCGACGCGTCGGTCTGCAGCACAAACGGGAGAGAAAAGTTAGGTGTGTGGAGGAGCGGCTCCCCACAGAGAGTCTGTTTTACCTTCTCAAACGCCCGCTGGCACTGCTCCGACCACTGGACCGGATCTGACGCACCTTTCCGGGTCAGGTCGGTCAAGGGGCTGGTGAGGTCCGCAAACCCGGCGATGAACCGTCTGTAGTAACCCGCCAGCCCCAAAAACCGCCTCACCTCCTTTTTCGTCTTGGGGCGCGGGCAGGCTGCAATTGCCGCTGTCTTGTCTACCTGAGGACGCACCTGCCCCCCCCCCCCAAGTGCCTCCAAGAACGACTGGGCGTTGTCCTCCCCCGTCATGCGGTGGAGGGTCGGGCTCACTAGTGCTGTCGGCCCCGGTGGTGGTGGCGCGAGTCCCGACCGCGCCGCCAATTGCTCCAATGCCTGGGCCTGTCTCCCCACCTGGGCCTGGAGCATCCCCATGAACTGACGGTTCGCCTCTGCTTGCTCGCGTTGGATCGCGTCGGCATCCCCTGCTGCCCATCGTCCGTCATCCGCCGAGTTGGGCGCCACTGTACGTAACGTGGGTCGTTCGGGCTCCGGACACAGGGACTTGAGGCCAGGGTCGGGTAGGGTAATCAGTTTTATTTTGTTTGTTTCAAGGCGAAACCACTCCGGCGTCCAGCTCACTCGTCGCCCGCTCTCTCCTCGCTCGTCATTACTTAAATGCCGGAGAGCACACACACACACACACACACAATCACCAACAGCTGATTATTGTTTTCACCTGGCACTGTTCCCCGAGCCACTCCCCCTCTCTCCCACCTCCAGTTAGCACCCGGAAGAGATCACATAGCAGGAACCCTTGCATGTCTGGGGGGAAGGAGGGTGGTCCCACCTGCATGATATGATGATTTGCATGCATAGGAGCCAGATATGCTCACAAGTCACTGAGCTAGAGTCCAAGTCAAGTCTCTGAGCTAGAGTCCAAGTCAAGTCTCTGAGCTAGAGGTCAAGTCTCAAGTCTCTGAGCTAGAGGTCAAGTCTCTGAGCTAGAGGTCAAGTCTCTGAGCTAGAGATCAATTCTCTGAGCTAGAGGTCAAGTCTCTGAGCTAGAGGTCAAGTCTCTGAGCTAGAGGTCAAGTCTCTGAGCTAGAGGTCAAGTCTCTGAGCTAGAGATCAAGTCTCTGAGCTAGAGATCAAGTCTCTGAGCTAGAGATCAAGTCTCTGAGCTAGAGATCAAGTCTCTGAGCTAGAGATCAAGTCTCAAGTCTCTGAGCTAGAGATCAAGTCTCAAGTCTCTGAGCTAGAGATCAAGTCAAGTCTCAAGTCTCTGAGCTAGAGATCAAGTCAAGTCTCAAGTCTCTGAGCTAGAGATCAAGTCAAGTCTCAAGTCTCTGAGCTAGAGATCAAGTCTCAAGTCTCTGAGCTAGAGATCAAGTCAAGTCTCAAGTCTCTGAGCTAGAGATCAAGTCTCTGAGCTAGAGGTGAAGTCCAGTCTCAAGTCTCTGAGCTAGAGGTGAAGTCCAGTCTCAAGTCTCTTGTGGTTATAATGTGTGTTGCCACACGTACAGCGACCCATCCAGGCTGCTTAGAACACTGCATAGCTATATATGAGCAATTCAAAGCATGTACTATGTTATTATGACTGCTTTATCTATTAGGCTAATAGATAAAGCAGTCATAATAACACTAAATTTATTTGTTTGCATATTTTGCATTGCACAGTTCTTTTGTTGCTGTCTTGTTGGAAGGTTTTGAACCCAAAGCTCACGACGAATGGCACAGCAGCGGCCGGTGCATTTGACATCTTTGACAACAAAATGTTGTCCTCGTGTGTGGCCGCGCGTGCGCAGCCAGCAATATATGTTAATGTACGTGTTACGTAGGCAGGTAACGGAGGGAGGGGTATAGCGAGCTCATCAGATGTTTCCTAAAATTAAACATTGTTCACGAGTCCCAAAGCTCGAGGACGAGTCTTAAGTCAAGTCTGAAGTCACTGTGTGTGCGACTTAAGTCCCACTCGAGTCAGAGTCTCAAACTCTAGTCCCCATCTCTGATAGGAGCAAAGCAAAGAACTGCTATTGACAGGGATTGGGCCCTTTTTTATGGATGTAAGAGAGGGTTGTCTTTTCTTATCTTCTCTAGCTTGATGTCTTGATGTTTCTCTTCTGTGTTTTTTTTCTTTCTTTTAGATATGTCGTCTGTGTTTCCAGCATAACACTCCACTAGATGCTATCGCCCAGTTTAGGAAGCACATTGACCTGTGCAAGAAGAAGATCGGCAGTTCTGACCTGGCGTTTGAGCATGCTGCATGGATGTCAAAACAGTAAGATGAACACTATTTATCACACCTTTTGTTACACATTTTGAAATGATTAACCCTCAATAGTGTTTCCCTGGGTTTACAACCATGGGGGGGGGGGTTGAATGGACCGGCCGACCAACGGGAAGGGGGAGGGGTAGTCGTTGCAGGTGGATGCACTCTCTGTCCGTTGCCACCCTCAATGGTAGGGTAAACACCGCTTCATGTACAAACACATGGCGTCGTATGTGTCCGTCCGAACCGCCAGCCCCTTCTCGGTCCGTCCGCACACCCACCCCACTCATCCAGATGTCCGTCTCTCCAAGCTGTAAACCTAGGGGAAAAACTAAATACTGTATTAATTTATAAGAAATGGTAAAAAGGAATGGAAAAGCCAATTAATTAAGGCCCTTTCTCAATACCTAAGACGGCGAGAACGGACTTGGGTTCCCGCGAGAATATACACTCACCTAAAGGATTATTAGGAACACCATACTAATACTGTGTTTGACCCCCTTACGCCTTCAGAACTGCCTTAATTCTACGTGGCATTGATTCAACAAGGTGCTGAAAGCATTCTTTAAAAATGTGGGCCCATATTGATAGGATCGCATCTTGCAGTTGATGGAGATTAGTGGGATGCACATCCAGGGAACGAAGCTCCCGTTCCACCACATCCCAAAGGTGCTCTATTGGTTTGAGATCTGGTGACTGTGGGGCCATTTTATGATCATGATCATTAGTGATTAATCATAGTATTTAATATCTATGATAGTGATCTTGGAAGCTACAGTTAGATAGGTCACATCATTAGTGATTACGTAGTATTTAATAGAGTTGAGCCGGATACTCGGCTGAAACGAGTATCCGGTATTTATACGGATAAAGCACTTTTGCCGAGTACGAGTATTATACGAGTAATACGAGTCAATATCTGTGCTCGGATTGAATGAAAGTCCTCATTGGGTAGCTGTCTGTGTCTGCATTCTGTGATTGGCTGGTAGTCACAGCGCCTCTCCCCTACGCACATACTGTTTGTGTTGCTGTGTCCCGCTCGGCTCACTCATACACAGAACTCCTCTCTCCCTCCCTCAGTCACCAGGTCCGTGGGTAAATATAAAGGATTTCTTCGGCTTCAGGTTTATTTTTTTTACTTCGGTTTGTTGTTCTTAACTAGTAGAGTTCAGGTTTACGTGGGGCTTGTTAAGACGTCATGCATAAGAATGCGACTCGCGTTGCGTCTCTGCCTGTCGGAGATTTCTTTTTTTCAGTCGGCTCTAACCAGTTTTTTTTACTTCACGCACTGATCTATTCTCTCTCCCTCTCTCTCCCTATCCCTCTCTCTCCCTCTCTCTCTGCCGGTCATCAGAGTTTTTTTTACCGTATGCTGGCTCTCTTCACGCACTCAGTGTCTGACGTTGACTAGTTGTGTTAAATAACTAAATATTAATATTACAAATTAAGCCACACACACTTCCCCTCTCTCTCTTATGATCATCAGTGATACAGAATAATGAGTGAAAAACATAAATGAACATAAGAATTAAGAAGGAATGCTGTTTTAACCGCAGAAATGCGTCAGTACAGTGTACTGTTTTTCAAGTTCATGTATGATTGGTCTTATCACTTGTTAATCAAGCTCCCTGCGAAGGGTCAATTGCATGCTTAAAAAAGAGCATAACGGTTAAAGCCCAGCCCATTTCAAGACAACCCGACAACTTACGGGTTAAATCCTTCATACTTCCGGGTTAAGCCGCGCCCAGTTTTGAGTTAGGCCCCGCCCAATCCAAGTACAGATACGGGTACAGATAATTCATATGGTTCAACAGATACAGATAATGCTGTACTCGCTCATCTCTAATCTCTAGTATTTAATATCTAATAGGAACATAACTCGAGCTTCGACTGAATGACATTTCACGAGTCCATGAGAACAAAAGTCCACATAAGAACGCATATTGAGAAAGGGCCTTAGTCTTCAATACCTTGACTACGTGTGTGAAAAAGGTCCTTTGACAATACAACATGACATTAATCACTAGGAGAATACTATGCTGATATTTATGTTTAAGAGTGAAGCGACGGGACGTCCGTAGGAGTTATCAAGCTACGCTTTGACTCACATGTGGTCTGATGATACCATGTTGGTAATATTCGGTTTCACATATTGTTATTTGTCATACATATTGCTATTTTGTAGCTGTCTAAGGGACTGTAATTGACTTCCGATTACAGCATGTAGGGAGCAGACTCATTCGGAGGAGCTCCCGACAACTTTTTATATTTTACCTTTTAAGACCTGCTTTGTGTTAGACTTTTCACAGCACAGCAAGTTGTTAGACGTGCTAGTAAGACAACTAGATGAAATTACATTGAAACATAACAAACAACAAGGTTTCCAACCCCTTGCAAATCTGGAAAGCTAGCTAAGATGGCGGCAGACCTAAACCTCTCTGGGATTGACGCCGCCCTCGAGCGCACCACCTATCCCGTCACAATGCAACAGCTGTCCTGCGAACATTCAGCGTGGACTGGCGCAAACGACTTGCAGAACCTGACGGCCTGACATATGCCTACAGGTGGCAGTAATGTGTTGTCTAGGATGAAGTGCATTCCCTAGAGGAAGAGGTACTTTCCTGACCTGAATAATTTGTCACACTGTGCATGCGTAAAATGTGTTAAAAAAATTGGCGTAATTAACAACAAACAACTAATTAACGTTGTTAACGCGCTATTTTTGACAGCCCTAGAAAAAACGTATGGCCGAAATCATCCTCCTACGAGAAACTCACTTAACAACATAAAACCAATTGAGATTACGAAAACCCTGGGTCAGTTGATTCTTTTCTCTCTAACTTTAATAGCAAATCAAGGGTGGTGGCCATTCTTCTTCTTAAAGTACAATTTACGGCAAGAAACATCATCATGTATAAATGTGGGCTCTCTTTAACACATAATTCTGGTAATGTCTATGCCCCTAACTGGGATGATGAAGATTTCATAAACAAGATGATCTCCAATATTCCCACGCTAAACTCACAATTTACAACTTCAGATTAAAAAAAATGCTGAATTCATCCCAGTCTGGACAGATCAAAACCTACTTTAAAACCACCCTGAAATGGCAACAACCCTGTTGGTCTTCATGGATCAGGTTGGATGGGTGGGTCCCTGGAGGTTTCATAATCCCACTGATGAGACCTTTTCCTTCTACTCGCATACCCACCAGTCCTATTATCTCAGACTATTTTTTTATTGATAAAACCCTACTTCCTTCAGTGACTAATATAGAATACTCTACAATAGTGCGAGATTTAATTCTAATTCTAATTCTAGATTTATCATTCAATCTCTTACAGAAACCCCGTCCGGTATGGAGGTTTAACTCTCTTTTACTTGGGTATAAGAACTTCTGTGGGAGACTCTTAAAGCTGTCATGAGGGGGGGGGGGACATAGCCTTTTCCTAATTGCAAAATAAATTGTGTAGAAAGAAACTTGTCAAATCAATCAGGGACCTAGATTTCAAAAACTCTCTTCTAGCATGTCCCCACAATGGCCCTGTAGTTAATAATGTTGTATTGGCACTGATGATTGCATACTTACTACATCTACATTGAAATGTGCCTTGTTTCCTCACAGGTTCCACTCATTTGGTGAGCTGTTTGATGAAGCCATAAAGTTGGGTCTGACAGCCATCCAGACCCAGAACCCTGGTTTCTACTACCAACAAGCTGCAAGTTACAGCCAGGACAGAAAACAACTGGCTCAGCAGCTTTGTCAGGTGATGAAGCTACAGCTGCTTTTACTACCTCTCTCAGTACCATTTTGGGAATCATTGAGTCTAATGTTCTCCTGCAGTGTTGAAACACAAGCTGGTGAAAACTGGAAATAAAGACAAAACAGTTAGAGTGCAGTCCCAAATAAGACATTGTATACACCATCAGACATTGTACAATTACACATTTGCAAAGATATTATCCAAATAAGTGCCGCTATCAGCCTACACACAATTGCAAACAAATCTAACCGCAGCAAGACCACAGACAAATCTTAATAAAGATAGTTAATGAAGACAATCTTTAACGTGCAATATCAATATACTTACAGCTCTACGATGCTTCCTTGTGGATGCAAGCAGACCTCTCGCGAGCACATGTAATCCTCTCTGGCCTTTGTACCACCAATTAACAAACCAGAAGTACGTGACCAGGTGTCGCCAAACCAGAAGTTAAACTGGAAGGGATGTATGGTGCATAAGCTATATGATTAAATTTGTTTTGTTGTGAAAATTAAGCAGAGAAGTACCTTAAAGGCAACACAATAAGGTTTATACTTCATGCAAATAGCTAGCCATCATAGACAATAACTTTAAAATCTCCTTGATGAGGACGTTCATAGTTTTTCTCATGGTTCTTAACATGAAGACTTTTGTAAAAAATAGAAAAACACAATTTTTGGTTGAGGTTATTCTTAAGACTGTCCTAATGGAATCTTCATAACTTAAGTTGCCAAATAAGAAAGCCAATAATATTCACAACTTCAAATCTGAATTAACAAAAGTTGATATGAAGCTTGTATGTAATATATTTCCCATAAAACATACAGTTAATGGTTTAATTTGTTTGGTTGGTTGGTTCTAGGCTGGAGCAAAATACCCCCCTTCTGAACTGGGCGACAATCAGACTGGAGGACTGGACTTCTATGGTCAGAGACCATGGAGACAAGGACATCAGAGTATGTTCTCATACAATTTGTGAAATGTCCAATTGAAAGAAGTGTTGGACCCATTTCTTTCCATTGCGCTATGACACCTAGTCCGTTAGTGATTAAAAATAAGTCTCACCGAGATTATTAGACATCCATGGTCTAAACATGATTTCTCTACTGTTGTATTTCCAGGTATTGAACCTCCAGATGCAGAAAAGGAAAAGACAGGGATTTGGGCTCTACAGATAAAAGAGAGAGATGTACCACACTCTGTAAGAATTCACAGCTGTGGTCAGATTGGAGATCACCTTTTCATTGTTCTACAGCTTCAGGCAGAAGTTCTACTTCTCAAAAACAGTAAAACATATATGTGATCCCAGGATCTTTCAAGTTATTCCAATGGTTGTGGTTTAAAAAAAAAAAGTATTCCCTTGGAAATTGTGTGCAGTTTCTGTGTAATGGTTGGAATTGCCATCTAACATTGTCTATTTTTGGATGCCACCAAACTCTAAATATTTGAGATTCTAAACAAAGGTGCTTAAACTTGAGTAGAGAATTTGTTACCCCGGTTATTTTATACAAGGAAACACAGTCGCAATATTTTCAATGCACCATCTGCTGTCAAATATTGATCCTTGTTCATCACCATATTAAAAAATCGTAGTGCTGTACTGAAACATGCTTTTCTCTTTTCCAACAGGAGCTGATAATAGCCCTTCTCAGTAATGCTGTCGCCCAGTTTAAGAAGTACAAATGCCCTCGAATGAAGAGTCACCTCAGTGAGTATCAATGTGCTCTTTTAATATCATCAGGTCCGTTGATGCCTCCAGCAGGTTCATTAGAGGGTTCCAAACTAAAATGACAAATGTTACATTTCATTGTTATTAAAGGTATAAAATGTTGTAGTATTGTTATACTAATCTTCGTACTGCTTCTTATTCTATTTCTATTTGGGTTTTTTGGCCCTTATCTAGTCCTGCATACTTTCAGGTATCAATTTATTCAACTCGTTCAATAGAGTAGTTGACAGACCAATCACAGCCTTGCGGGCTGCGTGAGCTCGCATAGCTTTTGATGCAAGTGCACGCAAGGAGCACGCAAGGGGGCTCTTGCGCCTGAGTGTCCTTGCCTTTCTCTGAAAACGCAGAAGCATAAACTAGGCTTAACCCAGGGGTCCCAAAAACATTTTTTGGTAACAATTACAAGCAGTAGCCATGACCAGTCCCCGGAAATACCTCCACTTTTCAATGAGTTCCTAGAAAAAAAAAATCTAGAGGTTGATGCCTCAACTTAGTGCTGTGGCTTCAGTTGTCAAAACTACTACAGTACCTGCCGACATGTTGCATAAACAGCAGGTGAACATAGCACATGGATGAGGAGAGGTGACTAGCCATAGCGATAGCGGTGCTTGCGGCTCGCAGGCAGCAGAGGAGAAGGTGCAGCAGGTGTCTGAGTCTGACAGTGAAGTCAAGGAGGGACAGAGTGAGCAGGAGAGTGTAATTGAAACGGTAAGCAAGCAGGTAGCTACATGAACAGGGTGTTAATCAGGGCGGGTGCAAGAGGATAGTGTGTGTGCGCCAGGGTTGCCAACCAACCCGTATTAGCCGGGCAATTTTGATTTGTCCCGGCCGGGACAGCTCCAGTCCTAAGTTGAGGCATCAACCTCTCGATTTATTTTTTTGGCCCGCAATTTCTCCGCACCCCCCTTGCTCTTACGTTTTTGTTTCTCCATCCTAATCCACACATTTCTTTCTGTCTCTGAGCCACTGAATGCACCTGACTGAAACATGGAGAGGGACGGGTGGAGCCTGCTAAGAGATGATTGGGCCAGCCCAGTGTCAGTATGGAAAATGAACCAATGGGCCGCTGTCCCTGCTTTATGGGCCGGTCGAAAGCAAAAAAATAAAAAAAAGATTGTATAGTCCTATCGACTGGCCCCCAAGTGCATCGGCCCACCGGGCATTTGCCGGGTATGCCAGATTACCAGTCCATCCCTGGGTGGTGGGGGTTAACGCGTCTACCATCTCCTGCATCACTGACTACCTCACGGACAGACCACTATTTGGCCGACAGGGCCGTGTGTTGTCTGATGTGAAGGTCAGTGATATCGGAGCACCACAAGGAACTGCCCTGTTGCCCTGCCTGTCCACCTTGTACACCACTGACCTCCAGTACAATTCAGTGTCGTGCCAATTGTCCATATTGGATAACCCGGTCCACCCTCTTCACCACCTACTGCAGGGACAGCGGAGGAACAGGTTGATCTAGCTGTGCTGTCATGAGGACAAATGCAGGAAAACATTCCTGCCAACTGCAATAAGACTGTACAACAAAACACCTCTGGCTAAATTCTAGTTTATTACATTACATACTCTGATCTCACTTTTACTTTAATTTAAAATGTTATTCTCTGCTATTTTATTTGACTACTCTGTATATTTTGCATTTTATTTACTGTACTACTGCTATTGCACACAAATCTCCCCTTGGATTTATCAAGTATATATCATATTGCCCGCCAGCCATAGTTAATACATAATTATTCTAGAATACTTGAATATGGTAATGAAAATGTGCCTCAATCATGAAAGGTTATGGAGAAATAATGGCTATGAGCACATGTTTTGTATTTGATTTCAATTATTGACCTATTATTAGAGCTGAGGTTGAACCTCATAAAAATGCCTGAATGTATTACATTAAAAGAAAATAGAAAAGCAATGGCCAATGACAAGTGTCCCTAGAGATGCACACGGGTTATGCTTTACTTATTTGTGTTTAGCCTTGATCCACAATATTTATTTCCCTTCTGTCTCCTTCCCAGTGGTCCAGATGGGAGAGGAATACTACCACGCTAAAGACTACATCAAAGCCCTTAAGTAAGTCTGAACCCAAAGTAAGACAATTGCACTTTCTGATTTTCAAATTGGAGTAACCTTGAAGTGACGCTTCTGTACTTGGTCATTAAACAGTTGTGATTACAATAACCTGTGTATTTGTCTCTGTGTGGAACCTAGATGCTAATTGGAGTTGAATTGACCAAATCTATCTTCTAAACAGCATTGTTAACATTTGTGGTTAGAGTGACATTATTTCCTCAATCTGTGTTTGTAAACAAGACATGAGTATTTGCGCGTGTGTGTGTTTAGGCTGTTGGACTATGTTATGTGCGACTATCGCACAGAGCGTTGGTGGGGCCTCCTGACCGCCATATTGACCACGGCTCTGCGCTGTGCTTATCTGATGGCCAGTGTCAAAGACTACATCATATACTGCATTGAGCTGCTGGGCAGAGGTAAGCAAGAAGGCTATATACACGTGTCATACACCTCTTTTCAATCCATGAATCAAACGGTATCTTGGCTTATAGAGCTGCATTCCTGGCCTATTTCAAAGAGATTTCCAAATCAGAGGTTGACTAGTGGAGGTCTATGGCAGAAAACTAAAGCATTAAGTCAAACAATATACCTTTTAAATAACAATGAAATGTCTGTCTAAGACAACGGTGATTCATCATGTTTGTATTAATATCTACACTATTTTTGACGTTTACCAGATGAACTTGATACTAAAATAAATGAGACCAATTAATCAAGTAGAAAAATAAACCATAACACACAAGTACTTGGACCTGTAAAACGTGTAATTTGTTAATATCAAAAACGTTCTCTGTGTCAGGCTTGTTGGCCAAATACTATATCTGTCCCTTACCTGCAGAAGTCTAAAAGGCTCAGCCCACTGATTGGGATTGTTGCCCAAGTTGACATCCCATGATTTATAATTAAATAACACATTCATTTTCACCACAAGACCAAAATGATATGACTGCAAAGGTCACTGTTTCTTCATCTTGCGTTTAAAGCTTCAGAGCTCACTGACGAACAAAAGTTGAGAATTAAGAAGAATCTCATCAAAGTCCTGATGGTGAGTAGAAGGATAGCAACCTGCTCTACACAACATGCTCACTCAGCAATTCAAATAGCCATCTAAACATTATTCCAGTATGAGTTAAACGTAAAACAATAATGTATTTAATTTTTACATTTCCGTTTTCAGAATGACATTCCTGATCCCGAACCAGAGTGTGATATGTCCTCTGAGGGTGTGGCCAGGTCGCTGTGGAACGACCGCATGGCGTCTGCTGGATCCAAAGTCCTCACTATAGAAGTGCAGGACTACATCCCATTCAGTGAGTAATACAATTCACTCATGTCCATAATTCTCTGAGTAATATACCTTCCTCAATTTTTGACCATGAAGAATAATAGTTCTTCTCTCTCGCTCTCTTTCTAGTTCAATGTAAGGCCAAGTTCCAGTCTCCCAGTTTCCATGTAGATCAGCCCATCCAACTCCAGGTTTTCCTCCGAGCCGACTGTCCTCACCCTATATCTTTCAACAAGCTGGCAGTCATCCTCAGTAACCAGGTAACACGTAATACAAAGCACAAAACATTTATTTTCTCCACCACCTTTTTAATGATTGGATCTACTAGTGGATCAAACTCTTTTTTTCCAGCATTGTTTTTTTGTTAAATTACATGTCATTTAGCTGAAGCTTCTATCCAAAGAGATAGTTAAAGAGAGAGTTGGGATTTTTTTTTAAGTATTTATCCATAGTCTGTGTCGACCTACAGTAGATGACAGTGAGCACACTTCCAGCTAGCAGAATCAAGAATCTGGATTCAGGAACATTTATTGCCAAAGTATGTCGGACATACAAGGAATTTGACATGGCAGAGACAATGGACAAGACAAATAACACAGTGCAGAAAATGTTCAATTTACAATTTAAATGTACAGTATAGAATAGTACCGGGACAGTAGCAAAGTAATGCACCGCTGTGGATAAGTTTGGCAGTATTGTGGCATAATTATTTGCAGTTTCAACTATTTACTTCATTTCTAACTCGTAGATGACATGAATAAACCAAGCACTTTTCTGGAAAGATACTGACAAAGCAATGATACAGCATATTGGTTTATACATTTCTCACAACATTTGACTTGTGTGACTTGTGTTTGTCCCAGACTCTCCTCCATATCAGGATAAAGTGTTTTAGACATCATTTACAACACTATGCTAGTCACAGGTCTCTTTTAAAAAATAGAAAATGTACAAATGATCCCCTTTAAATGTGTGTGTACAGGAGTACAATCAGTGGTGTGTGGTGGAATGTGCCGGCCAGGAGACTATGAGCCTTTTGCCAGGAAAACCCAACTGCCACAATTTCAGCTTTGTAGCGAAGACCGAAGACGTCGGCAAGAAGATTGAGGTGTGTGTGCCCGTCTATCTGTCTGTCTGACGGAGGGAAACGGATGGTCCCTGACTGTATATGGTTTTGTTTACACCCGTTTTAGATGACCGGTATTGAGTTGATGCTGGGCAGTGATACTGGTCGCCGTGTGTTTCTGAGCTGGAGAGGGGCAGGTGGAGATGCGGCCTCTACCCATGAAGCCTTGCAGGCTAGCAGGTCATCGCGCCGATGGGGGCGGGGCATGGAGGCCCGTCGAGCGATGGATTGGGACAGTGTGACCATGCAGCACAGTACTATGTAAGGCTTTGGTACATCCCCAGAAACCCTGGATAAGTTATCCTAACATCTGTCAGTAGAATCAGATCTTATCTACACTGAAGTCAACACAAGCTTCAAGTGGTTCTGTCTTTTATTTCGTGGTTTAGGGTCATCTCCAGAGTCCCAAAAATGTCTGTTCAGCTGAGCCACCAGCCTCCTGCGCTCAACAATGAAATGTACTGCATCAACATCACTGTCCAATCACAGGAGGAGGTCTTGGCAAATAATGTCAAACTGACAGCTGGCCTGAAACCAGGTACACATGAACGTCAAGATGGTGAAGCATTCCTTATAGCTTTTCACAGCAAGATTAGAAGTTAATATTAATTCCCCTGTCTAGTATAGCAACTAATCTTGCTTTAAGAGGTTAAACAGATTACATTTCAGATTTATGGAACACCACCATGTGTAGGTTATGATTTTGTGTTTGTTTTGGTTGATCCGCACAGGCCAAGATGCCAATCTAGGCCAGACCACGCATGTGACACTCATTGGCTCAAAGGTTTGTGATGACACTGCACCTGCTCTGATCCCTGACGTTCCTATGGGAGATCTGAAACCAGGAGAAAAGGTACACACAAACACACTTTCCCGTCTCTAATTGTTTATTTTGTTAGTAATTTCGTTAATAATAACCACATTTTCGAAGGCAAAATCTCACTGGTTGACTGTACAATTAACTTAATGGGATTTATTTTGTGGATTTTGCATTATTGCTGCAAATAACCTACAAGTTTGATGCATTTTGTATGCAAGATAAACTTATTAACTAAACTAAATAACTAAATTATTGGTTGATTGTCTTTTGGCTTTTTCCTGCTCCAACGGGACATTTTTGTTCTCAAAGGTATAATTAGAAATTGTTAATGTAAGAAATTACATAATTTTTCCATTTTGTCCACCAAGGACATCACAGTAAGTTTTAACATTCTAAAGAAACTAATGGATCCGAATACATACACACGTCTCACCTTCTCCACAGTGAGAAGTCATTCTTTTTGTATGGCATGTTTGTCTGCAGTTGGAGAGATGCGTGTATGTGAAGTGTGTGTCAACTGGATCAAGGGTCTTCCTGTTCCACGTGGCATACAGCATTGACACCACAGTGGAAGGACGTCAGATTGTCTGCAAATGTCATAAGGTAGAGCAGCTCTTCTGACCTACAGACACAGAACTGACAGCTAGCACAGTGCTTTATGTTGTCTGCTGCATGCTTCCATTATACATGCCTAGACATGTTTATCTGCTTAACTCTTCACTTGTTGTCTTTCAGGACGATACTGTTACTATAGAGACAGTGGTCCCTTTTGAGGTGTCTGTCAAGTTTGTGTCCACCAAGGTCTGTAGTTGGTACTTTGATCGGTTATCCACAAAGCATGTGTGCCAGAGTTATCTTAGCTTTCATACATTTCTGACATTATTTTCTCATCAGTTTGAGCCACTGGACCGGGTGGCGGAGGACATCCCCTTCCTGTTGATGACCGACGTCCTATCATTGTCTCCTTGGCCTCTTCTGCTTGCCTCCTCTTCTTTACAGTTGCTGACAATGAACACAAACACACCACGGCTGCAGTCCCAGATGCAGGAAGGTACCTAATTAATTTATCTTATGCTCTTTTGTCTTTACACTCAAAACTTCAAAAAGCTAAATGTAAATTCATCAAGGGTTAGTGTGTGTGTCCCCAATGTTCTTTGCAGTCAAATATTTTAAAGTCTAGAAATTCTCCTTCATTTGTTTGTTTGTGTTGTGTGTGTTTATTTTTGTGATCAGTTGTTTTGCAGACAGATGAGTGTGCCAGTGAGTGTTTCTGTCTTCGCTGTCCACTGCTGGCCAACAGCAATAACACTGTAGCTACAGGACAGTACCTGATATCATGGAGGAGGTATGTACACACACATAAAGAGACATTGGCAGTGTGAGAGCAGTCATTAGTGGCTTGAAATCCGCTCTAGAGGCTCTTGAAGGGAATATTGTGCACCGTTTTTATGTGGATTTCTGATCAGTGTTGATCATAAATGTAGTAATAACAGTAATACATTCCTCAGTGTGTGCTATGTGACCCAGACATCCAGTTTGCTGTGCTGTCGTTTTTTCTGCATCCGAAGGTGTCACTTGATCACTTTGCTGGTATTGCAATTAAAAATGTAAAAATTGTTTTATAGTTGGTTCACAATAACACTTTAATATGTATGCCTCTCTGTAATTTCCATGAGTAACTGAGACCATCAGCAAGCTTTTTCAATAGACCTGTTTTTAGGGGCGACGGTGGCGCATGGAGTAGAGAGGGTGCATTGAACCCTGGCTGCTTCATGTCCCATGTCGAAGTATCTCTGATACGGCTGCACATTACTGCCACTGAGGGATGGTTAAAATATGGGTTTGAAAATGCAATGTTAGTCGCTTTGGATAAAACAGTCATCTAAAATTACATGTAAGGTGCACTAGAAACATTAATGTCCCATTTAATACTGTGTGAGAATCTTTTGCATCAAGTTTGTAATTTTTCTTATTCATTTTTCTCAAACTCTGTCCTGCAGAATGTCTGCCAGCGCAAACAGTCCACTCATCCAAACTGCAGTGACTCTACCTCATGTCATCCTGGAGTCCGTCCCTCTTTATATCCATGCTGGTTAGTCTTGCTTTCTCTTTGATCTCAAAGTGATGCTTAGTGACTTTGCACGCAATATACTTTTATTCTATTCATCATTAATTTTCCTAATTGTCAGTTGTGTAGTTTGTGGGCTTTTTAATTCTTGTCTTTTTTGTGCTGTAGAGCTACCTTCATATGGGCGAGTCAGAGAGTCTCTTTCCGTTCGCTACCACATAGAGAACAGGACCTCTCTGGTGCAGGAGGTGGAGATGGCCGTTGAACCATCTGATGCCTTCATGTTCTCTGGACTCAAACAGGTATAACGGTGCTCACTTTTCAATGAGCTGTGATGGAGTTGCATTTCAATCTGTGGAGACTTAAATAAACCAAAAACAAAGTCTTGCATTGATGCCTTTAGCTTCCCACTATGGAAATGCTGTACAGCAGGTAAAGTACATATTTAAAACTTTCCCTAAAAAGGTTGTAAGAATTATCAGCTATAAATAATGTTTGAACATTTTATATATATATATCATTTTATATTATGTCTGCATTTTGCATTCGACTTTTTGAACTTTTCTGCACTACGTGTTTTTTAGGTCTCTGCTGCGAAATTGTATTTACACACTAAAACTGGCTTATTTTTTAAACCAAAGGGCTTATCTTTAAAATTCTTGGTGTCATGATAAAAGGAAACACGTGTGTGTGTGCTGTGAAAACATCAGTGTGTATATATCATAATGTTGTCTATACTTGTTTGAAGTGTCAGAGCCAATTGAGGTTTGGGCTATACAAAATAAAATGAATTGGATCGAGGCAGACCCATGTGGGATGGAGCACACCAGCTTCCTTAGCCCGTAAAAGGAGGATACGCGTAGAGCGAGAAATGATGCTCCACGCTCCCCCTCCCTTCACCAAAACCAGACACTGAAAAGGAAGGGAAGGGCATGCTTTGTAAGAGACACAAACATCTGCCTTGTGTTTAGCATTAAAAAATGGGAATTAACAGGTGAAACTTGAAAAATTTGAATATGCTTCAACTTAAAAGGTGAAACTAATATATTATATAGACTCATTACAAGCAAAGTAAGATATTTCAAGCTTTTATTTGATATAATTTTGGATGATTATGGCATACAGCTTATGAAAACCTCAAATTCAAAATCTCAGATATCTTTTGGCAGTGTGGGCAGGTGCCAAGTCCTGCTGGAAAATGAAGTCAGCATCTCCATAAAGCTGAAGGAAGCATGAAGTGCTTTAAAATGTCCTGGTAGACGGTAAACTTAAATTACTGAAATAAATGAACTTTTGCACGATATTCTAACTTTTTTTGAGTTTCACCTGTATGCCTTCTTTAGTTGAAAACTGCAACGGTAAAGTCATTAATGATTTAAAAAAGATGTGATTCAAGTGCTTGGTGGTAGTTTTCCCCTAGCTAAGAGAAATGTTAAATTTACCATTGTCTTCAGGGTCTGTTGTTTGATAGGTGTACAGTGTATTTCGTTTTGGCTAAAATTTGCATACATTTTCTAACTGGGTAATAATTGTTGCATTGCAATAGCATGTTCAAATGGATTTTTTTGGTCTTGTAGACTAGACTTTAGGCTTTCTAGCTTATTGGTTCACGAGTGCCTGTAATTGATATGTGGTAGACTTAAACCAGTAAATGGCATTGTCTCAGGACTACTGTCACCGGTGTCGGGGTTCGTAATAGGAGGGTTAACTTTTTCATTTATCGTTGGATAGTTACATTTACAGTACAGCAGTGCATCGTATTATAAATGTATGGATATAAGACAGCGTATTATGGCCATAGTTTGTGAAAACAAAAAAAATGTCAAGTAGTCACTGTGGTGAGGGAGGGGGGTAAAATAAAAAAAAACTTACCTCATTTAACTCACTCAAATTAAAGCATGAGAAAGAAACTAAGATTATTAAGTCATTTTGTGCAAAGAAAACAGAGTGCAGAACCACGTACAGTTTGTACTACATTACATTAACCCACTATTTGAGTTCACTAACAACAAAATATCTTGGGTACTTTTACAAATACCTTTTTATACAAGAAATGCAACACAAAGTGGTATGCAATAAAGGAGAACAGACTTACCTCCAGACAAACCCTAACCCAGAAAGGCCACCACTGGGCATGGGGATGTTCTCTGAAGAGTCTGCTTGCTTCCGTGGCAAACAAATGGAGCTTAGCTTTTGAATTCAAGCTAGTCCCAGAAAGGGTTTATACCCACCAATGGTGGATGAAATGGAGGCCCATGTTGACTATGTTGTCTACAGACCTGTTAACTCTGTAGCCGGACTGCAGGGGATCCAGGAGGGGTCCGTAAAGATTTTGAGGGGGGGACAGGACAAGGCACTCAAAGGACTTCAAGACTACAGAGGTTAGATGACAGGCCTGTAGTCATTAAATCCTGTGATCCTTTTTTTGGGAGGGACGGCGAGGATGATGGAGCCTTTGAAGCAGGCTGGCACATGGTGTGTCTCCAGTGAGGTGTTGACATTTTTGTGTGTGTGTTTTTGTGTGTGCGTGCAGGTACGTCTGCGTATCCTTCCAGGCTCAGAGCAGCAGATGCTCTATAACTATTACCCTCTGATGGCTGGTTACCAAACACTACCACAGCTCAACATCAGCCTGCCCCGCTGCCTGACCACCAACACACACACACTGAGGCGCTTCCTGCCCCAACGCATCTTTGTCAAGGTGACACACTCGCAGAAAGTAATCCGCATTGCTGAGTTAGAAGTTATTGCTGTCTGAAGGTGAAATCTTATTGGGCATTCTCTTTTCAGCCTCAGGGTCGACAACTGGACGATGCCTCTATCGCTGCAGCTTGAGAAGACACACACACTGTTGACATTGAATAGAATAGCAAGACAATATTGTATTTAGTTCTAGATGTAGGATTTCTCAAAGTTCACAATATCAACACTTTTTTTTCTGTTAAAAACGCAGATTGACAAAACATCAGTAGACTACTGTTTGCGTTCAATGTGATGACCTGATGATCAGGAGGGTTTGTGACTGAACTAATGAACAAGTTGTCATTTAACAATGAAATCCATTTAGGAATCTTATGTGAGCTACATGGAAATTTCTGTTGAGAGTAATTAAATATGATAAGTTTGATTAAATTGAAGTGACATAAACTAGTTGTGTTTCATGTTCTACACCCATGGCAAAATGTTTTGCAAATAACCTTATTGTTTTTCACAAAGTTTGCTGCTTCACTGTGTTTAGACTATTTTTGCCCAGTGTCACTATGGCAGGCATAAGTATGATCACAAGCATTTTATATAGGTTCATGGTGTTTAATGATAACTGATAGGTTCTTCCCCAAGACCTATGCAATTTACCCTGGCGTGCTGTCAGTTAACTCTGTGCCACATCCTGACTGAAGCAAGAACATTCTTGCATGATCAATGCTTGGAGTTCGTCTCCTGCTTCCTAAGCAGAAAAAGAAGCAATACAAGCATAGGAAGACAGAATTATTAACTTTTCCTTTCTTTTGGGGGGGGGGGGCAAGGCTCAAGAAGGTAATTATTTATTTCGATTATATATTGACATTAGATATTGTCAGAAATGTGGGTAGTAATAGGACCTAGCTTTTAGAAGTAAGCCCTCAGGGATTTATTGACGTATGGTTGAGTGTGAGGCACTCTCCTAATACTTAAGACGGCGAAAATGAACTTGTGTTTTCAGGAGAACAGACTTGGCAGTCTAGACTCATGGGTACGGGAGTACTATCAAGCGTTTGTATTTTTATTTAAAATAAAAGTATATATATATAATTGAGCATATATATATATATATATATATTATAGCTGTCCAGTCAAAGTTCTTTCTGAGGAAGATGAAGAATCCGAATACGGCTCTTACCCGATTATAGTGGCAGGTATCTCATTTTTATTCATATTGGATGGAAACACAAACTTTACAGAGGTAAAAGTTTTATTTAGGACTGGTGTATTACATCACACTGCATTAACTATCATAAAGGTTTAATAAAAAACAGATTTGCTACAGCAACAAAAATCGGTCAATATTTATATTTTTATGGCGACACAACCGTTGGTCCTTTTGTTATTCAAACGTCAAGAGGCTGATGATCAGTGTGGTAGCCCTTGTCCAGTTAAATGCACAGTATCATAAATGAAATGTAAAATGTACCTGAGCCTCATCTATTTGTCAACATCAATAGTGATGAACCTCAGTATTATGTCTAATACATTGTAAACAGAAGCTACAGTTAGACAGGTGACATCTTTAGTGATTAATATCTCTAATATATCTCTATATTAATACCTATGATAGTGATAAATATAAACATTATTAAGCATATAAGCAAGCAGCTGACCACAGAAGTAAGATCTTACAAAGAAATACTCAACTCATATTTGGAATGTATGATTATTACTATACAAGAGTTTCTTTGAAGCTGACGTCCTGCTGCTGGTTTTAGAGCCTCGATGACGGTCTCATGTCCTTTAATAAACCATTGTTAGTTTTAATGCACAATGACAGAATATACACCTGCACACTATGGAAGTTAGTTATGAATGAAACTCTGCCCTCAAACTAGCTTAACGTTACCGGTGAACAAACAACAGTCTCTGAGAACCGATTAGACTTGCCGAGAAAAGGCAGAGAAAAGGTTCTCTGCAGGGTGAGGCTGCCTGCCCGGTTAACCTTATCTCATCAGCCTGACCGTATTATGCTTTGGAGGCCGAGAAAGGTTTAACTAATTTAGAACGGAGACAGGTGAGCCGGTAGCGGCGGAAGCATTTTACTTTTTACAGTTTTTCTCCATTGGTTTGGCTCATTTTTTGAAACAGAAATGACATTCTCAAAACAACATGGACAAACCTCCAAACCACTTGGCAATTTCTCAATACATAATTGAATTTCTCATTAATTTGGTCAAATTGCAAATGTCTAAGTACATATCTCAATATCTCAGTACATCTTTGCAAATGATTAAGTAGATGTAGCCTACATTTAGCACAATTTCCAAGTGAATAGATCTTGTTGATCTAAACTGATTGTTGATTCTCAGTCTAATGGTTTTTTGCTCCAAAACGTCTCAGCGTAATTTCATTGTATAAGTCATCACATGCACAATAGTCTGTTCAATTGTCAAAATTACTCAAGAACATAATACCATGAATACCATATATGAATCCCTTGGAACATTTGATAAATTCACAGTATTACAACAATTGACAGTCAGGTGAAACTAGAACTTTATTTTATTTATTCTTCAACCAGCTTTATTTACAGCACTGTAGGCCGCATATAATTTTCATTGTTTTTTGTTTCTGTGTTTATTTTACAGTATACTATGCTGTATATATTTTCTTTTTACTCTGATGTATGGAAGTTATTTTATGTTTGTGAATGATAATTGCAATTACAATAAATTACAATTTCCGGTAGTATGAGGTCAAACCTTGGAGGCTACTCTTACCCTAAAATCTTATATCATTTATTTTATTTTTTTATACACAATTGTATTCTGTTAAAAAAAAACAGTACAGTAACCATTGTCAATGAAGAACTGGGCTAAGACTGGTGGACATGAGGGATTTCAATGGTCCTCTGCCATAGTGACAAAACAACTAAACATTTTGACCTGCAGTGTTTAAACAATGACAAAGGGACAAAGCATTTTGGGGGCACTGACTATTTGTATGAGAAAAGGAATTTGTTTTGGGAGAGATATTACATTTTGCAGGTGTGCCATAGTGTTTTGCTAAACCATCTAGGTTATTTTGGCAGATGTATTTAAAGCTTTGAGAATGCCGTTTTTTCGAGAGATAGATGAGCCACAGCAATCGAGAAGGAAGTTTTCATTTTGGGGGCACTGACTATTTTTATGAGAAAATGATTTGGTTTTGAAGCTTGAGTTAACTGTTTTGGGTGAGATATGACCTTTTGAAGGTGATCTATGTAGTTGTGCTTAACCATATAGGCTATTTTACCAAATGCATTAAGAGCTTTGGGAATGCAATTTCTGTTTCAAGAATTGAGCCAAAGCAATGGAGAAAAACTGTAAACAATGACAAAAGGACTTTTCATTTTGGGGGCACTGACTGTTTGTATGAGAAAAGGAATTCGTTGTGACTGATGAGTTGTCTGTTTTGGGAGAGATATGACCTTTTGCAGGTGTGCCATAGTGTTTTGCTAAACCATCTAGGTTATTTTGGCAAATGTATTTAAAGCTTTGAGAATGTCGTTTTTTCGAGAGATAGATGAGCCACAGCAATCGAGAAGGAAGTTTTCATTTGGGGGCACTGACTATCTTTATGAGAAAATGATTTGGTTTTGAAGCTTGAGTTAACTGTTTTGGGTGAGATATGACCTTTTGAAGGTGATATATGTAGTTGTGCTGAACCATATAGGCTATTTTACCAAATGCATTAAGAGCTTTGAGAATGTAATTTCTGTTTCAAGAATTGAGCCAAAGCAATGGAGAAAAACTGTAAACAATGACAAAGGGACTTTTCATTTTGGGCGCACTGACTTTTTGTATGAGAAAAGGAATTCGTTTTGACTGATGAGTTGTCTGTTTTGGGAGAGATTTGACGTTTTGCAGGTGTGCCACAGTGTTTTGCTAAACCATCTAGGTTATTTTGGCAAATGTATTTAAAGCTTTGAGAATGTCGTTTTTTTCGAGAGATAGATGAGCCGCAGCAATCGAGAAGGAAGTTTTCACTTAGGGGGCACTGACTATTTTTATGAGAAAATGATTTGGTGATCTATGTAGTTGTGCTGAACCATATAGGCTATTTTACCAAATGCATTAAGAGCTTTGAGAATGTAATTTCTGTTTCAAGAATTGAGCCAATTGTGCTTGGAAATTGTGCTAAACGTAGGCTACATGTACTTAATCATTTGCAAAGATGTACTGAGACATTGAGATATGTACTTAGACATTTGCAATTTAACCAAATGAATGAGAAATTCAATTCTGTATTGAGAAATTGCTAAAGTTATTTGGAGGTTTGTCCATGTTGTTTTGAGAATGTAATTTCTGTTTCAAAAAATTAGCCAAACCAATGGAGAAAAACTGTAATAACTGTGAATTTCACAGTTCGTTCGTTACAGTGTATGAGGCACGTCGGGCCAGCAACCCTCGAACAGTTAACGTGACATATTGAAGATTACTGCCTCAAGTACCATATTGCTTTTATAACACGGTTACCAGCGACATTATAAATTGTAAGTAAATAGCTGCCTTTTAGCACAAAATAGTTGTAGCCACCAAACGTTTTGTATCGCATTTCATCAGGAAAAATAGTCCCTGTACGTGCATGTAAACAGCATTGGGTCCCGCACCATCTCATTCATTCACATCGCTCATGACGTCCACCTTAATTGTCCGGTTGCAAAAGCTCACAGTGCCTCAAAACGATCATTTACGGGATTTACGGGGGGGTTCTGGCGATCGCCACCGAGCTAAAAGATAAAATGTCAGCTAACGGTCGCGCATAAGCTAACGTTACTTTGAGTGTAATAAAATAGAGTTAAAACTGTCTGTTAATGTACAAATGTGAGCTGTCTATTACTGAATCTTACAGACACAAACCACACTGATGGCATAAAGAAGAGTTAAAACACTCACCGAAGCCCCATTATTATCGGACATGGCTAAAATCCCGGCACCATGCTAGCCGATATGCTGAAGTTGTACTGGGGTGCACGCTCCTTTTGCTTGAGGCACGCTGCAGATCTTGAATCCAGAATCGATTGCTCTTCCTTAATGTCCTGGATGTTGGTGTTCTCACGGCTAAATTTTTTGGGCTGAATATTGTAACCATGTTTTTTTTCGGCTGAATATTTTAACAGTGTTTCAATGTTGAAAAACATTCAGGTACATCATTTCAATGCATAAATATTCAGTGCTAGGAATTCATTCACCTTCCCCCGATGACACAGATTTACTTCCATAGACGCCCCGGATGTATAAATAAATCACTCTTCACGGCGATAGTTATTTAGTCTCCACAAGGGAAGATTGCAGACACCCCCCACCCACTGGGTGCCAAGTGTGACGTAATGTGGCCGCCGCGGAGGTGAAACTGGTTGGTTTGAGGTTCTCGGTGCTACAAAAAAGTAAAGCAGTGAACGCTACATGGCTATCTAACAGTTTAATACAACGTTAGTATGTTGGCACCTTGAACATCAGCATTTAGGAAACGTGAACTAAACAACTGCTGTTGTTGCGCTGCCTTCACGTTAAACAGGAACTCACAGTTCCCAAGCTGCTCAGACACATCTCGCCCCCGGTTGAAGCCATGAGCTGCTAGCAGCTTCTAGACGCTCTACAGGAGTGAAGTGCTGGGATCGATTGCTTTTGTCTCGCTCCTCTATTTGACCAATCCTGCTCAAGAATGAGGTTCAGCCCGCCTGAGCTCATTTACATACGGACACAGAACTACAGGCAAAAATAAATGAAGAAATACAGAAATGTAGAAATAAATAAATGTAGAAATACAGAATTGTAGAAATTAATAAATGCAGAAATCGATTTATTTAATTATGTTCTGTTTAGGTGTAAACTTATATTAATACATTCATGTATTTATTCTTTTATTTACACTTTTATTTATTTTAAACATGTATTTACACATTTATTCATACATTTATTCATTTATGTATTTATTTATTTATTTATACTTATACATTTTTTGTCCTCCATTGTTGTTCACCAGTAACGTTACGTCTGTTTTAGGACAAAGTTTAGATTCATAACTTCATGTTTAAATTAACTTTAGCGTCTTGTTGGTATCCAGTGCAGGCTTGTTATTGTCTATCATTGTGTATTAAAACTAACAATGTTTTAATTATTAAGGACAAGAGGAGACCGTTATTGAGACTCTAAACCGGCAGCAGGACGTCAGCCCCATGCGGTTTTCATGACCGTTCCAGGACGGATGCGGACATTAGAAATGGAACAGTACTCGGGCTGCGACTGATGACGTTTAACGAGTCCGCGAGAACAAAAATTCACACAAGAATGCATATTGAGAAAGGGTCCAAGTGTTGTTACGTAAAATTGGTATGCAACCGGAAGATGGCAGTAATTCAACAAAAAGAATGCAAGTTGCGCTTAAACTGCACCAAAGAAGATGAAGAAGAAGAAAAAGAAGGAAGCGCTGAATTCAAACCTGAAGCGGTTAGACCAGAGTGTCAACTAACGTTAACTGGTCGGCTGACAAGGTAATATTGGACTACATATATACTATTTTATATAAATGCACTCCAGAATGACTTGGTCGCCTTTCTCAAGGGGATACGGAGGTGATCGTGTAACAGTGTTTGATCTGATGAAAAACGAAACGGGAAAGAAACCTAAGTTGACGCGCCATTGTAAACGTTTATCGGGCGTTGCTGACGTTACGTCAACACACCTGGCGTGGTCGTTGTGTGTAACTAAAGGCTGGTGCATGGTTCTGCAACTGCGTCGACGGACTCGTTTAAATTCATGGATCTAAAAAGCTTGCGCGGGTTGCAAAGCGGAGTCGAACGTCCGCACATGGCGGCCATCTTGGTAGGGGGAGCTCGCTCACTCATAACATTGTGTTATGTAGACCTATTGTCCGTATCTGACTATATGACTACATAGTTATTTCCATAAGTATGAATTACATAATTTAGAGGTGTTTGAGGAGGAGAAAAACCTAAAGTTATGTGGGTAGTAATACATGCACTTTATTAATAGCCATAACTTGCTTAATATTCAACCGATTTTTAAATGGTTTGGTTTGTTATGAACGTCAGACATGTTGGTATGATACCACATACATACTATGAATAATTATGTTATGTTCTAAAAAATACAATAATGTTCTAAAATGGTTACAAGATTTCCCTTTACAAATATAACGTACTTCAATAAATGCTGCATGTTGAAATCCCCACCCTATACAGAGATGTATTAATGACACTGCATACCTGGGGGGAACGATACGGCCGACAGGGGAGTAACCAACGCGGCTCGGATTATTTTTTTTAGCATAATGGCACGTTCACACCGAACGCGTCGCTACCGTTTTGCGCCACAGGATTACATACACAGTCTACGCACAGACCCAATGGCGTATTGTTAAACGACACACTGGTATACTAAATATTAAGTTATATAAAGGACGTTTGCTCAATGATAACGTGTGTGTGTGGCTCTTAAGCCTGGAACACACCAAGCCGACGGTCGGCCGTCGGGCAGTTTTCGTGCGTCGGCCGACTAAATCTCCTCCGTGTGTTCCGCACCGTCGGCCGAAGTCGGTCCTCGTCGGCTTTGTAACGGGGCTTGTCGATCAGTCGGGCCTTCTGATCATTCTGATTGTCTGCTCAGCCAGCGAACCAGTGCACTAGAAGAAAACCGGCAGGCGCATAACGGACGTGCTACTTGGCCATCGGGTGTTGAGAATCGGCTTGGTGTGACAGGGCAACTTTGGAACCAGACGCTGCGACGTGAGCCGATTCTGCAGTCTGCTCTCGTCGCCACTAGTTCGTCGGCGTTGGCTTGGTGTGTTCCAGCCGTTAGGTTGTGCTTGAGCATATGATGCCTCTCTACGGGACAGTTCCCTTGGCATGGAGGTATGACGTGAAGTCCGGTGCCCAATCCGAGCCAAGGAGCTAACGAACGGGCTGACGACTAACACCATATAGCGCTGGAAGCGGCAGTCATCCAGACGCAGTTCTTATAAAAGTCCGTGAATTCCCCGAGCTGTCTGCGCCTACGGATGCTAGTTAGTACAAAAACACGACTGTGAGATCTGACAAGTAGAGAGTCGCGCATGATGCGAGGAAAAAACAATGGCATAAACATGCTCACAAGCCTCCCTGCTTGAGCAGTGCTGAGCGCCAAACGACCTTCACAACATCGGTGATGGGGAGAATATTAGTGAGCTACTGAATGCAGAGCCATGAGGAAAGTGTGAAACGTATTTTAAACGTTTTTGTTCCCTGGACACAAACCAGTGAGAGCCATTAAAGAGGCATTCCATAGAATGCACCTGAATAAAATACATGTTCTAGGGTTGTCACGATACCAATATTATGACTTTGATACTATACCTTCCAAAATATTACGATACTTTTGATACGATAGCACAAATTAAATACTGGAACATTTATCTATGATAGTAAGAAATAAGACATCTGTAAGGTTCCCTTTTTACCAGCTTTTCCTGCCCAGCTTTTTGCACACTTAACAAATGGCATTCATATTAGTATTAGCCCACAGCAAGATAAATGAAAACCACATGGTAAAATCATAACATTGATTATACACGGCTATGTAGACCTATTGTCCGTATCTGACTATATGACTACATAGTTATTTCCATAAGTATGAATTACATAATTTAGAGGTGTTTGAGGAGGAGAAAAACCTAAAGTTATGTGGGTTGGGTACATTAAAGATGGACACAAAATTAAAGGCCAATTTCCCCCTTTATTGAAAAACGACAATGAAAAATGCATCAAGTGTGTATTTTTTGTTACAGTTCTGTGTGCATTTTGACCTCATGATCACATAGGCCCACATTAGTGAAATTGTAGGTTATTTTGCATGTTTATATTTCTGCTGGACTATTCAGGAACTTGTTTTCTGTCTTGCTTTGTCTCATGTTGCACTTGCTTGATGTTTGACCAGGGGCGGATGGTGTATAGGGGCGATTTGGGCAACGCCCCACCAACTGGGAGGAGGGGGGGGGGGGGTTCAACAAATTCTATCACAGCAAAAGTAGTTTTCAGTGTTCTAGACGTATTATCCGTCATTGTCCAATCAGATTCGTCAGATTCAGGTCACGTTTCAAATGGTCGCGTGCGCCCGCCGCGAGTCCCGCCTCTCTCGGGGCGAATTCACATAAACAAAGTAAGTGGATTTCAACAGGTTTCACTCATTTTAGCTGCTTGCAAGACATCTCGTTAGCGATGTTAGCAAGCTTGTTTTAACGCGACATTGATGCTGATATTTAGTGCTCTAGCATCGGCTTCTTTGTAATGTTATTGTGATCGCTACAGAGCGGCCGACTGAGTGAGATTTAGTCGGGGGTGAACGCTATGTGCAGAGAGCAGCGTCACAGGTGCGCCATTTAATATCGGCGAGGATTGTTTTTTTTTAGCGAGAGACATTGGATTGTAGTATCATGCTCCATTCATACTGTGGTAGTGCACGCGCTCAACTCTGAGTCAACCTACTCCGAGTTGATTAAACCAACTCTAAACGGCTGTTCTGAAACCCACAACTCAGTTTCCCATCTCAGGGTAAATCAACTCAAGAGTGTAGGGTTTGACTCGAAGGTTGTCAAACCTCCTACTTGAAACGAACCCATGGTCCGACGTTTCCTGAAAATAAACAAACAAAAAACAAATCTGTGATTTCAAAGCCTTGTTCAGCTCTTTACTGACTTTTGTCATGTTCAATAAAGAGGGAGAGAGATGCAGACACAGACAGGACATTTTCATTCATTTTACAAATTGGACTAGTTCACTAGTTTTGTTTAATTACATTATTGAAATAAAAGTTGAGCTACATGACATTATGGTGAGGTATATTAGTGTAATGCTGCTTATGCTTCAACTCTGTCAGAAACGGTAAATAACGATAAAGTACTGCTTCAGTCCCTAATTTCTTTAGTACATGTGGCCTTGTTTTTTCAGTTTTCATTCATTTATTCAATTAGATAAATTTAGCAAGGTGCACTTTTGGTTTGAGCACCTGCCCCCCCAAGCGCAAGCACTTCCAAACAGCACTTTTATGAGTCACACGCACGTTGTTATTGTGCAATATGACTTAATATTGAGTAGCAGTGTGTTATTAAACAACTATCCTAAACTATTATGTACTATATTCAGTGCAATGAGGGGATGTTGTAAAAAATAACCCATATGTTTGTATCCTGTTTTTTAAAAGTGCAAATCTTTCCAGGACTGGTCGCAATATAGCTTTAGGTCGTACAGCTCTGGTTACCCACACACAGCTGAAGTTACTATTCATTTATCCAATTTTTTTTGATGGCGCAACTGTCTGCAGGGCATCATTATCACATGATTTTGTTGCCAAAGTTGATTTCAACTTTTGCGTTTAATTTGGTTGGCACAACTTAAATGCCTAAATATCGTGCAGATGCATTTAGAAGATTTTCAGCAACATATTTATGAATACGGGCGACACAGGCCGACAACCGCTGCTGCTGTTAAGTGAACACAAACACGCAAGTAGGGAAACCAGTAGGTTTAAAAACCAGTTGGGGTGTAAAACCAACGTGAGCGCTAATAAAATAACCGAACTCTTGTGCTCCTGGACTCCCTCACAGTTAAATGAGGCTGTATGGAACATTGAAGAACATACCTAATTACAATAATTTATTAAGTAATAAATTACAGGAATATAGACACACTCCAAAAGCAAAAATCATTGCACAGGAAGCATAATAAAGGTTTTACTGAGCCTCTCTTTTCCCCACTTTCAGATGGCTGCAGAAGAGGAGATCCAGCGACTGAGGAGTCAGCTGAGGGAGAGAGAGGGGCAGGTCCATCAGGCTGCCCAAGCTGGTTTGGATCTCCTCAACCAGCAGATGGAAATGCAAAACAGACTGGACGAACAGAGGGTGGAGATGACCAACGCAATGGAGGTATGATACCCACACCACAGTGAAGCCAGTCTTATGCCACTGTGCCTCAGCGCCATGTACCGAGGCCTGGAGTGGTATGCCGATACCATGTACGGTAAATGGCTTTAATAAACGATACAGTTAGGAACGTCACGGGTCTTATTTAGTGTGACATTGTGAAACTAACTTATCAACATTTATTGATATATTAATAATCACTCTAGATAATAAAAAAAATACCCTAATTAAACCGAGGGAAGCAAAGTTACAAGCGCTACGGCAGTGCTATCAGTGGCTGCAAACTGCAGGGCAGACGCAAGGGGAATTCTCAATGTCGTTGCGTAAGGAGTACTATTATGGTTGAGACTATGTGGTTGATGACTAAAAAATACAGTGTTTGCCCTAAGACAAGGGGGGAGTAGTCGGGCAACCTGTTTGGCTAACACACAGACTGACATATCCGCGCACGCATCGGGGAGGAACTGCTTGCGCATTAAAAAAAAAGAAAAACTATTTTAAATTCCAGACTTTTTTAAAGAGGGTTGGGGGGTGCCCCCTGATATACTTGTGGGGGAAACGCTAGGCTAAAAAAAAATTATACGGTAGCAAAACGAATCTCACTGCGCAATCCTGAAGTAAGACGAAAACAAAGCTATTCTAACCATGTAATATAATCCAGCAGGCTTAACATCGGCATGGCTGAGGGCAGTACATGTCTGTAGAAAATGGTACATTAGTTTGGAAGAGGGTACAGGAAACTACATGCCTTTAGAAAACACACTCAGAATATACAGATACCTGAGGAGGTATGCACTGTGTTTAGCGGGGTTTGTATATACAGATCAGGAATCAGGAAACGTTTATTGCCATAAGATGTTGGACATACATGGAAATTGTCTTGGCGGTTGGTGCATGACAGAATACAGTACAATAATGACGACATAGTGCAAATAAGATAAAAATAAAAGTATAATAAAATATATGCTATGGGTTAGTACGCTAAAAACTAAAGCTATGGGTTAGTAAGTTAGAGGAGATAAGATAAAATTAGGAATAAAGATAAAGTGCACCAGCTAAACAAAGTGACGAATGACGAAAACAACAAAAAACCAAGCGCACCGAAACACAGAGGCAGCCATCTGCGGCGCCATCTTGGAAAAAAAGATTGCTGCTCCTGATTTACAGCAGCATACCATCAACCAATTTCAAACTGATCAGGACCAACTGAGCAAATCACACAAAACCAGGCCATGCTTTAATTTTCTCTGGGGAAGCTGCTCACAAGTAGATCTTTGGATTATTCTGAACAGTTTCAAACTTCTCAATCTTTTTTTTATTTGGTAAAGGCCCTCGAGCAAGAAAAATACTCCCTTCAGAAGCAAGTAGAGTTAAAGACTCGGATGCTTGACTCACTGCAGTCCGACCACGACTGTGTGAAGAACCAGCAGAGACACCAGCTTGAGGAACAAAAGCTGCATCTGGATAGGAGCCACAGAACAGAACTCAGTGAGCTCAACAAGAAGGTAACACATTTTCAGGCTTCTCAGTAATGTAGATATGGTGGTGGGCAGCCTCTGTAAAGCCTTATGTTTACTTCAACTTGCTTAAGGTGTTTTCCTGTATGTTTTGCCAGATGCTGACTTTGCAGTCCACCCTGGAGGAATCCCAGCTGAATGAGCAGCAGCTGAAACACAAACTTGAGGCGCTGACTGAGACTCTTAATAACAAGATGGAGGAGCTGCAAACTGTAAATGAACACACACACAGCTCCATGACATCTGAGATGATGGAGGTGCAGATAAAGATCACGGAACTAGAGAACATTAAGGTGAGCGGAAATAGAGCTGAAAACCAGCTTTATTAGTACAGTCTTAAACCTTTTACAGCCATAAACCTCTTCAACTACTCCATAAACCTAGGGGGAATGAGTCATGGCTACCAGGTGGCGTTTTATCAATAGATCATGTCTACCAGGTGGAGTTGGAGCAGAAACTGCAAGAATCTCAGTACAAAGAGCAGCAGCTGGAGTTGACCATTAGCAGCCAACAGCGCCACCTGGAGCAAATCACTGAGGACCGCGAGGTGGAAGCTGTTTCCTGGTTCAATGCATTAGAGGTAAACATAACCCCATGTGTGCGCTTTAATATGCATACCTGAAAACTCACAGCTTTTGGGCGTAATTCGCCGTTTTGAAATCAAAATAGGTCATATTGGATTGTGTAGATCAACCGTCCGGTCAGACAAGGAGAAAAGGTGATGTTGTAAATGCATCTTTAAACAATGAGCCTTAGCCAATCAGTGTTGATCTTTACAACTTCTTCATTTCCTCTCTGACTTGTCATTGTTTACTCCGAGTCAGTGTTGCTTTAGGTCATCAGGCTTTCTCAACAGAGAATGGAGAAGGCTGAATATTGGCTGGACCTAAACAAACCAACAAAGATCTATACATGATGGCTACAAACATTTTAGAGCTACCTCATCACTTATGTTGCTGTACAGCATATATGGCAAACTCGCGCCCAGCGGGCTACATTTTTGCCTACTTTTGCCTTCAGAACAGCCTTAATACTTTGGCATATTTTCAACAAGGTGTTGGAAACATTTTGTCCATATTCACATGATAGCATCACGCAGTTGCTGCAGATTTATTGGCTCCACATCTATGATGCAAATCTCCTGTTCCACCACATTGCAAAGGGTTTCCATTCCTCCATATTACTCACTGCAAGTGTATTGGAACACACTTGAAATCTTTTTGTCCTGGGATTTCTTTAATCTTATACTGTATATTTTTGCATTTCTGTCTCCACAGAAATCTCGTGAGGCCAACCAAGACCTTCAGATCCAGTTGGACCAGGCTCTCCAGCAGGCCCAGGATCCAGACAGTAAAGGGAACTCTCTGTTTGCAGAGGTACAAATCCAGCAACAACAACTTTGCTGGTGTAGAAAAATACATGCTGATCTTGCATAGTTGGGTGTATGGCCGCTCCTGCCATCAGTGTGTGAATGCCTGAATGATAACGTGTAGAGACTATAAAAGAGAGCTAGTCGAGAGCGTATATCAAAGCAGAGGTTCCCAAACTTCAGACCAAACCGGCACTTCATTGTAGCCATTTCTAAATTCCACTCCCTCTGTTTGAATCAAGAACGAAGGAGTATGAATCGGCCGTCAATTAGCTAATGCTGGTGTATGCTATGTCAAGTCGGATTTCACATTATGTCCAGACATAAATATATTTATATGTTTAACAACAGGTTGCCAAATGTACTTTACCGAAGGATAGCATTTAACTGTGTGCTGCATTAAGAATATTTTGTACTTTGCCTTCAAAGCCAGCAGACTCCCTTGATCCAAAAGTAATTTTACCTCCTATAACTAGGGAATTCTTTTTCAGCTGGTGCTGCTATTGCTTTGTTTTTATTACCATTTTAGTAATTTTAATTGTTGGATCAGATTCACCCAAGTCACAAACAAGCTGATTGAGGAAGTGCAAAGAAACTAAATCACATTCCAAATAGCCTTAAAGGGCCTTTCCTTTCAGTAATCACATGTATTTACTTACATTATTAAACCGAAAGGACTAATTAATCAAATTAATTAGTCGCAATTAAAGATTTGATTTTCTTCAAAAGACTAAATCTTAGAAGTACCGTATTTTCGCGACTATAAGGCGCACTGGATTATAAAACGCACCTTCAATGAATCGCCGATTTTAGAACTATTTTCCTATATAGGGCGCACCGGATAATAAGGTGCATAGAATAGAAGATGCAGTAAAACGTTTGACTGGGGCTGCGTTATGCATCCATTAGATTGGGCTGTGCTAAATAAAACGTTATTAAGCGTTCACTCCCATGGTAACGTTGTTCTAACGTTAATGTGGATATTACCAACTTTCGTTCTTGATTAATGAAAACATTCTTGGCAAATGCTTTCGTGCATTTTGCGCCGAGAGGCAGCGCTGGAAGAGGCGGTGGCGCCTCGCGGCCGACCGTCAGCTCGATCCCGACATCCAACTACAAGCTTTTTAACTACAGCAACTTTAATTTACGCTATTGGAGCTGAAATTACCGCAGCTGCTGGCACCAGACTTTCCCTCCAATGGATCCTCATTAACCAGTATGGATCAACCAATTGATCCATATATATGGCACTCCGGATTATAAGGCACACTGTCGTTTTATGAGAAAAAAAAGGATTCTAAGTGAGCCTTATAGTCGCGAAAATACGGTAATGAGTTATTACCTTAGCGTGTATTTTAGACACTGCTGTTGAATTGCAATTTAAACACAAAACTGCAGAATTCTACAAAGTGGAAACTCTTCCTGCTGTCCTTGTGCACCTTGCTGTGCTCTTAACTCTCCAGCATTTAATGACTGTGTTTGAAGTGCTAACATCTCCCGACATACACAGGCTTTAGGGAAGGCCTCACGGAAGTTTTAGGGGATAGAATTTCTGGGAATTATCAGATCCCTGGAGAATTCACTCATTAGCGCACTGGTTCCCAAACTCAGGATTGGTGATTAAAAAGTTGTGACCCCAACACATTCTACAGTTAAAAAAAGAAAAGAAAAATCCAGCGATAGCCAGACACGCTTTATCGAAAAAGACATGGTGCAACACTGAAGAAATTGTTTTTGAAAAGCTTTGTACTGTTCACAACTTTATTTTATGTACTTATAAATAAAAACAAAGCTTTCTATATTTATTACTTTGTAGATTATAATGCAATTCATTATTTTTATTCATTGGTTTATTTGATATGGGACAGTGCACCAAACGGCTATTATTTATCTCTAGTGTCAAAAGGCAGATGTTCCAAGATTAAATTTAAAATGTCAAACAATACGTGCACAAACGTGAGAATAAAACTGCTATACATTGTCAAGACATGCAACACATAGGCTCTCAAGGTGAACACACACACACAGCAAAATACAATGTAGGATGACTGTTAAAACAAAAACATGGACTAAAAACAATACTATGCTTAAGTTGTTAGAGAAAGAAGGAAAAAAAGCACTGCATTAGTGTCTTCAATCTTTTGGGTTCCAAGATTTAGGTCTCTATTCCATCTAATATTATATTATTCACACTGTGACTGCACTGGGCTCAACATTGACCATAATTATGTGACTTTATACCTTTTTCTAAACGTAATCATGCAACAAAATTTCTATATGAAATGCAAGCCCTCTGGAAATTAGTGTGACAAATGCTTTTTTTTTTCTCCTACAGTTGGAGGATAAGCGTGCTCAGATGGAGCGACAACTCATCAGTATGAAAGTCCAGTATCTGTCACTGCAGAAAATACACACCTTCAGCAAACAGCAACTGCAGCGCACCAAGGTACCGTGTGTTGTGGAGGGTGGTAAACATTTCCTGTAGGTTCCTTGTAACTTGACTGACAAAGTGGATGTGCATGTGCTGTGCAGGTACAGATAGCCACACTGATGCAGCTCCAGAGTTCAAGGGCGGATCCTGCACAGCTGGAGAGACTCCAGTCCATGCTCTCTGAGAAAAATGGAGAAATCCAAAATCTCATGACTAAGCTGCAGAGACTTGAAAAGGGGGAGGTGGGTGCTGACAACTTATAAGGGAAATGTTCAAATGCTGTGCAACAAAGTAATAATGAAGAATTAATGTGTGTGTGGGTTGTCTCAGCCAGCTTCTGCTCCAGCAGAGAATGGGGACATCCAAGATGAAACTTACTACACTGACCTGCTGAAAATGAAGCTCAACAACACTGTGTGAGTTAACTCACCTGCTTAATTCTTAAAGACCACTTCCGTGTGGTTAATGAGTATTTGCCATCTTGTTCGTTGTGTCATTTTGTGGCTAGAGATGACACACAGAAGAATACTAACCAACCAGAGAAGTGATATACACCAGGCTTGTGCAGTCTAGTATATGTATATACATATAAAGTCAGGACTGTGTAGTTCAACATCATGTTCTAAAAACCCAAATAACTTTACAGATCCTCATTGTAAAGGGTTTAAACAATGTTTTCCATGCATGTTGAATTAACCATATCATTTAAGTAACATGCACCTGCGGAATGCTCATTAAGACCTTACAGCTTACAGAGAGTAGGCATTTAAGGTCACAGTTCTAAAATCGCAGGACACTGAATAGACTTGTCTACAGACTGTGAAAAATGCCCAGGGTCCCTGCTCATCTGGGTGAACGTGCATTAGGCATGCTGCAAGGAGGCATGAGGACTGCTGATGTGGCCAGGGCAATAAATTGCCATGTCCGCACTGTGAGACGCCTAAGACAGCGCTACAGGGAGGACAGCTGATCATCCTCGCAGTGGAAGACCACGTGTAACAACACCTCCACAGGATCGGTACATCAGAATATCACACCTGCGTGACAGGTGGTCAGGATGGCCACAACAACTGCCCGAGTCATCCTCCTCCCTCATGCGGTACCCTTTATGCATGCTCATCCGGACATGATCCTCCAGTAGGACAATGCCACCAGCCATACTGCTCGTTCTGTGCGTGAGTTTCTGCATGACAGCAATGTCAGTGTTCTGCCATGGCCAGCAAAGAGCCCGGATCTCAATCCCATTGAGCACGTCTGGGACCTGTTGGATCACAGGGTGAGGGCCAGGGCCATTCCCCCCAGAAATGTCCAGGATCTCGCAAGTGCCTCGGTGGACGAGTGGGGTAACATTTCAGAGCAAGAACTGACAAATCTGGTCCAGTCCACGAGGAGGAGATGCACTGCAGTACTTCAAGCAGCTGGTGACCACACCAGATACTGACTGGTACTTTTGATTTTGAGCCTCCCTTTATTCAGGGACACATTATTCTATTTCTGTTATTCTATTTCACTTTTTAGTGTTCATACAAATATATACACACATTAAATTTACTGAAAGTAGAAAAAACAGTTTTTTTTCAGCCAGCTTTTTTTTGAGTTTATATTGATTTTTCTTTTTGTGGCGGCCCATTGACTATCCCATAGTGCCCATCTCTTGCTTCGACCAACGATTTCCTAGAACAATGGGTCCCTACAGGTATTTATACAGTTCAGTCAAGGTGTGACAGTTCAGTCAAGGTGTGACCGTTAGTGTCCACGTCCCTGGGCATGTAACCCCTGGTGCATTCAAGTTGACTAGTCTTTACTAATATGGTGTTGCAATGAGATATTACACTGGATGGTGCGTTTAATGTATTTCGGATTTCGAAAGCCTCTCGATCAATCTAAGTTGTGGTGCTATCAAGTATTGCATGCATCCATTTCGGTTGATTACATTGGATACAATCATAGCTGTGCATTGGTATTATTCTATTGATTACAGTTTAAAATTGACGGTGCTGTTACACTTATTTCTTTAATGATTACATAGTTTCAGAACAGAATCGTGGTTGTATCCTGGTGTGCACTAAATGCATTCCATTAATTGGTCTAATTTATGAACCGGATCGTCAGTTTCTTTATAATAATCCACAGTATCCTATAACACTACACACATACACCCCGAAACCTCCTCAGAGATGCCCTTTGTAAATACACTTCTATAGAAATGATCTGAGAGATTCTGGAAGGTTTTATTATTTCATATATTACAAATGTAATTCTGATATTATCCCGCAATTCCAGCACCTTTGTTAACCTCCCCACAACAGCTGATGAGACACTGTAGCGCTAAGGGGCCAGTGGCTCTCTGCGTATTATACAGTGTGGACACTTGGTGACATCATCCCAACACAGTTCTCCTTTTTCAGGTTCTAATCAGTCACAATCATTTTGAACCAATCATCTTGCGGGCTGCGTGCCAATACCACCGCTATTGCTGTGAAGCCTCTCTTTACATCATCTGCAGTGACTATGGCTGGCTCTGTTAGAGTCTCAAAGGCGATTCCCATTTTGTATGGGGACATTTGTACCACTACCCCTTTTAAGTCAGTCTTGAGGCAAGAGGAGAGGTAAAGCAAATGGGTTTGAGCCTTATGTCTCTTGCTGCGTGTCGCATTTAAACTGCTCACAATGTTTTAATCACAGTTATATGGGTTAATAACAGGAGGGGCGTCTGTGCTTTTGGCCATGTTTAAATCATACCTTTAATATTTCTGAATTCCCTGGTATACTATAACACCTTTATGCCTAGAGAAGTGATTAGAAACGGTCTTGATGCAAAATAATTGAGGGTTGGAAGAGTTGCTTGTTTTCCCCCCCAGAGGATACCGGTCAGGCACATGGTCAAGTGGCGGTTATTATTTTTGATTTATTTGGAGTAACAAATAAATTTACAAATTTGTTTTTCTGATTAATGATATATTGAAAATATGTTGACCTAAATTCCTCTTCCGTGTGCGCTTTCAGTAAGGATGCAGAGCGAATGGGTGACGAGCTTTTCCTGCAGAGAATGAAATCTTTGTCAGAGAGCCAGAGATCTTTGGAGCTGGAGAGGAAACTCTTCTCATCTGAACGTCTCCTCAGACAGGTAACGGCCCCCTGCATACATCCTGAGCCCCACACTTACGCAGCAATGTAGCTCAACATCAAAAAGATAATGATAGTCTTTAGTCTTGTCATTTGTGAAAATGGATGAAATGTAGTATTTCAATACCCTACGCTCTAAATACAAGCATTCATGTTTTCCAGTTGAATTTCAAATTACGTGGATAGCTAACACGGATCAGAATTCGCTTTATTTGCCATGTTTATATGTCAATTTGACTCTGGTTTATCTGCTCTTAATGTACCAAATAGTACTAGTAGAGAGCTCCATAGTAATTATAAAACACAACATGTGGAAGGGAAGTAATGATGCCCATGCAGCACTGCTTCAGTGTATGGGTGCTGTTTAATAACAATAAATGGGGCCGAAAAGCCTTTGTGACTTTCTGTTCTTTGCTACAGACACAGAGCGACAAGATCAAACTGCAACTACAAGTAGAAGAGCTACAACACAAGTATGAACTTAAAGGTAACTGGGTAACACTAAACCAATTTTTGCTCAGTGGTCATGATTTATTTGTCTGGATCAAACTTTGAGGACCGTTTGCTTTTAATGAGATGGATGTAGGTATATTGTCAATGAATGACTGACATTGCTGCCGCTTGAAATATTTTTCTCTAGATACAAAAAAGAATGTGATGCTAAAGAAAAAGAAAGAGAAGTTTCCTTTTGACATCATCCCCTCATCTGAGAAAACAAATCTCGACAAGGGAGAGCCTGTCCTTCCAGTGACTATGGATGTCACAAAGACTGCAGATGCCGGAGCGGATCCTGCTTGTGCAGCTGAGGCAATGAGCCCCACACACGGTGTGTTCATTGGAGGAAATCAGAATCACAACCATTTATTGCCAAGTATGTTGGACATAAAAGGAATCTGTCATGGCGGGTTCTGCATACATTGGAAACAAATTAACACAATGCAAGAAATATGGATAGAATTTGAACCTATTAAATGTACAACTCCAACGAAGCAAATAGTATAAGATGGACCCTGAGATCGGGTCCCATGAGATCAAGACCCTAGCCCTGTAGCTTTAGCCAGTCTAGTGCCCTCGGTGAATTAGTATCAAGTCAGGAAGAGCTGGTTCGCATGCTCATTTCAGAAGATATTGCTACAACACAGTACATAGACGTCTTTGACTTGATGCCAAAAGTAACCCTTAGCGTTCTGTTGATGATGTTGGTATATTTTTTTTAAGTTGATATGGTAGCACCATTAATCACTTTGTCATTTTGGGTTGAGGTTCAGAGCCTGAGCCACGGCCTGCTAAGTGTGTGAAGATCAGTGGAGACGTTCCTGTTGGGATTCCCAACTCCAGGTCAGTATTTGCCACGTGGCTTATCTTGCACAACACTTTGATAAGTTAGCTGTCAAGAAGGGACCTGAAGCTTTATGAGGTATTTTTTCATTTAGGTTTGGCTCCGTTAGATACCAGTGAGGTCCATCCCCTTTCTCTCCATGTACATGGATGAATTCCATGGATGAATTCATCATCCTTTGCATAATTGACAATTTTCTCTACAAATATTTGCATTAGAAAATGTCATTAACATCTTGATTTCGGATTAAAACCAAATAAAGGCTTGTGAAATAAAACGGGTATACATTTCACAACTCAAGGTTTGAAGTACCTTTTTAAAGCAGTGGTTCTCAACTGGTCTGGCTCCGGGACCCACCATCACCCCTTAATGACAAGCTGCACCCCAAATCGAGGAACATTCTCAACATCCCAAATTTACTCAAAATAAAGTAAGCTGAATTTTATATTCAGGATGTTTTAATTATCCTAAAAACCCAATGTCTCCCCCATATCAGAATGGTTTGACCCAACCTGGCACACGCTGCTGAAAACATGGACGGACGGCAAAAGAACAGACACTCCGCTGCATTAAAAAAGTCCCTTCAAAATAAAATCACAGGATGAATTTTTATTTTCCCATGCGACCCACTAAAAACGGGTCCACAACCCACTAGTGGGTCGCGACCCACCAGTTAAGAATCACTGCTTTAAAGTAAGTGGAATCAGGTTTCCTTAATTTGGCATTTGTTGCTCTTCTGTTCTCACATGTCTTTTCACCTCCTTGCTGGGGGCTAAGACATTCGCTCACGGACAAAGCACTCTTCTCTACGGGTAACGTGGGTGTGTGGTGTTGTGTGCATCCAGGATCAAATTGAACAGGGACCCAATTAATCGACTCTTATCGTTTGTCCTAATCATTTGTGATACCCCTATTGGTTGCTTTACATGGGGTAAAGCAAGGTAATTGCTTTTTAATGTGTTTTATGAAAGACAATGGGAACAGTATTAGAATTTGTGTATATATTTTAATTACAACAAATATATTTTAAATTGCAACAGTAATGATTACAAGAGCAAAGTCACTGTATTTACGCCATAATATCTCCCTCGGCTGAAATGTACAATGTCAACAAAATAATACCATTGAGTGAACCTCCCACTGACTTTACAATAACTAAAAGATATGAGGCAAACTAAACAATTAGAGTGGCAACACTTTTCTATGTTACCATGATTATGCTTGTTGTAAAGGTTTATTAATACAATTTTGGCTTTTTATACCCAATGGTTTAATTGCCGGTTAATTAGTTACATTTATAATTTAGCTTATCCTTTTATTCAAAAACAACTCAATACATTTAGTGTCTCTGCTGCAGCAGCATAATACATGACATTAAAGTACAGATGCATTTGGAACTTACTCTGGTCTGTGTTACGCCAGGTCTAGGGCAACCTGAGGTCTTCCTCTCTCCTCGACTCACAAGAAGGACCAGTGCTGCGGCCGTATAATCTATTGTATTTATTTTGAGTTGCAAAAATAGTAGAAATGTGCATCAGGGTGAGCCTGGCCCAAAAAAATAACAAACTAAACTAAGCAGATATTCTAACTTACCTAACCAAAAAAAAAATACCTACCTCCAAATGAAACCTAGCAAGGCTTCTCCCCTGTACGGTACCCGGACTCTTCAACAGTGATCGGTGGTAAGACCAGTACGATTCAGAGAGGTGCACAGCATTCAAAGTATATCTTCTGATGCTCCGAGTCCTGACGGAGTGTAGTGGTAGCACCAATGCCCATTAACTACTGTTTCAGCATCCTATTCCTAGACCAGCTCAGGCACTGGTCTGCTACAACTTTCCAGGAAACCTCTAAATCAACATGGTTATTGCATCACTCACACACTGATTGTCAAGAAGAAAGTATCCCTTATTAATCCCAATGGTGAAATTATTCTCTGCATTTAACCCATCCCACACAGTGGGAGGAGTGTGGGAATACGGTACATGTAGCAGTTACCAGTGCACCCTCTCTGTCAACTTCATGTACCACAGTCGCCCATAAGTTTTAACAGCAACATTTTCAAAGAATCATTGTGACGCTATTATTTATTTTGAATGAAATTGAAACTTTTTCACTGGAAATGCAACAATACACATTCATGCTCAGTGGGGAATTACTCTGGATGTAAACTACAGTGAGAGTGAAATGTCATAATTGATGCGTTTGTGTTTTGGATCCTGCCCTCAGCTCTCCTGTAACTGACTGTAAAGACGAGGAAAAGGCTGAGAACAGGCAGCAGACTAAGAGAAACGAAACGAGAAAGAAACCAACGGTGGAGGTGATTCATGTCAGTGCTCAAACCAGTATGGAGAACGAATGTGCTCAGCAATAGTATATGTGCTCCATACAGTCAATATATTTCAACCATACACTATTTAACAGTGTTTTGTCATACAGTGTTCAGTTTTGCAAAACACATGTTAATATCTATTGACTTCGGTTTCATGTTATATTTGCAATAAAAGTTTTCTTAAACATTGTCTTTGATACATTTCATGATAAGATTTAGTTTCACCTTTTTGAAGTTGCTGATAGTTACACCTCTTGGCGGAGGCAATGTGGCGGCATCTCTTTCACTGGAAAAACAAGGCTCGTCTTTTTCGAGACAATCTCAATGCAGATTGATATCGAGATAAGATTTTGAAACCAGCAGTCTAGGACCGAACTCCATCCTCCAAGATGCCCACAATCGCCCCTTCAAAGCGGGGTTAATCAGAGATTACCTCCACAATTTTGGGAGTAGAGAGAATGGAAAGGCCTGCCGACAGCCCTGACCTCAACCCAAGTGAACACTAATGGCATCAGCTTGAGTGTTCTCTTTGTGCTAGAGTGACCAACTCAACCATGTTGGCTGTTTTAAGAAGTGGAATGCCATCCACACCAGCAAGAGGAGGAGGGGCAAGCCGTTAGGACTGTATGATTCTTCCAGACACTACTGAGGCTCCTGAATGTAATTGTAAAATTGCCAGTATGTCTTGTTTCTTCCTTGTTACACATAGGCTTCAATCACTCATCCCATCTACCAAACTTATTTAAAAGCATCAGCAGGAAAAGCTGATCTTGGCAAAGAAGATTTGGATTTTCATGGGCGCAAGCTGTGGTGAGCAGGTGTACTGTTAATCCCAGAAGTGCATCTTCACTACAAACAAAACTTAGTTTATATACACTGTATATATGTCTCTTATGCATTAAATATTTTAGCACATTAATCTCTCCCACAATAATCGCCTAGATTAACTTGTTCAATTTTAACAGCCCTTGTATGTAAATATAACCCTTCATGAAGACTGCGGTCATGTGGACTGCATTTCAAAATGAAATGTGCCTCTATTTAAGGTGTTACGGTAAATGGGCCTGTACGGCCCAAAAGGCACTGATCATCTTTGAACGTGTCTTTTTTCAATCTTTGAACTGTCTTTATACCAGATCCAGATTAGCAGGGTAACACTCTATTAACACTTGGTCCTGGTTCAGGTTGACCTCATCTATAACCATGCACATTTCCATCAAATTTTACTGTGTTGCTTTTGCGAAAAGTAAAGTTGAAATCAGTAACATGTTATTTGTCATTTCCATCTCCTTTTTGCCCATGTATATTTCCATAAACCTTTACTGTACAGTTTGAAATAAGACTCACCTCAGTTGGTCCTTGTGGTGGCGGGCGTGGTTTTGGCTCGGCTGCAGAGGGGAAAGGGGGAGCGGCTCAGGGAACGGCGCCAGGTGAGAGCAATCATGATCAGGCAGAGGCTGACTGGGCTGTGCTTAAAAACCCCAGTAGGAGAGGCATCGGGAGAGAGACACCGGGAGAGCCATCGCCGAGGGAGATATTGGGCAGAACGGAAAACAATAAAAACTTCCATTGGAACCCCTCCCCCAGAACCCACACTTGTAACAGTCCTTTGTCACCTTCAGTGCAGACCGGGGACCCCTATCAGGCCATTATTCCTCCTCGGTCGGATGTAGCTGTCGGTGGACTTTTGTTCTTGACTGTGTAACGCGTGTTTCGGTTACTAAAGGTGATGCTCCAGCGGGGGTCTGGTATACAGGTTTAGCAAGGCGGTGAGAGAAGCTAAACGACTGTATTCTGAGAAACTCCAAAAACAGTTCTCAGCTAACAACTCTGCTTCAGTTTGGAGAGGCTTTAAAAACCTCTCAAACTACAAGCCGAAAAACCCCCATTGCATGAATGACCTCCGCCTGGCAGACGAGCTGAATGAGTTCTACTGCAGATTTGAAAGACAATGTCCTGACTCCATCCCCCAACCCATCAGTGGCTCACACCTTTGGATTACCCTCCCCACCGTCCCTCTCTGTCCTGGAGAGAGACGTTAACCGGCTCTTTAAAAGACAGAACCCCCGTAAAGCAGTCGGTCCGGACTCTGTCTCCCCCCACACCCTGAAGCATGAACTCCTTTGAACGGCTAGTCCTGTCCCACCTGAAGACCCTCACCGACCCCCTCCTGGACCCCCTGCAGTTCGTCTACAGAGCCAACAGGTCTGTAGAGATGCTGTCAACATGGCCCTCCGCTTCATCCTCCAGCATCTGGACTCCCCAGGAACCTACGCCAGGATCCTGTCTGTGGACTTCAGCTCTGCCTTCAACACCATCATTCCGTCTCTGCTGCAGGACAAACTCTCTCAGCTGCACGTGCCCGACTCCAACTGCAAGTGGATCACTTACTTCCTGTCCAACAGGAAGCAGCACGTGAAGCTGGGGAAACACGTCTCTGCCTCTCGGTCCATCAGCACCGGTTCTCCCCAAGGCTGCATTCTTTCCCCTCTGCTCTTCTCCCTGTACACCAACAACTGCACCTCTAGTCACCAGTCCGTTAAGCTCCTGAAGTTTGCAGATGACACCACCCTCATTGGACTGATCTCTGGTGGGGATGAGTCCGCTTACAGGTGGGAGTCTGAACACCTGGTGACGTGGTGCAGCCAGAACAACCTGGAGCTCAACGCCCTGAAGACAGTGGAGATGGTTGTGGACTTCAGGAAGTACGCACCCCCACCTTACCCCCTCACCCTGTGGGACTCCCCCGTCACCACTGTGGATTCCTTCTGTTTCTTTGGCTTCATCATCACCCAGGATCTCAAGTGGGAGCTGAACATCAGCTCCATCACCAAAAAGGCTCAGCAGAGGTTGTTCTTCCTGAGGCAGCTGAAGAAATTCAACCTGCCAAAAACGATGATGGTGCACTTCTACACGGCCATCATGGAGTCCATCCTCTGCTCCTCCATCACCGTGTGATACGCTGCAGCCACTGCCAAGGACAAGGGTAGGCTGCAGCGTGTCATCAGCTCTGCAGAGAAGGTGATTGGCTGCAATCTGCAGTCTCTCCAGGACTTGTTTGCTTCCCAGACCTTGAAGCGGGCTAGAAAGATTGAAGCAGACCTTACTAACAGAACTTACTAACCCATAGCATACATTTTATTTTTTATTATATATATTTTTTAATATCCATCCATTTGAGGTTAATGTCCTAAAAATGAACTACTTTCTAAATGCCTACATTGCTTGTTTGCCCTGAGGCAACAGGCCAAAATCAAGTTAGGGGGTGGGGGCGTACATTTTATGGTTGATAAAAGCTCCCTAAATATGGGATGAAACATGTTTTACCCCCAAAATAAAGTCATGCCAATGAAGGAAAATTAAAAAGAACTCGCCTTGAAAGCAAAAGATCTAAAATATTAAACAGTCTGGTTTGTTTAGCATTATTTTGTTTACCACATAAATCTATACATGCTCCTTCATAGTTTGGATGTCAATATTCAATATTAATTTACAATGTAGAAAAAAATAAGAGCAAGAACTATGTAGGGGAGCTAGGAAGAGCGAGCTAACGTTAGGTAGGCGGAGCTACGTGGCTGAGCTAATGTAGAGAGCAGAGGGAAAGCTACGGAAGCCTTCAAAAGAGTGCAGTGTATCGAGTGTGTCCGTGACCCGGTCCATTTATCTATGTCACTGTTACGGGTGAGTAGTTGCTCTTGCTCTGCCGTTATTTTATTTCGACTCGTTCTTTGATATCCATTCTGGGTATATTTGCTGTCGTTGTTGGTTTGCTATCACACACGACCGGCTTGGATCGGCTAACTTCATTTATTTTGACCAACCTAATGTTAACTATACTCAGTTCGTAGTCACATCTAACTCTTTAATCATGGCTTATGATTCAGAGCTAAATGGTGATAAAAGTTCGAGTTAAGCAGCGTATACATGTTCCGTATGTACATGTGTCCGTAGGGAAGCAGATAACTGTGTGACGTCATAGTTGTAATGAAGCTGATCTACACCGGCGCGAGTGGAGCCGCACTTTTCTTGTTGCTGCACCACTGTCAGATAGCCAGCACTGTTGGACAGAAGGTGAGTTGTATCGGATGTGTGTTGTAGGTTCTACCTCTCCAGAAAACCTCGGCCAGCTAAAGCTTTTCCTAATAGCCACTCAGAGAATATGATAACTCGAGGTTCTAAACCAAAGGGATTTAAATAACTAACAGAAGCAAATACAGTTAGGGGGAAAACGCGATTAATAGTGAAATATTTACGGAATAAAGACTCTCCTTCCCCCAGTCTATTCAGACCATCAAGTATGGCGCTCCGGTGTCAAGTTCCTACTGGTTTGCCTACGCTACGTGTTGTTTATTTAATATCAGCAGCTGTCTTCTGCCTCGTCGCATGATTCGTCAAATATTCATAAAGCATATTGCTGGAAATCTTAAATGCCTCACATATCAACTGCAGCGATAATGATCGTATAGGTGAGCACTGCATCACTGCCACATATAAAGAAATACATTTGAAGAAAATATATTTATTGAAAGATTGCGACAACATGCCTATGGAGGAAGACCGTGTGTGTGTGTGTGCGCGTGCGCGTGCGAGCGCAGTCTTCCATTGTGGAGACTAAATAACTATTGCCGTGAAGAGTGATTTATTTATACCTGCGGGGCGTCAGATCACTTTCCGGTAAGGTGTGTTAGGATTTATTCAGCCAACAAGTTTCCTCTGCAACGTCCTTATTCTCCTCACTGATCACGGCTTTTGCTCTTCACTTGATTCTAGCCGAGGTTTCAAAACGGTTTGGTCCATACATTGAATGGAGAAGGACGAGGTGATCTGTTACTGCAAATATGTTCAGTGTTATTTGAGAAATTATCAACGAGAATTTGGATTGAAGTGTTCAACTGAACTTTCAAGCTTCAACTAATGTGAGGATTGGAGGATCACCAGAATTCCCGAGTAGCTGCAGAGATGGGGTTTAACGAGACAGACGCTGACAGATGCTGTTGATTCTTTGGAAATCCATGTTAACCGTTTCCCCCATACCGGAAAGTACATTAGGTACTTCAATGATGGGATGAAGAATGTGTTACAAGGGCCAGTACAATTTCAAACACTGGGAAGTTGGGCCTTATGCAAGTAAATCAGTCTCATTCCCAAAAGCTAATATGCTTAATGACCATTGTCTTATTTAAAGCAAAATCTAATTCTTTGTGTTCGTATCCAAACTTCTAAAGAGATATTGTTATTCTCTATTTGTGGACAGTCTGACCGTGCATTAACTGTGGTGGAGAATACAGAAGGATGGGAGGAAGGAAGTGTTGATAAGAAAGCGGAAGTGACAGTTGATGAAGAGGAAGGAGATTTTGAGGTGGTCCAACCTACTGACAATTGGCAAACACTCAAAGCAGGTAAATTACTGCTACTTTGTCCTAGTCAAAAATACTTTTTTTGTTCTGGACTTGTGGACTTGTGTGTGTGTGTGTGTGTGTGTGTGTAGGCCAGGCAGTGCCAGCAGGTTCTCATGTGAGGCTGAATCTGCAGACAGGCCACAGGGAGGTCAGATTGGGCGAAGAGCAGCTTAAATATTGGACACAAGAACACAGGTATGGGTTTCTTTTAAGATCAGTGTCATCAATCCATATTTGACTTGCCTATTTTGTTCTTTGTAGAACCAGCAGTTACTACTACCTTGAGTGGTCTTCTTTGAGCAGGACAAAATCTGAATATTTGTAGTAAAGTTCTGTTTCCAGAGAGACCGAAAACGACCAGTCTACCATCAGTGCTGACGACCTGAAACGGGCCATGAAGAAGATGAAAGATGACCTGAACCCAGTAAGCAAAGATACAGCCCAACAAATGACAGTGGAGCATATTCCATAGTTGATTAAATGTATAGATAGAAGTGTGGTTATACAAAGCTACTCTCCATAATGGCTCTATTACTCACAGTAGACACGCCACCTAGTTCTGAGAAGCAGAACCTAACTCAGGCCGTTGCAACCATAGATGCTCTTTTCAAAGACACAAGACGCTGACTTTTTTTATTGTGTGGCAGTGGTGTTTTTAAGGGTTAATTTGGATTTACCGAAATAACAGATTAAGGCAGCAATAGATCAGCTGTAAAATGACTTCTTATTAAAGGACTCCTGTGGCTTTGAGGAAAGTGTAAATAACCGCTTTGGCTTTGAGGAAAGTGTAAATAACCGCTTTAGGTGTCCATCAGGGATATCTGGCATCAAAGTAAAATATGGGAAACATTCTAAATGCAGTGTTCATGTTCATAGAACTCTGTGACATCCAAGTACCGTCCCCTGGGGGAGTTAAAGAGAGACATGGCTCAGCTAGACCTGCTGGTGGAGACAGATATTCAGGTATGTGATAATATCAGTGAGGTATCACATCTGACTCGCAAAAATCAAGTTTTCCCATCTGCAATATTAGGCCTTCAAATTCTTCAGAAATAATTAAAGTGCTTAATACTCAAAGGAGTGGCTCGTCATTTCGACTAATAAATAATTAGGGGAAAATAACCAATACTATTAACCAAGTCCAATAATTGAGATTCAGTCCAAGAGTAAAAACACATTTCTCTTACTTGTCACCACCAAGTAAGAGAAATGTTCTTTAAATTATCACAGTTTATTGAATTACAATCAAGATCAATTATATCTATAACCAATGCTATAGTGACAACTGTCAGACTAAGGGCAAGCGAGAGCAAGGATGGCAGTAGTAAAACTGTTATTTCGAATACAGAGGAAGAAAATGCTGGTGCTATGGTGACTTCTTTTTTTTTGTTGTTGCTGCAAGCTACGGTGAAGAAGAGGGCCGGAGTATTTGAACAATCTAAGATCATAACAGTTATTCTGACCATGAATTATAATACTGCAGCGACAATCACTTTCAGCGCAATAACGCTTGGCAGCTTAAAATTATTAGCAGCAAGCTTATCACAATAATAAAATCCATAGACAAAATAACGACAAATCAAGCATAAATCACTGCACAATGATAGTGGCCTCGTTGATCCGGACTAGATAGTAGCAAGTTATGACCTATGGAATGCCGTTTTATTCACAATTAAATAAATAAATACATAAATAAATACATGAAATATGCATTTGAAATACATCGTGAAATAAATAAATGAGTCAATAAATACATAAATATTAAATACATTTTCATGGTACTTTTATTTCAGTCCATATTTATTTATTTCATTTTTAATTTATTTTATTCATTTCAAACATTCATGTGTTACTGTCTTTTCCTTAGTCTCCTGCATAGCATTGTCAAGTGCCTAACCGAGGCATGGATGACTGCCCAACATCTGCTTGTTGGTGATGATAGTTAGCCATGGGAACTAATTTCCTTCACAGCAAGACTTTCTTTAGATGAACTGTGAAGCCAGTGCAAGACATGTTCAAATCAAATTTTAAACGTACACAGTTGTTTTGTGTTGTGGTGTTGTGTAGATAATGAAGAGGCTGCTGGACCAGTTAAAAAACAGCAACTCGACCACAGAGCTGAAACTAAACCTCCTGCTGGACCTGGAGTATTTGGTGCATCAGGTATCTGAACACTTATTTAGACTTACACGTGGGCCTCGGAGATGTTAGAAGATGTAATTCGCTGACCTGCATGTTTGTGTGTTAGGTGGACAACGGTCAGTCCCTGTGTTCAATGGGTGGTCTCCAACTTATTGTAGAAGGTCTGAACAGTACAGACTTTAGACTGCAGGAAACCTCTGCCTTTGTTCTGGGATCTGCCGTGTCAAGGTACAGTTTCATAAAATATTAGCTAAGATCTGAATGATATACGCATCACACTATTAAGCTGCATATCTACTACATTCACTACTGCTGTTATTATTAATAGTAACTTTAAACTCTTAATCTGCTACCAATATTTGAATCACTTCTGTCGTAGGAATTGGCGGTATTGTTGTTCTTTTACATTTTTCATTCTGGAAACAAGACATCCATTGCAGTATGTCCATCCTGGTACAGGGATCCCTCCTCTGCCGTTCTACATAAGAATTCTTTCTTTTTTCTCCCTCCTTTGAAGGGTTTTCATTATGGGGAAGTTTTTTCTGTGCCGATCTCAGGGTTTCGGTTCAGACCTTTAAGCTCTCTGAGGAAAATGTTGTGATTTTTAAGCTATACATAATAATTAAAATTCCATTTATTGACTATAGATCAGCTGTTTAGTATTAAAATACACCAGTCCTATAGATTTCCTAATCGTATCTACCCATTTATTTAAGCAGGGGTCCACATCACTGTGTGCACTTGGTGTGTGTTCTTGTGTGCATCACTCTGGTCAGCGGTAGCTAACGTTGGAAAGCTTCTGTCCTGCAGTAACCCGATGGTACAGGTGAAGGCTGTAGAGTGTGGGGCTCTACAGACGCTTTTAACTATGATGGCTACTGCTCAACCACTCGGAGTCAAAAAAAAGGTATTTATCACAATTGCTGCTGAAGGTGTAAACAGATGCATGCAATGTGCTTTAATGTTTTTCTGTGTGATTGTCCCCTCCTCCTATCAGGTACTGTTTGCAGTGGCCTCCCTCTTACGTAACTTTCCCTACGCACAGCACCATTTCTTGTCACATGGAGGGCTGCAGGTCCTATCAGAGATATTCACGGCCGATGGAGGAGGAGTTCTGCGTACACGCATTGTCACCATGTTGTATGACATGATCAGTGAGAAGGTACAACAAACAAACCGTAGGAGCCAGGTATGGCTTGTGCCATTTTTGGTATATGAGGTCCATGGTATTGGATATTTAGTATGGAAATGGCAGATGAGGGAACCTTGTTTTTTGCTGATTGCTGTTTACCACGCTTTGGATGTTCTGAAAGTTGGCAGAACATTTACAATGTGTGGTATCCAGCACAAGAGTTAGTTTATCCAACCTGCAAATAAATCTAGAAAATACCACCCTGGATCCCATGTTGGTCCCTCCTACGCAGCCTCTCTGGGACACATTTTTAGTTTCAGATAGTCACCTTCACAAACTGTATTTGAAGTTTATCTAGGACTTGAAATCTCCCTGTGGTTTATTTTTTTAGAGGCAATTTGTTGAGGATGTAGATCAGGACATCCTAGATGATGTTGGTCTGTCCTGCTCCACCAGGAGTTAATTTCTCGGGCTGGTTTGGACCTGGGCCATGATGCGGCCCACGAGGAGCGAGTGCATCAGTACTCCAAGGTGTCTCTGCAGGGGGAGCTGCTGGAGAAGGGCTGGTGCAATCTGGTCCCACAGCTGCTGGAGTCCACTGAGCATGACTACAGAGAAAAGGTGGGCTGGTTTTGACAGCATTCATTCATTATATGAGCCATTTATACCATAACAGGTATGTATAAAATTAGCTTGTTCAAAGTGTTGTCCTTTTGCTTTCAGGCTTTGCGGGCTTTGTTGGCAATGGCTCCCATGTGTTTGGATCAGTACCGCTCAGACCGGTCTTTACTGGGCTCCCTGCTCACTCTCAGAGACCAGTACCAGGAAATGGTTGAGTCAGAAATAATTGTAGGGGAAGAGAACAGCTACTTTGCAGAGATTGTAGAGCTTATAAATTCTTTACAAGTAAAAATGCAATAATGAGATTGCACACACACAGATTTCTTTGGGATGTGTGTTGTGATAAGACCCGTATTGCTGTGTTTTATGAATAAATGATTTGCAAAAATTACGGTGTTTTTTGTGGATCTGGAAGAATCCAGGCCAGTTTGGCAAGACAGCCTTAAAAGCATAGAAAGAGGCTTTCCATAAGGCAAGATCATCTCATTACTTATCATTAATAGAGAAAACAAAAACAGGACATCTGTCACAGTCCTTCAAGATGAGATTAAGAAACTTACTGTTGCATCAGAGATGTTGAATAACTATACAGTGGCGTATCCAGAACATTTTTACTGGGGTGGCCAAGATGGGACACAAAGCTAGTGTGGGGTGGCCATGGTAGAAGGCGCTGTCCCCATTTTAGCAGCAATTTAACAGAACCTATATACAATCCGTTACATATACATAAACAATTGTAACAAAAAACAAACAAATCTTAATTCCAAACAAAGTATATACTATGAAGTAATGTTATGTAAACCTTTAAACTCTCATGAACAATAGAGGATTCTAATAATAGTAACAAAGTGCAATAGAGGTAGCTAGTTCTTGCTTTTCCTCATTCTGCTGCTACAAAATGCTTTCACATAGGGCCAAGACCACAAGACAAGACTTAAAGTCCAATGCAATGCCACCAGACCAAATATAACTAAAGGGTTAAGGTGCTTCTTCATAATGTAACTTGTAACAGTTGTAACATAAACCAAGCAAACCTTAACACAAAAACAAGACCATTAGACAAATTCTAGGTTCATCCATCCTCAGATGAATTTGCCTGTTTTGGTGATTGGTAGCAAAAAGTTTAATAAATTTGTCCATGTCAAGTGACTTTTCTCTTCTAGCCTCAATGCTGAGAACACCCAGGTTGCTCAGTCTGTTATCTGTCATTGTTGTGTGCTAATGGGTCTTGATGAGTTTAAGAGCTGAGAAGCTGCGCTCACATGCGGTACTGCTTACTGGGTGTGTTATATCTACTTAAATCTAGACTGTCACACTATATTCCAGACACTGTTAGCTCTATTGAACACACATCTGCAAACAAACACCCTCAGTCTTCAGTCCAGAAAACAGCGTTTCATATTTCATAGCGGTATCCTAATAATTAAAAAAAAATAAATGCTAACGTTCAACGCTTAACTTGGTTTGCAGGCTGCTAAGCTAGCCAGCTAGTGCAGTGTAGTTCGACTTTAGCTGCTACTTAGTGCTAGATAAGTTTCCTACACATTCAGAGGGAACAACGATATAACTAAACATTAAATTACCATACCTCTCAATCTACAGATTCCGGCGTTTTTATCGTTGTTGTATCGTCGCTGTTGTAAACTGTGACCGTCCTCCTGTTTCACGGACTGCGGTCATGTGGACCGCATTTCAAAAGGAAATGCGCCTCTATGTTGGGTATTACGGTAAAAGGGGCTGTACAGCCAAAAAGGCACTGATCATCATTTGAAGTGTCTTTTATCAATATTTGAACTCTCTTTAAATCAGATAGCAGATGGGTAACACTCTTTTGACACTTGGTCCTATTTAAATCTGATCTCCTCTATTAACTTGTACATTTACATGAAATATTACTGTGTACTTTTTGAGATACTTGAAGGTAAAGTTAGTAATATTGCCATTATATTCGTCTTTTTTTCATTTTTGAACTGTCTTTAAATTAGATAGCAGCTGGGTAACACTCTTTTGACACTTGATCCTATTTTAAGTTGACCTCCTCTATTACCATCTCAAATTACATGAAATATTACTGTGTACTTTTTGAGATAACTGAAGGCAAAGTTAGTACTTTTGCCATTATATTCGTCTTTTTCTCAATCTTTGAACTGTCTTTAAATTAGATAGCAGCCGGGTAACACTCTTTTGACACTTGATCCTATTTTAAGTTGACCTCCTCTATTACCATCTCAAATTACATGAAATATTACTGTGTACTTTTTGAGATACTTGAGGGTAAAGTTAGTACTTTTGCCATTATATTCGTCTTTTTCTCAATCTTTGAACTGTCTTTAAATCAGATCAAAGCCGGGTAACACTCTTCTGACACTTGATCCTATTTCATGTCGACCTCCTCTATCACCATGTACATTTACATAAATTATTACTGTGTACTTTTTGGGATACTTGAAGGTAAGGTTAGTAAAATTGCCATTAGATTCGTCTTTTTCTCAATCATTGAACTGTCTTTAAATCAGATACAAGCCGGGTAACACTCTTCTGACACTTGATCCTATTTTAAGTTGACCTCCTCTATTACCATCTCAAATTACATGAAATATTACTGTGTACTTTTTGAGATAACTGAAGGTAAAGTTAGTACTTTTGCCATTAGATTCGTCTTTTTCTCAATCTTTGAACTATCTTTAAATCAGATAGAAGACGGGTAACACTCTTTTGACACTTGATCCTATTACACGTTGGCCTCCTCTATTAACATGTAAAGTTACATAAAATATTACTGTGTACTTTTTGAGATAACTGAAGGCAAAGTTAGTACTTTTGCCATTATATTCGTCTTTTTCTCAATCTTTGAACTGTCTTTAAATCAGATACAAGCCGGGTAACACTCTTCTGACACTTGATCCTATTTTAGGTTGACCTCCTCTATTACCATCTCAAATTACATAAAATATTACTGTGTACTTTTTGAGAAAATTGAAGGCAAAGTCAGCAATATTGCCATTATATTCGTCTTTTTGTTAATGTTTGAATTATCTTTAAATCAGATAGAAGACGGGTAACACTCTTCTGACAATTGGTCCTGATTCATGTTGACCTCTTCTATCAATATGTAAAGTTACATAAAATATTACTGTGAAATTCTTTAGATACTTGAAGGTAAAGTTAGTAATATTGCCATTATATTCGTCTTTTTCTCAATCTTTGACCTATCTTTTAATCAGATAGCAGCCGGGTAACACTCTTTTGACACTTGATCCTATTTTAAGTTGACCTCCTCTATTAACATGTACATTTACATAAAATATTACTGTGGAACTTTTGAGATAACTGAAGGTAAAGTTAGTACTTTTGCCATTAGATTCGTCTTTTTCTCAATCTTTGAACTATCTTTAAATCAGATAGAAGACGGGTAACACTCTTTTGACACTTGATCCTGGTTCATGTTGGCCTCCTCTATTAACATGTAAAGTTACATAAAATATTACTGTGTACTTTTTGAGAAAATTGAAGGCAAAGTCAGCAATATTGCCATTATATTCGTCTTTTTGTCAATGTTTGAATTATTTTTAAATCAGATAGGAGCCGGGTAACACTCTTCTGACACTTGATCCTGGTTCATGTTGACCTCCTCTATCACCGTGTAAAGTTACATAAAATATTACTGTGTACTTTTTGGGATACCTGAAGATAAAGTTAGTAAAATTGCCATTATATTCGTCTTTTTTTAATTTTTGAACTGTCTTCAAATTAGATATCAGCTGGGTAACACTCTTTTGACACTTGATCCTATTACACGTTGGCCTCCTCTATTAACATGTAAAGTTACATAAAGTATTACTGTGTACTTTTTGAGATACTTGAAAGTAAAGTTAGTACTTTTGCCATTATATTCGTCTTTTTCTCAATCATTGAACCGTCTTTAAAATCAGATAGCAGCCGGGTAACACTCTTCTGACACTTGAACGTATTTCACGTTGACCTCCTCTATCAATATGTAAAGTTACATAAAATATTACTGTGTACTTTTTGAGATACTTGAAGGTAAAGTTAGTACTTTTGCCATTATATTCGTCTTTTTCTCAATCATTGAACCGTCTTTAAAATCAGATAGCAGCCGGGTAACACTCTTCTGACACTTGAACGTATTTCACGTTGACCTCCTCTATTAACATGTAAAGTTACATAAAATATTACTGTGGACTTTTTGAGAAAATTGCAGGTAAAGTTAGTACTTTTGCAATTATATTAGTTTTTTCTCAATCTTTGAACTGTCTTTAAATCAGATAGAAGCCGAGCCAATGGTGGGCCTCAGCCGGCACGCGTCAGCCTTCACTTTTATTGAGCTACAGGGTCCTTTGACTGGAGTTGGTTAATTAACGCCCTGGCGATGCAACAAGGTTGGTCGCTCTGAGAACTGTCTGCCCCGGAGAACAGTTGGACCGGGGGCAGGGTCGGCCGAAAGGCGGTGGCGGTGCAGGGCCGCAGTGCCTTTTGACCTCTCAACGGTTTTACGCCCTGTTGAACTCTCTCTTCATAGTCCTTTTTAATTTTTCTTCATTGGCATGACGTTAATTTGTGGAGTAAAACATATTTCATCCCATATTTGGGGAGCTTTTATCAACCATAAAATGTATGCGCCCCCCCCCCCCCCCAACTTGATTTTGGTTTGTTGCCTCAGGGCAACTTGTATATATAAAGTGAAATAAGTCAAAAAAGCAATGTAGGCATTTAGAAAGAAGTTCATTTTGAGGACATTAACTACAAATGGATCCAAACATAAATTAAAAAATATTAAACAAAGAAATGAAATTACCAACACTGTATGTACAAAATCCACATCCAAAACATGTAAACTTAAAGGGCTTGTTTGTGTCACTTTGTATGGCATACACATTCGACTGACCTACAATAACCTGAAGAATATCTTAAAATACTGAAGGGGGGACATGATATCATTAGAAATGTTATGCCAGGGCGAGCACAGAATGTATTGTGGGGTGTTCAGCCTCTACTATGTCTTCATCCTCATCTTGATCCACAGACTCACTGTCGCTTTGATCAGACATGCGTTATCCTAAGAAAGTACAAATATGAATGTCATATTCAAAATGAATGAATGAATGAAGGACACACATTGTTCTACTGACTGACCCCTGACGGACCCCTGATCTCCTAACTGTCTGGCAGGGATCCAATCTTTCTGACTCCAATCCAATCTTTCTGACTCCTTTCAAGCTCACTTTCCTCGTTGTCACTGTCCTCACTGTCAGATGGATCAGCCCTAACAGCTTGATTTACAAACATTTCGCCCATTAAATGTTCCTGTTTCCATTCCCATTCAATATCAGTAGTTGGTACAACAAAAATATTGACTGTGGTCAATGACCTAACTGCACAGTGTTGCCTTGTGTCAACTAACCAAAACACCCAGTTTTAATAAAGAAATAACAATAAATTAATTACCAAATATACTTAGTTACATACTCATGCACACAAAAACATATTCTATACATTGTTTTTAATTAAAGGGTAGGTCAGTGTAAGGTCCAAAAAAGTATTGTGTTGCCTGAAGACAAAACCCCCGGAAAGCAGCCGGTCCGGACTCAGTCTCGCCCCACACCCTGAAGCATTGTGCTGACCAGCTGTCTCCTGTTTTCACCGCCATCTTCAACACCTCCTTGGTGTCATGCCACGTCCCAGCCTGCTTCAAGGCCTCCACCATCATCCCTGTTCCCAAGAAGCCCAGGATAATAAGGACTAAATGACTACAGACCCGTCGCACTGACCTCTGTAGTCATGAAGTCCTTTGAACGGCTAGTCCTGTCCCACCTTAAGTCCCTCACCGACCCTCTCCTGGACCCCTGCAGTTCGCCTACAGAGCCAACAGGTCTGTAGACGATGCTATCAACATGGCCCTCCACTTCATCCTCCAGCATCTGGACTCCCCAGGAACCTACGCCAGGATCCTGTTTGTGGACTTCAGCTCCGCCTTCAACACCATCATCCCGTCTCTGCTGCAGGACAAACTCTGGTTTGCCCACCTCCACCTGCAAGTGGATCACTGACTTCCTGTCCGACATGAAGCAGCACGTGAAGCTGGGGAAACACGTCTCTGCCTCTCGGTCCATCAACACCGGTTCAATGAAGACAGTGGAGATGGTCGTGGACTTCAGGAGGAATACAGCCCTACCTTCCCCCCTCACCTTGTGTGACTCCCCCGTCACCACTGTGGACTCCTTCCGTTTCCTGGGCTCCATCATCACCCAGGACCTCAAGTGGGAGCTGAACATCAGCTCCATCACGAAAAAGGCTCAGCAGCGGATGTTCTTCCTGAGGCAGCTGAAGAAATTCAACCTGCCTCAGACGATGATGGTGCACTTCTACACGGCCATCATGGAGTCCATCCTCTGTTCCTCCATCACCGTGTGGTACGCTGCAGCCACAGCCAAGGACAAGGACAAGGGCAGGCTGCAGCATGTCATCCGCTCTGCAGAGAGGGTGATTGGCTGCAATCTTCCGTCTCTCCAGAACTTGTTCGCTTCCAGGTCTTTGAAGCGGGCCAGAAAGATTGTAGCCGACCCCTCCCACCCTGGACATGAACTGTTTGTGCCCCTTCCATCCGGCAGGAGGCTGCGGTCCATCAGGACTAAGACCTCCCGCCACACGAACAGTTTCTTCCCTTCGGCAGTCGGGCTCATCAACAGAGGCCGGGGCCCCCCCTGACTGACTCGGACTCCCATGTTCATTCATTCACTTTGTCACTTTCACTTGTCACTCGTCACTTGTTTAGCTGGTGCACTTAATCTATAATCTATATTTTTATTTCTAATTTTCTTATCTCCTCTAACTTACTAACCCATAGCTTTAGTTTTTAGCGTACTAACCCATAGCATATATTTTATTATACTTTTATTTTATTTTTATCTCATTTGCACTATGTCATCATTATTGTACTGTCTTCTGTCATGCACCAACCGCCAAGACAATTTCCATGTATGTCCAACATATTATGACAATAAACGTTTCCTGATTCCTGATTCCTGAAGGTTACAGTCTGCCATAGAGGTTTACGGTACTTGTTCACTATCAGTCTCGTGCTAGTATTTAGCCTTTGATGGAGTTCTTAGGGTTAGGGTTTGTTGTCCAAACAACCCGACTTCAAGAAAGGTTGTTACGGCCTCCTGCCATCTATGGGCTCTGCCTCAATCTGATGTGCAGGCTGAGCGGTCCCACGTGGAACCGCATTTTGGCACTGGGCTCTTTCCTCTTCGCTTGCCGCTACTGCGGGTAACCTTGTAAGTTTCCTTTCCTGCACTTAGTAAGATGCTTCAATTCAGAGGGTTAGCTTGTCTGATCTGAGGTCAAAGTCAAATGAGGTGCAGCCCCAGAACTGCTGGAGCGATAGAGGAGGGTCCCACCCATGGACCCCCGCAGGAGCAACTCCTTTCGTAACCGGAACACGCATAACGCGGTCAGTGCAAAAACAAAAGTCCACCGGCAGCTACATCCAACCGAGGAGGAACAATGGCCTGATAGGGGCCCCTGGATCGTACATCCTGTGGTCTGCACTGAAGGGGACAAAGTACCAACTGCGCTGACTTTCTCTTATTTCAAACTGTACAGTAAAGGTTTATGGAAATATACATGGGCATAGAGGGAAGGGAAATGACAAATAACATGTCATTCTTACTGATTTCACCTGTGCTCATAAGCTACAAAATCTAATTTTATGCAACAACTACATGGGGATAGAGGAGGTCAACATGAAGCAGGATCAAGTGTCAAAAGAGTGTTACCCGGCTGCTATCTGATTTAAAAATAATTCAAACATTGACAAAATACGAATATAATGGCAATATTACTATACCTTCAGTTATCTCAAAATGTACACAGTAATATTTCATGTAAATGTACATGTTAATAGAGGAGGTCAACATGAACCAGGACCAAGTGTCAGAACAGTGTTACCCGGCTTCTATCGGATTAAAAGATAGTTCAAAGATTGACAAAATACGAATATAATGGCAATTTTACTAACTTTACCTTCAAGTATCTCAAAAAGTACACAGTAATATTTTATGTAACTTTACATATTGATAGAGGAGGTCAACGTGAAATACGTTCAAGTGTCAGAAGAGTGTTACCCGGCTGCTATCTGATTTTAAAGACGGTTCAATGATTGAGAAAAAGACGAATATAATGGCAAAAGTACTAACTTTACCTTCAAGTATCTCAAAAAGTACACAGTAATATTTTACGTAACTTTACATGTTAATAGAGGAGGCCAACATGTAATAGGATCAAGTGTCAAAAGAGTGTTACCCAGCTGCTATCTAATTTAAAGACAGTTCAAAAATTAAAAAAAGACGAATATAATGGCAATTTTACTAACTTTACTTTCAAGTATCTCAAAAAGTACACAGTAATACTTTATGTAACTTTACATGTTAATAGAGGAGGCCAACGTGTAATAGGATCAAGTGTCAAAAGAGTGTTACCCAGCTGATATCTAATTTGAAGACAGTTCAAAAATTAAAAAAAGACGAATATAATGGCAATTTTACTAACTTTATCTTCAGGTATCCCAAAAAGTACACAGTAATATTTTATGTAACTTTACACGGTGATAGAGGAGGTCAACATGAACCAGGATCAAGTGTCAGAAGAGTGTTACCCGGCTCCTATCTGATTTAAAAATAATTCAAACATTGACAAAAAGACGAATATAATGGCAATATTGCTGACTTTGCCTTCAATTTTCTCAAAAAGTACACAGTAATATTTTATGTAACTTTACATGTTAATAGAGGAGGCCAACGTGTAATAGGATCAAGTGTCAAAAGAGTGTTACCCAGCTGCTATCTAATTTAAAGACAGTTCAAAAATTAAAAAAAGACGAATATAATGGCAATTTTACTAACTTTACTTTCAAGTATCTCAAAAAGTACACAGTAATACTTTATGTAACTTTACATGTTAATAGAGGAGGCCAACGTGTAATAGGATCAAGTGTCAAAAGAGTGTTACCCAGCTGATATCTAATTTGAAGACAGTTCAAAAATTAAAAAAAGACGAATATAATGGCAATTTTACTAACTTTATCTTCAGGTATCCCAAAAAGTACACAGTAATATTTTATGTAACTTTACACGGTGATAGAGGAGGTCAACATGAACCAGGATCAAGTGTCAGAAGAGTGTTACCCGGCTCCTATCTGATTTAAAAATAATTCAAACATTGACAAAAAGACGAATATAATGGCAATATTGCTGACTTTGCCTTCAATTTTCTCAAAAAGTACACAGTAATATTTTATGTAACTTTACATGTTAATAGAGGAGGCCAACGTGTAATAGGATCAAGTGTCAAAAGAGTGTTACCCGTCTTCTATCTGATTTAAAGATAGTTCAAAGATTGAGAAAAAGACGAATCTAATGGCAAAAGTACTAACTTTACCTTCAGTTATCTCAAAAGTTCCACAGTAATATTTTATGTAAATGTACATGTTAATAGAGGAGGTCAACTTAAAATAGGATCAAGTGTCAAAAGAGTGTTACCCGGCTGCTATCTGATTAAAAGATAGGTCAAAGATTGAGAAAAAGACGAATATAATGGCAATATTACTAACTTTACCTTCAAGTATCTAAAGAATTTCACAGTAATATTTTATGTAACTTTACATATTGATAGAAGAGGTCAACATGAATCAGGACCAATTGTCAGAAGAGTGTTACCCGTCTTCTATCTGATTTAAAGATAATTCAAACATTAACAAAAAGACGAATATAATGGCAATATTGCTGACTTTGCCTTCAATTTTCTCAAAATGTACACAGTAATATTTTATGTAATTTGAGATGGTAATAGAGGAGGTCAACTTAAAATAGGATCAAGTGTCAGAAGAGTGTTACCCGGCTTGTATCTGATTTAAAGACAGTTCAAAGATTGAGAAAAAGACGAATATAATGGCAAAAGTACTAACTTTGCCTTCAGTTATCTCAAAAAGTACACAGTAATATTTCATGTAATTTGAGATGGTAATAGAGGAGGTCAACTTAAAATAGGATCAAGTGTCAGAAGAGTGTTACCCGGCTTGTATCTGATTTAAAGACAGTTCAATGATTGAGAAAAAGACGAATCTAATGGCAATTTTACTAACCTTACCTTCAAGTATCCCAAAAAGTACACAGTAATAATTTATGTAAATGTACATGGTGATAGAGGAGGTCGACATGAAATAGGATCAAGTGTCAGAAGAGTGTTACCCGGCTTTGATCTGATTTAAAGACAGTTCAAAGATTGAGAAAAAGACGAATATAATGGCAAAAGTACTAACTTTACCCTCAAGTATCTCAAAAAGTACACAGTAATATTTCATGTAATTTGAGATGGTAATAGAGGAGGTCAACTTAAAATAGGATCAAGTGTCAAAAGAGTGTTACCCGGCTGCTATCTAATTTAAAGACAGTTCAAAGATTGAGAAAAAGACGAATATAATGGCAAAAGTACTAACTTTGCCTTCAGTTATCTCAAAAAGTACACAGTAATATTTCATGTAATTTGAGATGGTAATAGAGGAGGTCAACTTAAAATAGGATCAAGTGTCAAAAGAGTGTTACCCAGCTGCTATCTAATTTAAAGACAGTTCAAAAATGAAAAAAAGACGAATATAATGGCAATATTACTAACTTTACCTTCAAGTATCTCAAAAAGTACACAGTAATATTTCATGTAAATGTACAAGTTAATAGAGGAGATCAGATTTAAATAGGACCAAGTGTCAAAAGAGTGTTACCCATCTGCTATCTGATTTAAAGAGAGTTCAAATATTGATAAAAGACACTTCAAATGATGATCAGTGCCTTTTTGGCTGTACAGCCCCTTTTACCGTAATACCCAACATAGAGGCGCATTTCCTTTTGAAATGCGGTCCACATGACCGCAGTTTTCACGGACCAGCGGCAGGTGCAGCGCACTCATCTCATGGGTCACCTGACCCGCATGGCCAAACGTCCGCTGAACAGAAATCAGCTCTCACAGCCTCAGTACGACCATTACTGTGTTAGTTAAAATGTAAAACTGGCCCTAAATCAGTTGTTCAGCTGTCATCATTGATTGACAGCATTTCTCTTGTTTCTTGTGTTGACGAACTTGACCAACTACCTATAAGGGGTGGCCACCCCCCAGAATCGCCATTGTAACTATAGGCCTATCTCTAATCTCCCCTTCCTCTCTTAAGATCCTTGAGAAAATAAGTTGCCAATCAGTTGTGTGACTTTCTAAACAATTCGGTCCACAATCCGCCGTGTCTCACGTTCAAAAGTCATCTGCCTCGCTGTGCGCCACACCTGCACTAATTAACCCTGGTATTAAATAGGCTTGTGGCAGAAACAGCGCCATCCCATTTGCAGTATTCAGAATGGCTCCAACAATATATTTTGGCAAATTATGTTATGTGGGATATATCTATGATTTTACTCTGGTGCTCCATTATATGTACCACTTTTTTATTTTAAATGAAAACGAAACAAAAGCTTGATAGTAAAAGAATTGTTTCAAAATTCATTAACAAGACCGGCTGACGTGGTGACGTCATCAAGTTAGCCGCACGTCTCCTAAATCTTCGTTAGGCTGGTGCTTTGTTCTGCAACTGCAGCTGCGTCTTTACGCGCAGTTGTGTCGATGGATTCGTTTAAATTCATGGTTCTAAAAGGTTTACCAGAACAATATGTGGAGTAACGTTTTTTTTTGTCGAAGACGACCTAGAGAATTACGTATTTGTGTGTGGAAGTCGTTGGTTTGTTTATTTATTCATCAAATACTTTTTTGCACCCAGCATAGCCACTGCAGCTTTTCAACGCCTTTTTTTCGCGAACATATTTGTCCCGTATTTTTCTCCACAACTTTGTACACCCCTCGACCGGCAAACCGACATTTGGAAAGATCTCCCTCCATGAATTTGACTCCACGAATGTGTGAGTGGTCATAATTTCGGATTTCTTCCGACATGAGCTCTTCAATCGGATTCATTCTCTCATAAAAAATATTGGTTTACGAAACCGGAAATGCGAGACTCCAGAAAGGATGTAGTTAGCAGACCAATCACAGCCTTGGAGGCTGCGTGAGGCTTGCGTAGCTTTTGACGCTAGTCTAGATACATTGATCGACGCACGCAAGCACGTAAGAAGGGATAAAGCACACAAGGGGCTCTTAAGCATATTTGACATAACAACGGGTCAAAAGTGCCCTTTTAATTTAATTTCACATGTCATAAACGGACTACGAGTTGCTTTGGGCCCTTACAGCTAACAGCTGTGACCACATAAAAGCGAGCTTCTCGATGAAAGGTCGGCAACGACACCGACATTTGTTAGCAGTATAGTAACGTAACGTTAGATAGTACTATCAATTCACTTTAACTCAATGTTGTATACATGTTCCATAGTCGTTTTAGTTGTATGTAACGTTAACTTAATGATAAAGGCGTTGATTGAGTCCAAACTGCCATCTTGTGGAGCTTGTTTTTCAAGTATGATGTAACGTAGCTAGCGTTTAGCGTTAATGTTAGCTGGCTACGTAAGCCAACGGTAGTAAATGGTCTACTTGTTTGCATGCTAACGTTACTGCTCGTGTGTTTGAATAAGAACGCTCAATCGATGAACTTTACAATATAACGTTAGCACAATGCATGTACTACAAGTAGGTGCTAAACCTAACTTCTAACGTTATATTGCTAAGAAATGGCAGTGGAACGTTATATTTATAACATTACTTAGGTTTTATGTATAATGTCACGTTACAGCTAGTGTTAACTAACACATTATAATGTTACTTTAGTATAGTCTGTTTTAAGCATTAACCTTTCCAGTTTAGCTAATGTTTAGTTATTTCTTTATTCTACCTGCTTGAATGGTTCGGCTGTAGAACGTCTCTTGAGTCACTAGCCACAAGTGTTAATGAATCGTGATGGAGTTGTCTCAGAGGGACAGGCTGTCGGAGCTGGTGGAGCAGCTTACCACATCTGGAGAACCACAACTCAACCAGGAGAGCATGAAGGAAATCAAGAATATCTGCAAGTATGTTGCTAACTAAGGTTGCATTGTGTTTCTTGGTAGAAACCCAGAGAGATAATGCAGGTATACGTCATTGTGTACTATATGGTGCGGAGAGTAAGTACGTTTTCACTTACTTTTTCACCTACTAGTTCCTCAGCTCAGTAAAATGCCCAAACAGCTGTTTGTCAGCTTTTTAACACGGAACTCTGTATTGAATTCTGAATTACGGCTGTCGTTACACTTCTCTGCATAGTTTGGTCTAAAATATTTACCATAGTGAAACATTTTACCTTACAGGTACAGCACAGCATGGATTTTTCATAAATCTACACAATATAAGTCTTGAATATTCAATGAAAAAACAAAAGATTCTCTAAGATTAAAGTAACAAAGTTAAGAGGAAAAACGTCAATACCACCTCCAAAAAAGGTGATTGCAGTTGTACCAACAATTTTAGACTACAAGTCGGGTTTCTTTACTTACAATTGCGTAAATCCACCATTGTGTTGATTGTCATGTTAAAGCTAGAATGATTATGCCAGCGGTATGGAACTTCAATCATTAATAACTTTTCTCTTTGTCTCTTGCTCTTCCCAGAGTGTCTAATGACTGCATAGACCATGTGTATCACTCAGTGATCTCCCAGCTTAACCAACAACATGCTGAGGTCCGACTGTCTGCCTTCCAGGTTGCCAGTGAGCTCTTCTCAAGATCGCACCACTTCAGAACACTGCTGGTGGACAACTTCCAGGTACTGCCCATGTAGACTAATAGCTCATCTCAGTTATTGACTTTCACTGGAACACCATTCCCCTCTTTTTTTACTGGTTCATGAATATTTGGTCAGAGAAAGCAAGTGCAACCATCATTTGCCAGGGAGTCCTGTCAGCTGATCATACTTGGCTGTTATTTGGAGCTTTGATTTTTGGTCAACTATTAGAGGTTAACTTTTAAAATTGGTCTTCATGTTTGTAATGTTCCCATCACCTCTTCCTCTCTTCCTTTTGTCTCTCACTCCCCTTTGCAGGAATTCTTGGAGTTGACGTTAGAGACTAACACAGAGCAGTCCCTCCCCCCTCCTAAGGAAGTAGCCAGAAAACTCAGGTCGCTGGCCATTCAGACTGTCCAATCATGGCATGCCTCTTATGGGGCAGCTTATAAAAAGTTAGCACTGGCCTACCACTATCTCAAACAAGTTAAGAAGGTGAGAGTGATACAGATAACATCACAATAATAAAACTTATAAAAACACCACAACAGACATAAAACAAAGAAACCAGAGGCTCAAATGAGCAGCAGCAGCATTATTATGTAAAAACAAATTTATAGCAACAAACAGAAGCTGTAGGTATGCACCATGTATTGTTTATTTGTCAACATCAATCAATAGTTCACACTCCAATTACCTGTTTTCTGTTTGAGTTATTGTTTATGACGCATCAAAATGAATGTTTTGCTGGTCATAGATATATCCGCGGTTGTAAAAAAGAGATCCCCTTAACATTCTATATGACAAAACTTTTTTTATTTGTATTTATTTTGCTTATCGCCTCTTAACAAGGGGACACTTAGATGATTTCGATTTAGATTCAACTTTATTGTCATTACACATGTGAAAGTACAGGGCAACAAAATGCAGTTTGGCTCCAACCAGAAGTGCAACAGAAAGTATCATAATAAATAACAGAAAATACAGATTCAAAATAAATAAAGCGAGGGTGGCTTATGCCCTGACCTGGTACTATTTGGTAATAAATCAGGCAAAACAGACATTAAATAATGCGGAGATATGAACAGAAACTACAATCTAGGGTGGCTAAACTGGTGCAAGTATTCAGTGCATATTGACTTGAGAGTGAAAACAAATGGTATAAAGTGTCTTCAGTGCAGAAGTAGTGGTGGAATGGGGATCAGAGGGGGGTAGAGTTCAAAAGGGTAACAGTTCTTGGGAAAATGCTGTTCCTTAGACGGCTGCTCCTTGACCGTAAGCCTGCCTGAGGGCAGGAAGGAGAACAGTCTGTGAGCAGGGTGAGAAAAGTCCTTCAGGATGCTGCGGGCTCGACTGAGACAGCGTTTCTTTTGTACCTCCTAGATGCTTGGGAGTGGAGTGCCTGTGATGCGTTCAGCGTTTTTTTTCCCCCACTCGTTGCAGTCTCTTGCGCTCCGCGACAGAGCAGCTGCCGTACCAGACTGTGACACAGTTAGTAAGGATGCTCTCAATCACGCAGTTGTAGAAATTCACCAGGATGGCTGAAGACAGGTGATTCTTCAGTGTCCTTTAGAAAGAAGAGGCGCTGGTGAGCTTTCTTGACGAGGCTGGAGGTGTTGGTATTCCAGTCCCGTTGATGTGGATGGGGGGATGCATGCTTCTTTTCATCTTCCTGAAGTACTCCATGAGCTAATGCTGCTAACGGAGCTAATAATAAACTTGCTGACAGAGCTTACGGCTTTTAATCAGAGGTTGGGGCTTCCCTGTCGGTAGGACCACAGTTATCAGCTGAAATTATTGTATGAAATAGTGCGGCGAGGTGATGTTGAGTCAACCAAACTGCCTCAAATCACTGCCACCGTCTGGGAAAGAACTTATTTGGCATGCAGATAACAAGGGACTTCCGTCATTTAAAATAACTCACACATGCCTGCTTAGAATGTGCGATTTGTTAAGTTACTGACTCCTGTACTATAAGATATAAAGCTGCGCCGCTAAGTTTCAGTCCTTTCCTGTGCTACTGTTTTTATCTACCTGAATGGTATATTGATTCACATGTCCAATGTTGTGTGTGATGCATCCATGCTTTCAGGTGGACTTTCAGGGTGCTGAGTCCAGGACAGTGGCAGAGATGAGGAGGGAAGACGAAAGACAGAGGAAAATGGAGAGAATCTACAAGGAGAGAGTGGAGGCAGCCTCCAAAGACATGGAGGGTAAACAAAATTATTGCAAGGGATAATAATAACAATAACTGATCAACGTATTAACTCAACTACCTCAAATGGACAGTCCAGTGTACTCCCTAAAATGCAATATCAAGGATGGATGTTCTTCGGTTTGTTTCCCAAATGAAGAAAATATTTAACATTACATTTATGTTTTGTTCCTTTGTCAGAGTCATACCAGGAAATTCTGGCATCATTGACAGAGATGGAATCCTGCATGGGCCTCCTTCTCCCAGAGTTTGACCTTCTAGACATCCAGAAAACCATAAGCGGCTCTCCCAGCTCCCAACCAGCCAATGAATGTCCATCAGTTGAGGAACAGCCCTGCTGCAGCAAAGACCTGGAGGATTATCGGATAGCAGGAATGATGCAAAAAAATGAGGAAGGCAGAGAAGGAATGAAAGGCAATAGGGAGGGAAAGAGAGAAGAAGAGACAGCAAGAAGTGAAGAAGAGGGGGAGTCTCTTGACAAAGACTTATTTCTTCGGAACTCAGGGCTCATCTCTCACGCTTACAATCTGGACCTGAACTTGAGTCCTGGTAAGTGGAGCTCACATCCACTCACACACTAATGCTACTAATACGTTATAATCTTGCCTTTTGTTACCTTTACAATACAATCAACTTTCGTTGATAGTGTCTTTGAGGGATTTGTTTCTTTGAGGGAGGGGGGTTTTTGACAAAATTATAGACACACGCCAAACATTCCAAATGTCATTGGGCAAAAACAGTATTTAAAGATTTAACTGCAAAGTTGTGGCACCTGTTTGTTGTCATTTAATAACTACGACAAGTCGCTATGCCACGTCCTATGTTACAAAGCACAAAAGATGCTGTCAAAGTTCACCCACACACTTTCTTTTGGCCCGAAAACCATTAACGGTGGCCTAAGGCAAACAACCAAAATATAAGAAAAAAAAAGAGAATAAAATTAAAGCCCCAAAATGCCTGTTGAGATGCACATATTTATTCTCAATGTAAGTTGAAAACATGTCATTTTGTATCCCATTCGTGTTGAAAAAATGTCAGAATTGTCCATCTCTGTATATGCACTTTGTGATGTAGACCTGATTGTCATGGCTTCAGGTCTTCGTGTGAAGGAGACGGAGGATAATGAGGCAGTGGTTTCCACGGTGAAAGACCTCCATAGACTCATAACAAACAAGTATCTACCAGCTGTGCAGGGCTGGATTCAGGTTAGTAAAGACACTCCGGGGGTTGACGTTAGTAAAACAAGATGAGTAGACAACCTGTAGTTTCTAAATCAAATGCAACCATTAATCCACTGCTCGTACAACTTCCAATGGTGCTAGTACTGCTTTCCCCCACTGGAATTGCACTTGTAGAGCCCAGTTATATTGCACAAATAAATGCTCTCACAAACGTCTGCAATGCCCAAACTTCTTTTTTTGTGACTTTTCTTACTGCTTGTGTTGAGAAAAGCCTTGATTCTGTCTTTACTGTCTGTCTGTTGGCCTGTGTGTGTAGGTCTTCACCAAGTCAGGTGCTGAGCAGCAGTTGTTAAGGAGAGCGCTGGATCTGAAACGATCTTTGGAAGCAACCCTGCAGAAACACCAAGAGCTTCACATTGATTATCAGACCACAGTCTGCCAAGGGGTGAGTGACACACATTATTATATTTCAACTGTTGGTTAAGCTGGTTTAAGTACAATACATCTACTTTTAAAACAAGTCAAACAAAGCTCACAGTATTCTTATACTTTCTTCTAGTAGTCACTTGTGTAGGGAAATCCCTCATGTGAATGGTTGAGGAGAGGAAACCGTTGTTTTACTCGTCTACATTTACAAGACAAGCCTGCAGGCCAAAGGTTTGGCTTTATTTATATATATATATATCTATATATGCATAGTTAATTTGTTAGTATTAAGGCTTGCGCATGCTTCTGCGGGGAGCACTTATGTCTGCAGCAGACACTTTACCTCCGACAACTACGTTTTAGGGATCACTGTTGGCCGCTTGAAACCAGAGGCTGTCCCTAGCCCTTTTCCCTGGAACTATTTCTCCCCGAAAGGATAAAGGGAGCCTGTGTTTGAGCGCTGCCACAAACGGCAGCTGTTGACGTCTGCAAACATTATTGTCGCTATACACGAGAAGTTCACTTGGACAACCATACAGAACAAATTGATCCATCATTATGCTTCATTAAAAGCAGACTGTAATGCTTTAGTAAGGTATTCTATATCCTCTATACTCTACATACATTATGTCTAAGTGGACACACTAATGATTTGTTATTCTAACTAACAGTTCAGTACATGCTCTCACTTAAGTTACAGATAGACAAATTCCTCATGAAAAACTTTATTTTGTTCTTTTTTGTGACAGAGTTTTCCTCCACCAGTCTTTCAAATGTAATTGTAGGTACATCTGTGAGCAAAGTTGTGAAGACTCTCTCAGAGTGTCGGATCCATTTTCTCCTGATGTGTTGACGCTTGACGGGAAGTCCACTTCCACATTTATTATACATTTCCGATTATTGTGAAAAAGGTCTATTCATGTTTCTAAGGCTTGCGCGTGTTGCAAAGCAATTCCCGCCTGAACACTAGGTGGAGTAACATTTTTTGTCGAAGACGACCTAGAGAGTAACGTTTTTGTGTGGAAGTTTTTGGTTTGTTGATTTATATATCAGAGAATTTTTTCCCACTGCATCGCCACAGCTGCTTCTCATCCGGACATTTTTGTTCCGTATTTTCCTCCACAACTTTGTACACCCATCGACCGGCAAACCAACGTTTGCAGAGATCTCCCTCCATGAATTGGAGGCCATCAGCGCGTCCTTATAGTCCGCCAATGACCAGTTGTAAAAGTGGTTATATTTACGGATTTCTTCCGACAAAAGCTCTTCAATCTGATCCATTCTCTCGGAAAAAAATTCTTTGTCTTAAAAATGGTGGTATTGTGCTATGAAACCGGAAATGTGAGACTCCGGAAAGGATTTAGTTAGCAGACCAATCACAGCCTTGCAGGCTGTGTGAGGCTGGCGTAGCTTTTGATGCTAGTCTAGAAACATTGGTCGACGCACGCAAGAAGGGATAAAGCATGCAAGGGGTACGCAAGGGGCTCTTGCGTGTGCATGTTCTTGTGTTTCTCTGAAAACGCAGAAGCATAAACTAGGCTTTAAGCTTGACCAGCAGATGGCAGGATCCCACCACAAACCAACATCACACCGTGAACCTCACATGCATTGTACAGCTATTCCATTTCCCGAGGAGTGAGTTAGACTGAGATCCCAGTTGCTCTTTCTAACTATCTGATAACATCAGTCTAGAGAAACACAAAAACCTACATGATTGAATACGACGTCTACATGCCTAAATGCATTGAGTTGCGGCCGTGTGATTGGTTAATTAGCATTTTGTTTTAACGAGTAATTGTGCGTGCGTGTGTACCTGCGTGTACATATGTCTGCATGCGAGAGGTTGAGATTATTATTTCAAGGGTTATTCTGCTGGAAAGTAGGATCTTTAAACTGTGAAAAATTGAAAGAGGACAACACAACTTAAGATGATGTCCACTTAAGAATATTACTGAACTGCCACAAGATATGTTGAAATATAGCCTGTTTCCTATGTTATGGCTTTAAAAAAGGTGTTTTAATCTCTCTCGTCATTATTCTCTATTAATATGTGTGGCTCCCGTTTCCTTGTTAAATAGTACTATTTTCTCCCACATTTCTCCCAGAGAGAAGTATAAGTGAGATGGAGATGCGAGGATGGCAATGCTAATAGTAAAGAAGTTTGGGGGAGGTAAGATAGCAAGGCACAGCCCAAATGCATCAGAGATGGGGAGAAGAAATTGGGGAGCAAGGGGGACGATGTACCCATTCATTCTCTTCACTTTCACTAATGTGCCTCATGGCTTGACAGTTGATATGTCCATCTGGCTGCCTCTATATCTACCTTAACATCATCTATGTGCTGTAGTGTGAGTCGGCCCAAAATGGAGGTGAAAACTAGCCAGACTGGTGTTGTCATGGCCCTTGCAGCATTTCACCTTGGACAGTATTAGGCAATTTGTGCTCTCTCACACAGCGGCCCACTCTGTAATCTGATAATCAGAATGTTTGTTCGTCAATGTTTAAAATCTTGTGGCGCCTAAAATAATTGTCTACATACCAGCGCATGGGATTTGCCCACAGCCCCCCCCCGCCCACCCTACTCGCCAATTGTCCACGTTTATCTTCCAACTATATATTCCAGGGGTTCTTAACCTTTTTGACCTCGTGGCCCAACTTTTTAAGTACAAAGTGGCCCGGGGCCCGTTCAATTATTAAAACGGTCTTGGAATAACTAAATTGATAGCATTCTAGGTTGTATTTGTATTCAATGAATGAATACAATTAGAAAAAAAAAAACACAGTGATCGTCACAGGAAAATGTATTATCTGAATGTAAACCTGCTCTAACAAAAGAGATTCAGTATAATAATAATTTGAAAGGCTTGAGCCAGGCGTAAAACAAAGATAACTTGCTTTTATAGAAATATAATAAATAACTAATATGGAATAATAGAATACATACATTAAAAAAAAAAGTTTCAAATTAACCCTCTATGGTATGATGTTGCCTGTCGGCAATATACCCATTTCTGGCCTTCTACATTCTCACAATACATCCCTAGTTATGATGCAATACTTTAAATAAGAGCCAGGACCATAAGGAACCAATAGCAGTGTTTGAATGTGACACATGACTCTCTGGAGGCCCTTTTGAAAACCTTTTTTGCTCACTGCCCCACAAGGATCGGCTCATTTCTCTCCACAAAAATCAACTAAAAAAGGCTTTTCCTGGCCTTTTTCGGTCTGGAAAAAATTTATTCACATTAATATGGAAGTAAAGCTTCATTTCTAATAGTTGAATGTACCTTTTTTTCTAATTAAGTAATCTAAACTTGTTGAAATGCAAACGTTGCCCTGAGGCAACACCGTATGGATGGCATGCCAGATATTAGGGCAACATCATTTTGCAACTTGAGATTGGTTGTCATTCCAGACAACCAATCATACAAGCTGTTCTTTGATAACTGGTTCACCAGTGGTGATCTCCAGACCGTTCTCCAAAAGTGAAAGATCCACTGTGTTGGAACAATGCAGCAAAATCGACTGACAGGGTGCAGTTTCTGAGGATAAAGCCATGAAGGAGAAGGTCAGGGGAGCCTTTGAAGAGAAAGTCACAAGTCATGATGGATATGGAAGTAAATCTGTGCCATCAGGGGTTGAAATAAAAAGGTGATTGAATTTCTAGCACTGAATATTAATGCATTAAAATTATGTACCTGAATGTTTTTCAACATTAAAACACCGCAAAAAAATTCAACCTAAAAAAAATCACTGTTAAAATATTCAGCCGCAAAAGAAATGGCGGTTACAATATTCAACCCAAATAATTCAGCCGCAAAAACACCAACATTCGGGACAGCAATCGATTCTAGATTCAAGATCAGGAGCGTGCGTCAAGCTAAAGGAGCGAGCACCCAATGCACCTTCGGCTTCGGATTGTAGCCATTTCCAATAATAACGGGGCTTTAACTCTTCTTTATGAAACAGAGCCTGCGCAGAGCCTGAAACAGACCTGAAACAGAGCCTGCACGACGCTCTTTGCAGAGATATTGCGCAATGGCACTGCGTCCGGATACCGGGTTGCGTAATCCATGAGGACTAGCACAAAGCTGTATCCGCGTGAGCTCCGGTGGAATGGCCCGATGAGGTCCATGCTGATGCGTTTGAACGGGACCTCCACCAACGGTAGAGGCCGCAGCGGGGCACGCGGGATGGCTGGTGAATTAACCAATTGACACTCCGGACAGGACGCACACCAGCGGCACGTGTCTCCCCTGATGCCGCAACCGTTATCCTATATTTTTTCCCCTTGAACCTAATTTGAACGGACACTATGGGATACTCGTGAATGTCCCCGTGCACACACCTAATTTTCACCCGCGACGCTTCCACCAATGCCCCAGGCCGAACCAGGCTCTGGTTTATCATGGACTGCGAACAGCCCGACTCCACAATCGCCTGGCGTGTACCCCCCTGGATTCTTACCGGAATGCGGCACGTCGCTCCCGGGCCGGGGGAGGGTGCTGGATCGCCGGCAACCCGGATCACCTGCCCCAACTCCATCAGCGGGCACTCCCTCCGTAGGTGTGCGGGATGCCTGCACCTCCAGCACTCCTGCCCTGGCGCTTGAGAACCTCCCTGTGGATCAGGAAGGGTGCCGGGGCTTGCTGCGGTTGGGGGGTCGCGGTACGGGGCCGTCGGTGTCCGCCGTGGGGCCGGTACGGGTCGTCCTGCAGTCTGCTGCTGGGGTGCCGGTGCTGGTCGGACGGGGTGTTGGCTGCCTCCAGCGTCAGTGAGCGGTGGTACCGGACCCACACCGCCGTCCGGGCGGGGAGCCCTTCCACAAACTGCTCGAGTACCACCTTCTCGAGGACCGCCGCCGGTGATCCTCTGGCAGCAGCCCCAGTCTGTCGACCACTGCCTTGCGCACCGCCGCATAGTCCCGCCGGGCTGCCGAGGGAAGCCCCATGGCTGCTGACTGCGCCTCCCTGGTTAGCAGCGGGAGCAGCCTTACTGACCACTCCCCTGCTGGCCACCCGTACGCCTTCGCCGTTGCCTCGAAGGCTTCCAAGAATGCCTGGGCATCATCCTCCGCCGTGATCCGGTGGAGGGTCAGGCTCGCCATAGCTGTCAGACTCGGTGGTAGTTGCGCGGGTCCCGACCGCGCCACCAATTGCTCCAGGGCCTGGGCCTGCCTCCCTACCTGGGCCTGGAGTGCCCCCAGGAATTGCCGGTTGGCCTCCGCCTAGTCACACTGGATCGCCGCCAGTTCTCCTATCATCTGGCCCAGTGCGAGCGCTGGCTGGGCTGTCATCCCCTGCCGTCGCTCCTCGTCCGCCATTCTCCGCTCTCCGCCGAGTTGGGCGCCACTGTACAGGGTGTGGGTCGTTCGGGCTCCGGACAAAGTAACTCGATGCCAGGGTCGTGTGATACAATGGTTTTTATTTGTTTGATTTCAGGGAAAAACCGTGCCGGCGTCCAGCTCGCTCGTCGTTCCTTCTCTGTCCTCGCTTGCCCCCGCCTTACTGTTTAAGTAGGGGAGAGCACACACAATCACCGCCAGCTGGTTATTATTGCTTCCACCTGGCACTGTTCCCCGAGCCACTCCCCCTCACTCCCCCCTGCGGCCGAGCCGAAACCACGCCCGCCACCACAGAGGGTTAAATAAAATGTATATAACATTTAAATAAAGTGTAAATGATAACGTAGCCATATAATCTTAGAATTAATTTGATTAATGCTTCAACAGTACTTCATATCACATGACAACACATGATCGTCTCATCCACACATCCACAGTGGCAGGCAGAACCAACTCCATTGCTATGGTGAAAGGTTTCTTGCATTGTGCCACACGTCTGGCTACGAGGCAGCTGGCTTTCAAGTCAGATTTAGAGTTGGCAGTTAGAGATGACGGACTTCTTCTGCATCTCTAGCCCATTATTCTTTCTTTAAAAAATCCACCTGCTTTCCCATGAGCGTTGGATCTTTGGTCTCCACATGACTGTTTGATTTGGACGGCATCAATGCTTCGCTGGAGAGCATTATGATACGTTCACACCAAAAGACAAGCAATCTCTCCCCACACTTTACTTGGCCAACCAGTTGTAGTTATTTTGCTTCATTCGCGTCCCGCAAGGGGGCGTGGCTTATCTGTTCTCTCCGTAGAGAGCGTTATAATAATTTCCGCTATCCTCCATGGAAATAAATAACCACTATTTCTGCTCTTTATTTGTTATGTGTTTTTAAGACACACAAGCTACTTTTCAATCGACAAAGTCATGGCGATCAACTCCCTCAGTTGGCCGGTCTCCTCGCCCCACTACTAAATAAATGATAATAACGAGAAGTAGCGGTAACCAGACGGAATAACAACTCTGCATACCGTAAAACGAATAGATATAAAATAAACAAGAAGCCTCTCGTATGTCATAAGTGAGAGGACCGTCACAACGGGGTTGCATTTGAATGAAATTGAATGTGTCGTTGGTAAGCAAGGATTGCACAACCAATTTTCCCGTCAGCTCTTGCGGTTGTCTGCGTAAACATTGTGACCCGGCGGCATTTCTTTTCAATGGCAGGCAAGGTACCAACACTGCCTTGGCAACCGACCTATTGGGCACCCCTGTACTACATACTAATTGTACTCCAAGAGCATTTGAAAAAGAAGAAGCCCATAAGTGGAGGTGTGTGGATCCATGTTGAGCAGAGCAGAGCGTTGGAGTGACAGTGACGGAGCGCCGGGCGCCTCGCTCAGCCTGCTTATCACTGTCAGAGACCAGTCTACTGCACCAGCAGGCTCAGCGCTGCGATAACCACACAACTTACACCCCCTTTATCATAATTAGCTTTTCCTTTTTAGCTTTAAAAGGCCCTTCCACTCAACCACTGACACGCCACCCGATTGGTTTCTCTCTCAAAGTATTTCCTGTAAGAGGGAGCAGGAGAGATGAGTGTTATGGAGGCTTGGTTATTGAATAACAGGGTTGGCGGTATCCCACCACAAACCAGGTCATGACTTCCCACAATCCCTTGCGGTGGTGCCATTCCTTCCACCGAGAAACACTGATCACGTAATTAAATGTTAACATAACTAATTTCCATGGTTAATAAAGTAACACTTTGAAAATGGTTGTTTATGTCATCTGCATGACTCGGCACTATAAAGGCTGGAACATGCTTCTATGTGTGAGTCTGCGTCTTGTGTCGACGGACTCGTTTCAATTCATGGTTCTAAGAGGCTTGCGCGTGTTGCAAAGCATTTCACCGCCAGAACACTAGGAGGAAAAATGATTTACTAGAAAGTGACGTATTTGTGTGTTGAAGTCGTTGGTTTGTTTATTTATCAGAGACTTTTTTGCCCTGTGCATCGCCACTGCTGCTTTTCAATGCATTTCTTTCGCGCACATATTTGTCCCGTATTCATTTCCAACATTTTCCTCCACAACTTTGTACACACCTCGCCCAGCAAACTAACGTTTGCGGAGATGCGCGTCCTTATAGTCCGCGGTGGGTTGTATTGACGGGTCATATTTACGGGTTTTCCTAACTATGCTAGGAAACCGGAAATGTGAGATTCCTGAAAGGATGTAGTTAGCAGACCAATCACAGCCTGGCACACAGGCTGCGTGAATTTCTTTGGACTCTTTCTGAATCAAGGCTATCCTGGGAACGCCTCAGTCAAACCTGGTAGATGTCACCTAAAAAAGGGAAGTTTGGGATCCCCTGCTGGAACTGTTGCCTCTGTAGCCCGGATAAGCGGTTGAAGATGAATAAATAAATGACTTAGTTGATGAATAAAATGTTGTCTTTGTTCAAGGGCTGGGCAGTAAGACAAAAAATCCATATCAGGGTAAAGAAAAAGAGTATGTAGTAGATCTACCCCCTGTTTCTGGAAAGCCATAGAAGAAATTGGTCATGTGACCAAATCATTTTGAAAAGCCATCCATTTTACTCATCCTCCATAGAGAGATACATGGTTTGAGAAGTAAGCACACTTTCGCTTTAGCAGGCTACACAATGAGTCTATAGTAAGCATGATGTTAGCTCTTAACTGCTAAATCATGCTTGTTTTTAAAACTGCGGCAATCTTAATTTTAGACCAACACCCATTATGCCACGCTCTTATAAACGGAAGACAGAAAAAGCTTCAGAGATCTGAGAAAAAAGCAGGATTAAATATGCATTTATTAAGGGAAAGTTATAGGGAACATTCATATTTATTTTCCTAGGACATGCTCATTATCAGTTATCACCATGCACATCCTACAGAGAAGCAAGATTGGGTACTTATTTTGAGCATATAACTACCAAATGTAAACTGAAACAGTTCAATAAGGGATAAATAAAGAGACTTCACAGCCTTTAAATCATGCCACCACCACTTGTCATGCCGCACTCCTGACGCAACCTCTCGTGGAAGTCCTTCCAAGAGAGGGCACGTGAGTTGTGGGTGAGTTCTTTGATAACCTCTCTAAAGTAATGGACAGGTAATCATCAATCATAGAATCACATATTAAGCATATTTTTATTGTTGTTTGTACCAAATGACATGCATCATTCTGAACAATATATCATTGGCACAATTTACCCCAACGTTTTCCCCCAAGGCACAACTTATCCTGCATCAGGGGCAAGTTGTGCTACGAGACCACATTTTTCTCAAAAGCTATATTTCTATAACAATAACAATTTATTTTTTAGATCCAAAGTTATTGTGGGACCCACCACATCCTGAAATATTTGTACATCCTTAAGTTGAAGGCATTACTGTCATTGCCTCACTTTAAAGTCACTGAGTAAAAGCTGGCACAACTAACCCCACTTTCCTATTGCTTTTTCAAGTAAACACATTCATTCATTGAACCTGAAGAAGCGAGTTAGCTTGTTGTGGCTGCTGTAAGACAGATGGCTCCGAACGTTGTATGCTTCGCAATGAGGTGTAGAACTAAATTCTGTCCCCCTGCAGAAGAGCATCATCAGTTGAGTTTGTGTAACACCGGTATGACCGAGACGTGAGAAATTTATACTGTACGGAAATCTTACACTGTTTCAACCGGTTACACCGCCTAGGCTCAAAGTTAGATCGGACTTCAGTTGTTCAAATTTAGTCTCTCTCGATTTGTCTTCAATGCAGCATCCCATGCAAATAATTCCACACGAATTCTGTGAAGACTCGTCCTACTCTCCCCCTGATTGGGTAATGCTCGCTGCCATCGTTGGTTTGATTGCAGTGAACCTGAAATAAAATCAGTCAAAGGAGGGAGAGTCTCTTGGGGGAGTGTCGATTTGAAAGCGAGGACAGTGGAAGGAATCACCGGGGGATCGCAGAGTCACGTCCTTGCCACGCCCCCCCCCCCCCCCCCCCCCTTCCCCCAACCCCGTAGCGTAGCGTTGGTGGCCTGATGGAATAGTGTTGTTAACTGGCTCTTTTAGCTGTAAACTACTACGTATCAGCCAATAAGAGTAGGGTCTTCTTTTTCATAGTGTTTAGTTATGAATTGCATTCACAAACGAACTTTGAAGGTGCCTACCACCACCCACTGTCTCAAAGAGTATCTTAGTCTATTTAATGAAAGTGAGAATAGCTGATGGAAGAAGCGTGAAGCAGACCTAGATTGTCAAACAGTTGTGCATCTTAAAGAGAGGTATTTCTTCTGACAGTATTAGCAGAAACATGCAGCATGAGTGCTTAATCCAGCTCTGATTGAATTAATGTTGTTTTGAGAGAGTTTTCAGTATGAGCCATGAAAAGGAGAATCCCATATGCATTTTTCTGATCACACTAGCCCATGATTTCATTTTGCAGCACTCAAGAAAGAATAAGACATGCATACTTATTTGAACATATCTTTTTTAAGAGTGTATTCAGTCACAAAGGACTCCATTCATACAGATCCAGGCCTTGTTTACTGCTGATAACCCATCTTATCACAGCACAATGGATGTGGCCGCCTGTTTCTCCCTGGAGATAAACAAAGAAAGACCATCCCTCTTTTTCTCTCCTCCAATGCTCCTTCCTTTTCATTTGCACATTCATTATCTGAATGTGTCTCATTCTCTACATTAAAATCAGGTAATATTTTAGGTAACTGTTCTCTTAACTATTTTCTCATCATCATTAAACATTGTGTTCTTAGGGGGTGTTTGATCAGAAAAATTGTTGATCAGATGTTTTTTAAGTCGGCAGTACTTTGTCCAATCCGCTCCAAATGTTACGTCTCATGTGTCATAACATCCTAATCATGAAGACATTAATTATTAAAATATCTAATCACTGTCATACCATCACCTGCTGGTAACAGGTAACTTGGCGTTCGGGTATTTACTTTACTTTGTCTTATTTCTCTTAGTAGTTAAATCAGATCAATATCAAATTACTTCCATACAAATGTAAGAAGGTCATGATGTCAGCCCCCTAAGCTCTTGATGTTTAGTGGATCGGCTTGTGCCGCTCTGGAAAGGATCCTTCCACCGACCACTTGTTGCACTCGGCGCTAACTCAGCGTTATTCCTGCATGTCCTGTCGGGTTAATGCTCCTGCACGCTCCGCTAAAGCCGCTCCCCACCCCCACCTTTGCAGTATTTTAACGGTGAAAAACATTCATAATTAATGAATGCATAAATATTCAGTGCTAGAAATTCAATCACCTTTTTCTTTCAAAACCTGATTACACAGATTTACTTCCATACATTCGGTTTTAAAAATAACACCCTATTCTGCAGTGGTTCTTCTGGCCACACACTGGGTTCTACAATCACAATTGTTTGCAATTGTTTTTTTTATAATTGTATTTAATAGTTTTTGTGTGTGCATGCGCCCGTGTCTGTGAGGAAGTTGCGCCCCCCCCCCCCCCCCCCCCCTGTAGTTCCCCAAGGGGGGAACACCCGGATTTGGGAACCAATACTCTAGTGTCATGTGATTCACATTAGTTGATGGAATGAAGTTTTTCTGCTGTTGGTGTAAACATTAGTCAACTATTGTGGACACAGTCTAGTTTCATTAAGGGCCTCTAAAGTAAAAGGAGACTAAAAAGGAGCTGATGGATCCACTGGGACTCACATGGGTTGATTTCTGGTTATACTTGACATCTCCATATCACTGATCACAAGGTCAACCTGCACTACGGGTCTCCACAACCTCCCAGGGGTATTTCAAGGGCCCCTAAAGCTTCTTAGGACATTCCAGGTTTCCATCCACAGCTTTCAGTGGGCCTCAGGAAAATGTAAATTAGCACAGGGTAATTTGACTTTGGTCGTACTCAAGAATGTATAATAATGACTGCTTGATCAGAAATTGAGACAGGTGGGAGTGGGAACTGAAGTAGATTGCTGAGAATAAGCTCATTGACAGGGTACGCATCGGGGAGCTCTGGACTGGCTAATAGACCTGCCAGCCTAGGTTAGTGAAATAAAGATGTCCCCCTATACATCTTAGAAGTTGACTGCTCCCCTGAGACAAAGGGTGCGTCTCTGTGTCTGGTCGGTGTTGGGGCTTGAGGAGTATAATAGGGTTAAGCAGCAGAGTAGATGCTATGCAGAGGGGAGTGGAAGGCCTATTTCTCAATAGGAAGGGATTCCTTGGGATCCTTTCAAGGTAGCAATGGACAGGAGTGCAAGGTGGTAATAGAGATCAGGAGTGTTGTGGCAAATCAAGCCTTGAATGGGTCAGACTCCACTGCAAGCCTTCGGCCTAATTAGTAGTTTGCAAAAATGTTGAAAGCAATTAGTGGCAGAGACTATTTTTAGCAGAACGTGAGAAAAAAACTGCACAGTTCACAGTTGTGAAGAACAGTTTCTAAAGGCAAGGACGTTTGGTGCTTTTACGATAACAGTTTCAACTATACTGTTCTGAGCTACAACTATGTTGCTGGTCCAAAACCTGGCACGGGAGCTAAATGGATTTGTACAGTGCTCATGCAAAACACTTTTTTTACATGCCTTACTTCAAAATGTTCAAATTCAAGGTAGGGCGGCTGCTAAAAGTGGTTTGCACGTTTGCATCGGAAATTTGAATACATTACAGAAATTGGAAAATGTAGAAAATTTGTCAATTGGCAAGTGTCCTAGTCCTGGGTCTCCCCCAGGGCCTCTTCCCAGCTGGCCGGAATACCTCCCTTCGAAGGCATCCAGGGAGCATCTTTAACAGATTCTCAAACCTTAAATTTTCATTTAGGTCATTGGAAAGTTAGCTGAGGCCAGTGAGGTCTTGACATAGTTGTCTAAAGGGGTAGTGAAAAATTACTTTATTGTTGGACATTGCATTGTTTTTCAAAATCACATCACTTTTTTGTTTGTCTTTTCAGTTTCAGATACAACCTCAGCGTTGGCAAGTGTCCGCCACATCCCCCTTTAACATTATAGTCCATCTCAGTACGTTCTTTTTGACATCTGAACCCTTGTCCTCTGTTAAAATGGAACAATATTGGGTCACTGTGCCAGGAAAAGAAAAGATTGTGTGTGCTTGCAATCAACATGGGTCATACTCACATTATGATAATAACTTCATCACTTGCTCTCTTTAGGGAAATATACCCTTACATTGCACCGTATTACAAAATACATTTTGTGTGTGTGAATGTATGTTGCAAGATTGGGGCGTAATATTAACTACAGGGGAGACAATGGAGAGATTACTTAAGGCTTTATTCACCTTCTTGTGTCCTCCCGCCCCCCTTTCCATTCACTTCTTCTCGTTTATAAGTTTGTGTGATGGTTCCAAACCCCTCTCTGCAGTACACCTGGCTTATGGCTGTGCAGTAATAATTTCCTAGACCTCGGCAGTCTGAGTGCACATTAGCATATAAATAGCAGATGCACTGAGTGGCATCACAGCCAACTACATTTAATTTTTGGTTGATAAGATTGAATTGGTTTTTAAACGCAGCACCATCAAACTTGCATATAGACAAATTAACTCATGGCAGTAGTTGTTTGAGGCAGGGCCCTCCCATCACTTCAAATTGCGGGAAACCAGCAACATTCTCTAATTTCTACCATGTTTAGATCTAGTCTTTTTACATAGTCTTTCTCTATGTTGAAGATCCCACTGTTTGACCACAATTTATGGCCACCCATTATGAACATGCACATGCCGTTCCTAAATTTTTAGGCCATACCAGTTTTTCTGGTTTCCTGGAGTGCTAGTGATGGGCTGAGGGAAAGAATTAATACAGTAAATTGATAACACAATATTTATTTTGCAATAATTGGATCGATACCCGAACGCCAAGTATCAATCTTTAATTCTATAAACTATTAATATTGCAATAAGTGATGCTCTGATTTGGCTGTTATGTACATGACAGTTTGTTATCCATAAGAAGCAGGGACATGGAGAAAGCCTGTGTTTGTTTTCGGTGTTTGAACTACAGATTTGTGTTGAAATGGTCAAGAGTTATTGTTTAAATGAGTGAACATGGTTTGTTTGACTTCCTAACACTAACTCTAAGAAGCTTATATTACATTATTCATACCTGCAAACATTTATCAAAGAGGCCACGTCAGTCTTGGCAAATCAGCTTTGAGATCTCTACAGCGTCTTCATTTTCCCTCTAGACCCCTCTTGACTGGGTCTAGACTCAGGCCCGTCAATTTCTTAACCACCGAAGTGGGAAAAGCCAGTTATCATTTTGAAGCTGCCTTTGTGCTTGGGGGCATTTCTCACCATATTCATTATAAAATGATTTGCCTAAAACTCTTGTCTGTGTGGCCCATTGGGCTAAGCATAACCTATACACTTAAAATGTCTGGATATATATTTCTCTGTTTGTCTGGGTTCATTCACTACAATTTTAGCAAGAATAAATATAAGAAATGAACAGTGCTGAGTTTCAAGTTCCGCTGTCAATCCTCTTTGATTGCAGCTTTGGAAAAATATGACTGCGATAATGAAAATACCTGTTAATAGCCTCAACTGTGGTCTGCAGCTCTATTATCCCAGTAACATAGGGCCTTACTTTAGCAACCCCTTCCAACATTTAGTTGTAATAAACTTAATTTCATCTTTGAGTAAACATTGCCATTACAGTACATAATTTATATCGGATCCTTTTTATTTAAGTTTGCAATATTAGTTTTGTCTTTTTCCTATTACAGTAACACATGGCGCTAGTTTACTCAAACAATCACTTCTAATTTTTCCAGTGAATCTGTGGTTTCAGTTGAAGAAGCACTTTGTATCTGCTGTGTGAAATTATCCTTTTGTGTTTCCTGGAGAATAAACCAAAGGGGTGTTAAAATGCAAAGAAGCCCCCTATGCAGCCATGTGGAGGAATAGAGGCCATATTTTAGCCGTGCTCCCGTCAGCAAAATGTTTCAGGAGGAAAGCTAATTCTCCTGTGAGACTTACAGCTTTGCCAGGCGGGCCGACAGCACTCGATGCTATCAGGATTAAATTAAGGTGAATTAGAGACAAACGGGCAGAAAGAGGGGGAAAGGAGACGGTGTTAGGGCAGGATTTTCCTCCAGCTGGGTGATCACTTCTTAGTCCTAGGTCATTGATCAGAGCAGAATAAAATAACTGGGATTAAAATGGACAAGCACAATACCTGAAGTATGTGTTTGCATTGTGCTAGGCGAATGAATAAGTGTAATGGAGAAAGTTTGGTTTAGTGTTTAAATGCCGAACAGCATTCTCTCAGCTTTTTGGGGGGGGGGGGGGGAATAAATAAGTCTCAGTATCTAGGACTTCAGATTCTCCGAATAGTGCAACATCCTTTCTTAGATTAAAAGGATCATTTGTAGTTATAACACCTCAGTTTTCTCAGTCGGGGGGAATTTAGCATACAACCTTTCAATTTCTGCAGCATTGCATTTCACACAATAAGATGTCTTCTTTTGAAATGGTAATAGTTTAATTTGTTGTTAAAAGTTCGACTATAATTGTTGGGGATTCGCCCCCCTGAGATGCTGTTTGTTGTAGGACATTGACCACTACAGGGTTCCGGTCAGAGAACACACGGACATCTGGTTGTTTTATACCCTTCTGTATTTACCCGTTGTAGGCTTACAGATTAGTTGACAGAAGGAGTTACATAGTGGACAGTAAGATGACCGTAAAGATGGATGGAGTTTCTGAAATAAACACAGAAACAAATTACAAACTGAATAATGCAGCCTCGCTAGCCAGATTAGCCACTTAGCTCAACATTGAGCGATTATGGAACGACTACATTACAGAAATAACACTGACAGTGAACACAGTAAACACACATAAGCTAACAGGCTTAACAGTGTGAGCAGATGAGTACAAATTGAGGCAACATAACTTACATCATCAATGACTCGATCTAACGGATCTACTGTCCGTGTCGCGTAGCGTGTATTCGCGGTACCGGAAGCGGAAACAACATGCGCTGTCAAAATAAAACTTCAAAATAAAAGCATCGACATTCTCCCGTGAAGAATTCACAACAGCCGCCCCCACATTTGAACAGCAAATGTGTAATAACGGGAATTCTTCATGCAGCATTAGCATCATCCTTGAACTCAGGGAGCTGGATTAGACGCGCTACCGGTCTGGTGTAGACCTTACCGTTCACCAAGACCTCTGCAGTCCTGATACATCCGTCCTGACTGGGGACTGTCTTACAAACCTTCCCGATCGGCCACTGAGCTCTGGGAAGCGATGGGTCAACGATCAGAACGACCGCGTCAACAGCAATGTTGTTAACGGCCTTCTGCCATTTCTGCCGTGTTTGAAGAGTGGGCAAATAGTTCCGTGTGAACTGGATCCAAAACTGGTCCACAAGTGCTTGACAATGTCGCCATCTCCGTCTTCCTATGCATGCTGGAGCATAGGCCACCTGAGGCAGTGAGGCATCCCGCCGCCCCATGAGCAGGATGTTAGGAGTGATGGGGTCCGGGTCAGCGACATCAGTTGACACGTACCCTAGCGGTTTTGAGTTGAGGATACCTTCGACCTCTACTAAGGTTGTGTGGAGGACATCTTCAGAGACTGACTGGCTCCCAACTGCCACTTGAAGGCCGGCCTTTATGGAACGGACCTCTCTTTTCCATACTCCACCAAAGTGGGGGGCACTAGGTGGGTTGAACTTGAAGTCGATCTGGTACTCCGTCAGGTGTTCCTTCAGCCGTGGTTCCATGGCTGCGAAAGCCTCACGAAGTTCCCGTTCAGCACCACGGAAATTAGTACCGCAGTCGGAGAGTAACTCTTTCGGTCTGCCTCGCCTCGCGATGAACCGCCGAAGAGCAAGAAGGAAGGCGTCTACATCCAGAGAGTTGAGAAGTTCTATGTGGATGCCGCGGGTTGTGAGACACTTAAAGATGGCGCCCCAGCGCTTCTCCGTCCTCCTGCCTATTTTGACCAGGTAAGGGCCAAAACAGTCGACGCCTGTTGAATAGAAAGGTGGGCAGAGAAGCCGCAGGCGCTGTGGTGGCAGGTCCGCCATCTGCGGGACCTTAGGTTGAGCTCGCCAGCGTTGACAGGATGGACACTTGAGTTGATGTTGTCTAACAGCTTGTCGTCCTCGCAAGATCCAATACTGCCTTCGTAATTCTGCATACACCCGCTCCGTACCTGGATGTAGCAGACGTTCATCCGTATGTTTGATAAGGAGTTTTGTTGCTGGGTGCTTTGGATCGAGAACAATCGGATGGATCTCTCCCAGGCTTGTGTTCTGCAACCTTCGCAGCCTCCCTCCTACTCGAACCAAACAGGTTAAAGGGTCCCATTCTGGGGCCAGGCTCACCAGGCGACTGTGGTTTGGCACAGGTTTCTGTGCTTTGAGAGCGGTGACCTCCTCTGGGAAGCTATGGGCTTGAGACCTCCTCAGCAGAAGGGTCTCCGCTTCCTGAGGGTTTGCAGCTTGGTGATTTCTCAAACCCTGGGCCGCCCCTTGAGCCTTCTGGCTTGCTTGGCGAGTGGCTTCCACCAGGTCGGTCCACATACTGAACTGAGCAGCGTCAGGAAGATTGTCTTTAGGTTCCACTGTTGTGAGGCCGCAGAATGTGATGCCCTTTAGTTCGGTTGAAGTCACTGCTGTAGCCTGCTCAGGCTTCTGTGGCCAGTGTTCAGTGCTCTGCTTTAGGAACGGAGGCCCTTGACTCCAACGACCTGGCTCCATCAGCTCCAAGAGAGTCTTACCCCGGGTTATATCGTCGGCTGGGTTGCTCCGGGTGTCCACGTACCTCCAGGCTTGTCGATCAGTAAGTTCCTGAATCTCAGATACACGGGTTCCGACGAACACCTTATATCTACAAGAGTCTGATTGGAGCCATTCCAGTACCGTAGTGGTGTCAGTCCAGAGGATTGTCTGACGGATAGTGAGCGTGATCTCGGTCTCTACCAGCTTGGCCAATTGAGCTCCTGCTAGCGCAGCGCAGAGCTCCAAGCGTGGTATGGTCTGTTGCCTCTTGGGGGCTACTCGTGACCTAGCCATCACAAAGGATGTGTGAATGTCGCCTGCTACCTGTACTGTGAGGTAGGCCACCGCTCCATATGCTCTCTCGGACGCGTCGCAGAAGACATGGAGTTCGTACTCTGCGTCCGCCTCTTCCACAGAGACTGGCGAGTAACATCGGGGAATGGATACCGTGCTGAGGTGCTGTAGCTCATTTTCCCATGTTTCCCAGGCTTGTTGGAGGCCTGTGGGCAGGTCCGGGTCATCCCAGCCTCTCTGTTTGGACCACAGCTGCTGAATGAGTACCTTGGCACGTGTAGTGAAAGGCACAATGAACCCCAAAGGATCATATTGGCTGGCCAGTACCTGATATGCTGTCCTCATGGTCAGTGCTGCATGTTGAATGGGACGATATTGATAGCCAAGGGTGTCAGCAGCACAGTTCCACTTAAGACCCAAGGCCGGCTCTAGCGGGTCTGTCCTGTTTTGGCTCAGCCATTGCTCTGTAGCAGAGGACCTTGCCTCAGTCGGAAGATGAGCTACCACTGAAGGTTGATTACTGGCCCACTGTCTGAGGTCGAACCCTCCGTCTGCGAGTAAAGAACGCAATTGGTTGATTCTGTGTGTGGCGGCAGGCACGTTAGGGAGGCTTTCAAGGCAGTTGTCCACATAAAAACTCTGTTGCACTGACTGCAGAGCATCAGGATAACTCGCTTGTTGATTCCGGACGTGTTGCTGTAACGCGAAAATGGCACAGCACGGGCTGCTCGTTGTGCCAAATGGCAGCACCTGCCATTCGTACACATCTGGTGGGTTCTCGCTGTGCATGTCTCTCCAGATGAACCGGAGGAGTGATCGGTCCTCAGGCAGAAGACGAACCTGATGAAACATTGCCCGGATGTCTCCACTCACAGCAACCGAATGCTGTCTGAATCGTAGAAGGACACCTAGTAGCGAAGGTCCCAGAGTGGGTCCAGGCAGCAGCTGGTCATTCATTGAGGAACCCTGATGACTGTAAGAGCAGTTGAAGACCAGCCTTGACTTTTGATTATGACACACAAGGTGATGGGGGAGGTACCATGCCTCCTCAGATTGGTTCACTTCGTTAGGCAGAAGCCTTTTGACGTAACCGGCCCGGATGAGCTTGCCAATCTCCTCTGAATAGGTATCTGCCTTCTCCTGATCCTTCTTGAGTCGTTTCTCTGTGGCTCGCAATTGAGCTATGACAGAATGAGTTGTACTGTTCAGTTTAGGGGCTCCTCTTCTTCTCAGGAGAGGGGTTGCATAGCGCTGAACTCCTTCAATGTTGACTCTCTGCGTCTTTGTTTCTAAGAGATTCATGGCTTCTTGGTCCTCACGGGAACGAACTACCAATTTCTCGTTGCGAAACGGCAGGACGTCGAGTTGCCATAACTTCTCCACATTTCGGCACAGGAGGTCATTGGGAGGAACAACTGTGGTGAAAAGACATTGCTCCACTTTAGTTTCCTGAGATCCACACCGTTCGGCGCCTTGCAAAGCCCATCCAAGGGCGGTATGGATGGCAACAGGTCCGCTGTTAGCTCCTCTACGTACCGGCTTTGTGGCAGTAATCAGATGTACATGATCTGATCCAAGCAGCACCATTGGACTGGCATTAAAGAAAGGCTTCAGTGGGATTCCTCGCAGGTGAGCATGTCGTCTTTGGAGTGTTTGTGTGGGGTAAGTCTGCTCTACTAGGTCTAGGCCTGCAGCTGTAAATGCTCCCTGTACTTTGTAGCACCTTTGTGGGTTATCTTTGGGGGAAATTTCGAAGTTGACCGTTGACCCTTGTAGCTGTGTAATGTCTGTCCGCACTGTGCGTAAGGTAAGCGTCTCAGACTCACCGGTCAGCTGGAGCTGCTGGACTGCTTCTGGTAGGATGATAGTCCTCTGTGCACCATCATCTAGGATAGCAAAGGTCTCCATAGACTTGTGCTTGTTGTGCAGCAGGACAGGAACAACTTTCAGCAATGCTCTGCTCGATGTGATGCTGGGTGTCAGGTAGATTCTGCTTTCTGTGGCTCCTGACTGTGGGATGTTGGATCGATGCTGTGCTACACCGTGGAGAACTTGGAGATGAATACCATTGCAGTCACTACAGGGTTTCTTGAGGTTGCACGACTCAGGCGCATGAGATCGTGCACATTTCCAGCAGCGCCCGCCGTCTGTTATCCACTTGTCCAGATCAACTGTAGACTGCTCAGTGATACTGCGACAGCGACTGATATAATGCTCTTTGCTGTCACAGAAGAGACATTGTATCTTGAATGGTTTCTTGGATTGTGTGAAGTTATTAGAAGGTCTCTGCGGAGGGGGCCCTGTACTGTGATATACAGCGGCACCTTGACCTCTGTTCTTTGGGATGATCTTCTCCCTTCCTGTAACTTGGGGTTGTCCGGTTTGGTAGCGCTGCACTAATCTGTTGGACAAGCGCTGCTGTTGAGCTTTGCCTTGAAGCCATCCATTTAGATCTTGTAGGTTGTAGGGGTTGATACTCGTGCTATTCAGCTTTCCCTGCATCTGTAGATACTCAATAAACCCGTCCCTGTGGTACTTGGGTAGCTTACTGAGTAAGCGGTCAACATGAGAGCAGCAGTTTAGCTCCATGCCTTTGGGTCCTTCTAGGGAGAGCAGCATACTCACCAGAAGGTGAACTCGTAGGGCGAAACTCTGGAAAGTGTGGGCATCACCAGGCTTCACATCTGGGGTGGTCAGAATGGCTGCTATCTCGCTTTGTGCCAGCTGGTGTGGCTGACCATACTGTAACTGCAGGGCTTGCATAGTTGCTGAGTATGGATTTGGATGGTGACGACAGGACTGACCAATCATCTGCGCTTCGGGCAGTTTAAGATGTTCAAGTAGTACATGGTATTTGTACTTTTCAGACAGTTCTGAATGGGGCTCAAGCAGGTTATCTATAGCCAGCTTCAGGTTAGCAAACTCCTTTTCGCTGTCAATGGAGAAGTCTGGGATTTTGGGTGTTGGTACACCATATGCGGAGCGGTGTGGCAACCCCGGGCTGTATGGGATCCCTGTCTGACCTGATGGCAGATGCATCTGATGAGCTGAATATGAGTTATCCCTCGGGACAGATAGAGTCTGCTGAGGTGGTGGAATTAATGAAGGCAATGTAGCATACTGAGGTGGGCCATGGCTGTAAAGGGCGTGAGGTATCACTTGTGGTGAGTGGTGACGTTGTGCGTCTGGATGGCTGTAGGAGACTGCTGCAGGCTCATGTATCGGAGCCGTAGCACTCAACTGTCCACATACTCGTCTTGCATCACCACAGGGGGGAGGTAGCTCTGAAGCGTGAGACTGCAGTGGTTCTGGCCTGGTAGAGCTCTGCTGGACCCGAGTAGGTGTCATCATACCTGATGAAATTACAGAATACGAGGAACCCCAACGATCTGATTGGGCTGGAAGCACTGGGGTAAACACAGAATTTTGTCTCAGTTCACCTGCTATAGGGGTGTAGGTTCTAACCTCAGTCTCTGCCTCTGGTCTCCCAAACATATGTCCTGGTATGGTGCTGCCAGCCTGAGGTTCAACGTCCCTGGTCCGCTCTTCTGGCGGTGAAACCAAGTAGCTGGGGGAGATGAGGAGTCGATGAGGTTGAAGCACGGGAGACGAGGGTGTTGATGGTGGTGAGGCGCTTTTCCTGCTGTCATTATCCTCCTCGATCTCTTCTTCTCTCATGAAGGAAGCGATGTGCTCCAGCAGCTCCTGACGACGGCGGAGTTCATACTGCTGGAGTTTATGTGTTAGCTTAACCACTTCTGCATCTTCCTCCTTCTCATTCCTAGAGATGGATTCGACGAGTCGTTTTAGTGAAGTGGTGTTCAGCATGTCATCAGAGTTGGTATAGTGTGAGACTGCGCGTCTGTCCGAAAAGGAGGCTGCATCCGCTCGGCTACCGTCCGCTGCGGCCGCTGCTCCTTTCTGCTCTTCTGTCGTGTGGGAGGAAAGGGCAGGTCGCTGTGGATTATAGGCAAGGACGTAGTCCTCAAGATGTTTAGGGACGCGATGATGTCTCACATGACTCTGTTGCTCTTCGTAATGAGGCTGATGAGTAAAACTTTCCCCAGATGCCATCTTCTGTAGTAGTCAATAACTCCGGCTCGAAGGACCATTTGTTGGGGATTCGCCCCCCTGAGATGCTGTTTGTTGTAGGACATTGACCACTACAGGGTTCCGGTCAGAGAACACACGGACATCTGGTTGTTTTATACCCTTCTGTATTTACCCGTTGTAGGCTTACAGATTAGTTGACAGAAGGAGTTACATAGTGGACAGTAAGATGACCGTAAAGATGGATGGAGTTTCTGAAATAAACACAGAAACAAATTACAAACTGAATAATGCAGCCTCGCTAGCCAGATTAGCCACTTAGCTCAACATTGAGCGATTATGGAACGACTACATTACAGAAATAACACTGACAGTGAACACAGTAAACACACATAAGCTAACAGGCTTAACAGTGTGAGCAGATGAGTACAAATTGAGGCAACATAACTTACATCATCAATGACTCGATCTAACGGATCTACTGTCCGTGTCGCGTAGCGTGTATTCGCGGTACCGGAAGCGGAAACAACATGCGCTGTCAAAATAAAACTTCAAAATAAAAGCATCGACATTCTCCCGTGAAGAATTCACAACAATAATATAACATGTGATGTCATCAGAAGCCACACTCTTACATACCATTAAAACATTTGACCCCTTTTGCTCCTGCCAGTGTTACAATTTACAAGGGTGTGGATAGTGTTATTTAATTCAGATTTCCAAAACATGAGTTCATTCATGATATATGGGTCTGGTCTATACAGGTCTGGTCTATACAGTCAATCAATGGGGGATTAGTTTTTCACATAGGGCTTTAAAACTGTATTTTGTATTTACTAGGGTTATCTTGTCAGTGCTCAAGCCCCAATGAAGGTTTTCATGTCACAAAGTAGTCAGTGAAAACATCATCCAAAAAAATACAATGATTTCTAGGACTAGCTTATCAAACAGAAGGTTCTTCAAATCAGTGGTTCCCAAAACGTTTCTGTCAGCCCCGTTTGAGTATATAGGGACATTGTACGAATGTCTAAGTTTCTGGAATCATCAAGGTTCATTATTAAACTAATTCAAACATTCTAATGGGCAGATCTATTGCTCATGAACTAATTACAAGGAGCCCTCTGGGAATGATCTCTGATTATTATGGTGTGTGTGTGTGTGTGTGTGTGTGTGTGTGTGTGTGTGTGTGTGTGTGTGTGTGTGTGTGTGTGTGTGTGTGTGTGTGTGTGTGTGTGTGTGTGTGTGTGTGTATTCTCAGCTGTTAAACACATAGCAGCGACCAAACAGACAAATGGGAAATGCATTTTTAGAATAGGGTGCGTCTCAAACGCTGGCAGGCACCTCCCATAACAAACATAATGGTTAGGGAAACACTGCATTTTTAGGCCGAGGCTCCGTTCCTTGTATGTGGCTAACTAGGTTTGCTGGATAATTTTCAGCATAAAATTATATAAATCAGTCTTTTTGGTTCCACAAAGCAAGTTTGTCAAAACACCAAAGCATCGCGTCCAAAAACCTCAACCTGGTCCAGCGCAATCTAAGTCAGCTGGAGAAGCTTGCCACTCCTCCATTAAGAATGAAAAGGGCACCTTTCTTACTTGTTGACAAAGCAATATTAGTTAGAGGAACTTTTTATAGTGAGAGAGTTCTCAGAGATCATTATTTTAATAATCGATTCATCTGTCGATTGTTTGTTCGATTAATCGATGAATCGGATAAAAAAAGAAAAAATGTAAAAACATTAATTTCCAACCCTTTATTGAAAAATAGAACTGACTGTGCACTTTCTAAATATGTTTTGTTTTAAACAGATTGCTCCTTGAACATTCCTAAGTAAGCAAATAAAATGGACTAACACAAAAAACATACACACATCGCATGATGTATACTTTACAGCCGCCAAATTAAATATATTAGGCACAAAATCATGAATCATTGCCGTGGTGCTCCCGTGCCAGGCCATGTCGCTTTTGCATATCTTACAATGAGACATGTCAACCCTCCTGAATTTCAAAGCCCCTCCCGAAAATATCCCGGACCGACCTTTCTCCTGATTTCCACCCGGACAACAATATTGCTGCACCATCCGTCACTGGGCGCGCTGTTTCAGACCGGACAATAATAAAGGTTACACCTTGAAGTTGAGCGCGGCGATTAGAACCTAAAACTACTGGCGCTGCAAAGAAAACCGCAGCACAATCCCCCAAAAAACAAACATCACACGGAAAAAACCTGCAGAGGATCCCTCTCCCTCTATTATTATTAATTGTTGGAATGCATTGATGCATTCAAAGTATTCTTCTAATCTTTATTCCGACTTATTCATCCTCTATTTCTTCCGTGTCACGTTTCAACTCCTTCACACTTTCAGTTTTTAAAACCGTTCAAATATTAAAATGTTCAGCTCCTTTCCGGCTTTGCAGCTATCAACTTTTGTAACATGGTTTCCAGTAGTTATTTTTCAAATCCTCTCAAAACTTCTTCAATGTTCAACTTTTGCAGCTTTTCCAATCTTTCAGCTAGAGATTCCATTTAAACTTTAGACACAAGTCTTGACAATTTTATTAAAAAAAACAGCTTGTCTTAATAATCACTAATTATGTTTCATTAGTTTTTCAGTCCTCTTCTGAGTTTTACATGTGTTTCTATGTAGAGAGCTGGAGGGCAGCTTTGGAATGTTCCGGAAATCTACAGTGACAGCAGTGTCAGAATCCGGTAAAAGAAATATGGCATTTTTGACCTCACAGCCACAATATTCACTTTTCAGGCTTCATTTTTGGATCAAAACTATGTTGTGCTTGTACTGATTGGACTCATATCGGTATGGAATCCCAAAGATATTTACTTTTGTCCCGAGGAGCCAAAGAGTGAGACAACGTCTGTGTCTAGCCAAATAGGGTCCAATGCAAATCTGCCGACATATTAAAAAAAAAAAAAAACAGAAGGCACGTGTTTTAAAACTGCTCTAGGCACATGTAAAATACACTGATGCGTTCGTTAGTTTTGTGTCTCACAAAATCACTTAATTTTAGTTGATTTACTAGTAAATCACTGTTTTTTTGCAATTCTTTCAAGTTCAGCTTTTCTCATTTCTGTATTTTCAGCAATTTTTATATTTGCTTTTTTCAGCTTCTATTTCTATTCTTTCAGCAATGTTTAGAAGTAATTTCAGCTTTTTTCTTCTCTGTACTTTAAGCAACTTTCTGAAATTAATTTCAGCTTTATGCGTCATGTACGTCATGTAACTTGAGCCTTTCTTAAACTAAGATGTTTATGTTATAATATAACATTTCAATCGGTATATATTGGAGTGAGTTCGATTCCTTACTGTTACATTTTAAAGTGAACTAAGGATGCAGCCTAGCGGAATTGGGACACAGCTACACGTGTGTACACACGTGTAGCACGTGTTGTGTGTGTGTATATTATATACACACATATATAATATATATTATTTTGACATTACATATATCCTTCTTTTCTGCATGTAGAAAATGGGTTTGCTATTTTGATATTAACATTGAAACCTTACCTGCTCTTCCTCAGATGAAGGCTGCTTCAGATGGAGAGGAAGAAAATGATGATGATTTTGATGAGGTTCCAGAAAAAGAGGGATATGAGCTGCACATTCCAGAGCATCTACGAGCGGAGTATGGTATGGAGTATGTTGAAGTTGGAGTACACGCACATACACAAACACACACACAGACGCACTTTAAACCTTCTGACATGTGCATAAATAGTGGGGTTAAGCTACAAAAGGAGACCTGCAACTGCCCTAATCTTTCAAGATTCTCTCACACACACACTCTACAAACAAACACATACACTCAGAAACACAGATCCACACCTGAGAGCTTTTCAAATGGTTTATTTATACGAGTGTGTGTTTGTGTGAGATATCACGGCAAGACAATCATGTGGTCTGATATTTGGGAGATTTCTGGAGCTTTTACCATACATGAGTCATAGCAGGGCCCAAATATAACAATTGTATCAATCTGTGTTGTCCAAAGGGATAAAAAACACTTTTCTTGCAGTTAATTAATTTCTAAAGTTAACCACCATGCAAATAATTTACTTTTAAATGAAATACTCAAAAATCAACGTTCATATCTGCAAACGTTACTTTTAGGAATGGGAAAATTAATGCTTTAATCAATGCGATTAATGTGGCCGAGATTAATGCGCTAAAATATTTTAACGTAGTTAATGCAGCTCTGTTTACTTCCGGAGGGCTTGAAGTAAACATAATTGACTCCGGAAACCAAACCGCTGTTAGCTGCAGTCAGTTAGTTGGTGAAACCGAGGCGGTAGTTGAAGATGGAGAGAGCCTTTTGCATTGGAGGTAAAACAGAGTCGCGACATACAGTGGAGAACTGTGCAGAGGAATTGTGTCTAAAATACTTTCAAAAGTAGTTACTCAATACATAGATAAACAAACTTTTAATCACTATTAATGAATTTCAATAGATTAGAAAACCAAATACCTACAGCCAAGTTTTCAACTATATTAATAACACTTTTGGGAAGAGGAAAGAGCTGAGTACGCAATATTGATATTATTTAAGTTCATGCAGTTGCTTATTTATAAGCCCAGCTGTGTCCAATATTCTCTCCCCCCTGATGATTGTCTTTAGGATCTAAATCAGGGGTCCCCAAACTTGTTCCTGTGAGGGCCGGGGTCAGAAAAGGTGTGACGATTGCACTGGGTGCCTAAATGTAAACATTTATTGTTTTCCAGAAAGCCACATATAACCAAATAATAACAATCCGGGATCTTCACAGAAAAAAAAGTCAGGAAAAGAAATAATATCACTTAATGAAATAAATAATAACCAAATAATCTTTTCTGGGATCTTTACAGAAAAAAATAATTAATAAATATATAATAAACGCCACCGCCTCTTGACAGATGAGAACATTGAACAAACAAATAATCGTTTGACCACTGCAGGTTAAAAACCCTGCATTCTGAATCAACCTTTTCTCCATTATTCCGTTCTACTTCACAGGGGCTAGTCTAGGATTTGCGTGGCCAGACTGAAAAAAAAAAATCATAATGCCCCTCTGGTATTGTTCAGGGGGCCGGGCCAAATGTGGAGGCGGGCCTTATTTTCGGGACCACTGATCTAAATGGTCCACTAGTTCACCAGCTGGTCTATACAGTCAATCAGAGCAGGACAACTCAATCAGATAGGGTATTTAGACTGTAAAACCCAACAGTGATCTGAAAGATGATCAAATGCCCTGTATAGCTGGGGGAGATCGTCATCATAGGGAGTCACCCATTAAACATTAAACCCAGCCATCTGAGTGTATAATTGTAAAAATGTTTATCTTACTTCTGGTGTATTCATCCCCTCCAGTTGATATCACAGTGAAGGAGGCTTATAGTCCTTTTAGAGTATACATCCAGGAACGCAGATGGCATAAAGGCCTATGGGCCTAATCAGATGACTGTGCGGACTCACTGGTCATATGTGTTTGGGGCTGATTTCAAATGCAGCACAGCCTTGTAATGGAGACTGATTGTCTGTTTTTCCCATAGCATTTACTTGTTCTGTATTTAATAAATATTGTCCTGTCAACACATCCATTTACCTTTACACACATAATCCTCCCTGGCCACGTGTAGTGTGTTTCTTTTTTGCACCCGGGTTGGAGCTAGCCTCCGGGTAACATTTGAGGTTAAAGGTCAAATGTTCAGGTCATCAACAAACTGCCTGCTCATCTTATTGCAGCAACGTCAGCTATTTAGCAACATGTTTTTTTCAAAATTTTAGATGGTATTTGACTGTTTATATCATATCATCAGTAGCTGTGTTCAGGCTCCAGGCAACAGTAAGCAATAAACTCTTAGAGAACTGCTCTGCCAGCCATATTCAAGCTTCTCCCTGTCACTCATAGAGATTTATATCCGATCTTGTGTCTGCATTAATGTGTCTTTGTTAATGGCCCTGCAATAAAAGATGCAGTAGACAGTGCTGTTATTGCTAGGTCAGCCATGCAGTTTTTGGCTGACAGATGGCCTATGACCCCTGGTGAGTACTCCTCACAAGCATCTTGAGTCAAAACATTCACACTGAGCCTCTCTTTTACCTGTGAGCCTGTCGCTCTCTGCACCCACCTCCCTCCATTACTAATCAATTAGACGCTAATGTAATTAGATGCTATCTGATACACCCCAAACGTGTGTGTATGTGTTCCAATGATTAGTAGGCTATGTAACGATCTGTAGGGGCTTTATCAAATTAACAATGCAACCTCTTTAACAAGTTCCTATTAGCCCTAGACCCACCACGCCAACCTGCACATACACACCACTGGTCGACCTGCCTACCTATCTATTGGTTCATTTGGTTGCTTGGTTGATTGGTTTTATTCTTCTGTTTGTACACTTCCATTTAGTTTATTTCCAACTGTTGCTCAGAGGGAGAGCGGGTCGTTTTCAGATTGCTTGATGAGGGGTTCAATCCACTCCACCAAAACACCGACAAGGTTCCACCTTGCGTGTTGGGAGACCCTGACAGGCAGTGACCCACCGTGCTGTTATTTGAATTTTTCTTAGGAAACATGCATGTTGTCAGCATACACTAATGACTGCAGGAGCAGGTAGCACTTTGGTACTGTAATTTGAATGAATTGATAATAAAAATGGTCTGCGTAGGAGCCGCATTTAAGTTTTTTGTATTTTGAATGATTTATATTTTTTCCCTTTTTTGTGGAATTGAGTGTATGCCCTCTATAGGTGGTGACGGTGCCACCCTTGAAAGGACCGACAGACGCGCATGACGTGAGGAAGGCTGGCGCAAATACCGTCATTGACCTCAGTGCTGGGGCCGTTAACCACGCTGTCTCCGTTTTGGGCCTGTTCGGCTTGTTGTAGGCTTTAGTTATTTGGACTTTTGTTATTTGGACAAAACTGCAATTGCAGCCTTACTTTTGTGACAATTTTTTCTACAATAAAACCGGCAGCATTGGGTAGTCAAACTCCCTTTGCATTGGATTATTGGACAGAACTGCGAGTCTTGACATTGCTTCTCCTGCTTTCTTCATGGTGGTAAAATCAACTAGGACATAGGAATAAGATCTAGGGGTTCAAAGGGAAAAACTCAACTGTTTTTGCCACTACAGTCTTCATAGAGTCTGCTCTATTGCGCTAATTTGAAACGAATACTAATTTGGAAAACAATTCAGAGTATCAAGAGTCTAGGATTTCATATGGTTTTTGATATTGGGACTTAAGGACTTGATAAGTCCTGAGTATTGTTCCTTCGGCTATCTTGCCAATTCTGACATTCTCTCACTCATTAGAATGGTTTTCCTCTGTCTCATCTCAGCTAGTGTATCAAGTTATCATTTGTCTACATTTCCATAATTTCTTTCAGTTTTCTTTCATTCAGAAAAAGCCTGGCTGTTTCCCCTCTTTTTTGATTTTCAACTCTTCTGTTCCTCCCCCTCTGTCGTTTTCTGTCATTCGGATTATCAGTCTCTTATCCCTCTCTCCTGTCAGAACACTATCTCTCTCTTTCTCAAATTAACATTTTAATTACAGGCCCTGCTTAACCCCAGAAAATCAATACCCTTTTGCGTTTCCTCATTCGCATTTTCCCTCGTTCTCTCCCTTAACCCCTCTTTTCTCACTCTTTTCCTAACATCCCCTCTAACACACAAGTACGCATGCACGCACACACACCCACCAGCACACATATACGCATCCCCTCCCATTGCTCTGTGTTTCTTAACATCAACGTGCAGAAAGAACTCCAGCACCGATTGAATCTGAAACAACTAGGTCTGCCCTGACAATGTGCTCAGCTTACTGCTTGTCTTTGATCTCACCGTGTGTGTGTGTGTGTTTTTTTTACTAAGGATTTACAAATGATTGGTTTGTTTGGGACGTAATGGGACGTATTCCACATGAAACGTGGGAACGTTTCATGTGGATTACCATAATTTACATTTTGCTTTAGTCTTTTTTTTTAAAAGGAAAGCAACAGGCCAACAGAATGGGTCCCCCAGTGTTCAGTGCAATCTCAACTTCCTCTTGTCTCGGTCGGCAGGTTTGGATCCGGCTTCTTCCAACTCAACAACACCAGTCCCAAAAAGAGCTCCACCGCCTTGCTCTTCCTCCTCCTTTTCCTCTTTGTCCTCCCAGGTGAAGCGCCTAATGGAGGAGTATCAGGATCCAACATGTGCAGCTACCACACAACGCCACCTAAAACCAAACCCTCCCCTACCTGCACAGCCCAGGTAAACTTGATGAGTAGTGCTGTCCCTCTCCAACCCACCTCCCCCCATTTCTCATTTGTGACCTTCTTTTCTCAGTTTACCTCCTCCTGTTGCATGGTACACCTGCCTTCTCACACCAGAAGTGCATGTTCACTTTGTTACTTGCAACTGGTAATGAAACTTTAACACATTTACTTATGGTAATGCATCGCTAACGTTTTTCAACTTTTGTTGTAAATTTCAATTCAAAGACTAAAGAATGTTGTCAGTTTAATCATACTGCACGACACGCACCCACGTCACAGACACACACCCACTTGGTCACTAATCCACTCGCAAAAGGGCGAAAAGGGGCACAGATCTTATGGTCGGTATCAAAGGTTGGCATTCGTCGTCTTTGTTGAACCGAGTGAAGTCTGCGTTACCCTGCAATCAGGTTGTTGAGCATCGATAAGCCTCCAGGGAGGAGCTCCTTAAGTGTATTCAGACCTTTGAGAGCTTCCTACGCCTGTGATTCCCGGACTGGACGCACATGACTCTGACACTGACGGTAAAGCCGTGAGAGACTATTTTTGTTCAGGGCAATTATTTTTGTTCCTTTCCTAGTGTGAACTGCCCAAAACTGACTTAACTGTAAACAATATGTTGTGTATGGATTGAGGTAAATGGAAAATACAGACTGGGGACTGGGGGATTGTATGAACAGCACTTCACAGAACTAGAACATGCATTGCCTGCTGAAAATCCGTTCGAATGCATGAAACTAAAATTAATTTCAGAAAGTTTCTGAAAATAAAGAAATGAATAATTCTAAAAATGGCTGAAAATACAGAAATGAGAAAAGCTGAAATGAACTTGAAAGAATTGCAAAAAAACAGAAACGGGAGAAGCAGATATGAATTTGAAAAAAATACAGAAATAATAAAAGCTGAGAATTAAAAAAAATATTTTTGTATTAATACAAGCAGTAGTACTAGTTATAATTGTTATTATGGTATTAGTGGTAGTAGCAGGAGTAAGTAGTTGTACTAGTATTTCAAAGAGCAGTTTGTATTTTAACAAATGGCTTCATTCTGTTCTTTATGGTTACGGTACAGATAGTCATTGAGGGTTTTATTTTGAAAAAATGGAATTGGGTGAGGGGGGTTGGGAGAGAGAATGTTTGTCATTCAAACTAAATAGATTTGTACAACGCTTTTCTAGTCTTCTGACCACTCAAGGCGCTTTAACACTACATGACATTCACCCATTCATACACTAATGACAGGGCCTACTGTACACAGTGGCACCTGTCCATCAGTAACAAACATTCACACACTGTAGTCACAGCTAGAGGAGCAATGCTGGGGTTAAGTGTCTTGCCCAAGGACACATTGACATGCGGGTTAGCCGGGCCTGGGATCAAACCGCCAACCCTCTGATTGGAGGACGACCTGCTCCCCACTCACAAACAGTCGCCCTAAGCTAAGAAAACTACGTTATTAATTGATGGGCCTCATCAAACTTTACAGTAAGAATTCCCTCCACGGATGATTTATTTTGAAATGATTGGATTGGGGGGAAGCAAGGGAGTTCATGATGTTGGTCTGTTGACAGAAATGCTGTGTCATGTGACTCCACTAATCAGCTTTTATGGTTCAGCTGGCTGAGACCAACTGACAAACTATGCTAACAGATACTATGAAAGTCTTTTTTTTAAGCCAGTAAATACTTGAGAGTCAAAAGTGACAGTTAATCACAAACAAGTTAAACACAAAATTTGACTTTATTTATGCATGAAGTTGGTTTAACTCTCCACTGATTATACCAACAGCTGCTCCTCAGGTCCCAGTTCATCTCAGTCCAGCTCCGATCAGAAGGTTGTTGATGCTCCTGTGGTTCCATTTGGTCTGGACCTGTACTACTGGGGCCAGGAACAGCCTAACGCTGGCAAGATCGTCAAGTAATGCAGCACACGCACACACACGCACACAATGTGTCAGTGATAGACACCGTGACAGGGAGAGCTATTCAAATGACTATAGGTAAAGGACAGGGAAATAAATGCTAATCCATTTTCCAAGTCTAAACGAAACATTTTTCTCTCCTATCTTTATGACTAAAAATCTTCCAGGCAGACTCATCTTTGTTTGTTGTTGTAATAGTATTACACAGGTTGATGTGCACCACTCTGGGTGACTGAGGTTCAGTGGTAGGGCAGGGTCGTCCTTCTATCAGAAAATCAGTGATTTGATCCCAAACACACTAGTGTGTTCTCGGGCTAGACGCTTGTGTGAATGTGTATGAATTGTTAGATCATGGAGCTTCATGCACCCTTGTCATACTATGACCGGCCCACATCTTTCTAAAAAAAGGAGGAATTAATTTTATAATTTCTTTCAAAATGTCAATGGTAAGGTGCATTTGCAGTGGTTGAGGATACTCTCCTGGCTGTCTCACTGCCGTCCTTCCTACCACCCTTCTTCTTGTAACTGCACCCAGCAGAGAGGCCTCTTGACCGAATGAATCCATCAGTCACGTCAGTTAATGGCCGATTTCCTCTAATGCAGGGGCGTCAAACTCATTTCCGGTTCGGGCCAGATACTGTGGGCCAGACCATTCAATTTATAGGGAGGGGTGGCGCTGACGATCCGGCCAACGGGGTGGCACGCAGACTTTAAGGCTGAGGGGGGGGGGTGCTGTGCAAAGCAAATTGATATTATAAAAACACACCAGCGAACAGACTACTACCCCATCAACAGAAATGCCTTGGATGCAGGGTTCAGTAACTTACATGACCCAATGTCATGTCCTTGTGCAGGATGTCCTCTCAGCATCAGTTCTGGGTTCCCATTAATGTGGACGAGGAGGTGGAAAACAAGGAGCTCCTGGGAGAGAGCAGGAGTAGATTTATCTCCTTCCCTGGGAGCTTCACTCCTGTCAAGCATTATTGCAGTGCTCCACTGGATAATGGAAAGCTGTGTAAGAGACAGGACCGCCTCAAGGTACAATGAGCAACACAAAGGGATTCACCAGACATTTATGTTCACTACTCTCAGTGTTTGTGTTTGAGCTGTGACTCTTTGTCCTTCAGTGTCCATTCCATGGTCTGATTATTCACCGGGACCAGGAGGGGCGGCCCTGCAGGCAGGAGGACCGACTGAGGGAGGAGCAGGAGAAGAGGAGGAAGAGGGAGGAGCAGTCTGGTAAGGAGTAACACTCACACATGCACTCTCTCTTTTTCTTCATATATACTGTATATACACAGTGATGTGGTTGTTAGCAGAAGGTCCTGGGTTTGACATCACCCAGCAGCCTTTCTGTTCGGAGTCTGTATGTTCTGTCTGCGTGGGTTCTCTCTGCGTACTCAGGCTTCCTCCCACAGGCCAAAGACATGCTCTGGGGATTAGGTTAATTAGTGACTCTAATGGCGCGTTTCCACCGAGCGGTACGGTACGGGTCGGTACGGGTCGGATCTGTTAACCATGATTTGGCAAGCGTTTCCACCGCGAACAGTACCCTTACTTGATAGGCGTGGTGTATTCCAGAAAGTAGTGGTAACGTCACTTGATAGGCGTGGTATTGGACGGAAAGTAGATTGACGTAATTCGATCGCGCGACAACTGAAAGCTAACCGCAAACAACAATGGAGGACATACAGCCGATCCTGTTCTTGCGTTTCGATATGTGGCTGTTAAAGTAATGCTGCAGTCTCTGCTGCAGGACAAACTCTCTCAGCTGTACGTGCACGACTCCACCTGCAAGATCACTGACTTCCTGTCCGACAGGAATCAGCATGTGAAGCTGGGGAAACACGTCTCTGCCTCTCGGTCCGTCAGCACGGGTTCCCCCCAAGGCTGCGTTCTTTCCCCTCTGCTCTTCTCCCTGTTTACCAACATTTGCACCTCCAGTCACCAGTCCGTCAAGCTCCTGAAGTTTGCGGATGACACCACCCTCATTGGACTGATCTCTGGTGGGGATGAGTCCGCCTACAGGTGGGAGTCTGACCACCTGGTGACGTGGTGCAGCCAGAACAACCTGGAAACGCTTCGTGTGTAGTATTTCCCCTTGCGGCATGCGCAAATGACGACACTCTTTCAACCAATCAACGTTCTGCCGTGAGTCTAGCTCCACCCTTTAGTACCAAAGAACTGCGCCTGGTACCCCAACGGAAGGGTACCCAAAGAGTGGTACGGTATGGTTCGGATTTCTGGTACTTTTCTCAGTGGAGACACAAATAAAAGGGTACCGACCCGTACCGTACCACACCGCTCGGTGGAAACGCACCATAAATTGTGTGGATGTGAGACTGAATGGTTGTTTGTCTCTGTGTTAGCCTTGTGATTGACTGGTGCCCAATCCAGGATGTACAGTCTTATCGCCCAATGTTGGCTGGGATTGGCTCCAGCCCCCCCACAACCCTGTATGAAGCATAACTGGCTTTGACATTACATTACATTACATGTCATTTAGCTGACGCTTTTATCCAAAGCGACGTACAATAAGTGCATTTCCACATAGATACAAACTCAGAAGAACAAGTAACAAGAAAGTACATTTTTCATCAAATAAGCAGTTACAAAACATGTTGTACATGAAAAGTGCCATTATAGTAAAATTTAAGTGCTATCATTTGTTAGTCTAAAAAGGTGTGTCTTGAGTTTTCGACGGAAGATGTAGAGGCTCTCTGCAGTCCTGATGTCATCGGAGAGCTCATTCCACCATCTGGGAGCCAGGACAGCGAAGAGTCGCGATCTCGTTGAGTGCTTTTCTCTCAGTGAGGGAGGAACAAGCCGCTTGGCAGATGCAGATCGGAGTGTGCGGGTTGGGATGTAGGGTTTCACCATGTCCCGGATGTAGACTGGTCCCGATCCATTCACAGCATGGTACGTCAGTACCAATGTTTTGAACTGAATGCGGGCAGCCACTGATAACCAATGAAGTGAATGGAGAAGCGGTGTGGTGTGGGAGTATTTCGGAAGGTTGAAGACCAGTCAAGCTGCTGCATTCTGGATGAGCTGCAGTGGTCGTATGGAGGTACCTGGGAGACCTGCCAGCAGAGAGTTACAGTAGTCAAGGCGGGAGATGACAAGCGCCTGAATCAGTACCTGTGCTGCCTTCTGAGTGAGAAGGGGTCGTATTCTCCTGATGTTGTAGAGCGTGTATCTACAGGATCGTGTCGTCGCTGCGATGTTGGCAGTCAGGGAGAGTTGGGAGTCAAGTGTCACGCCGAGGTTTCTGGCACTCTGAGTGGGCGTTAACACGGAGTCGCCGAAGTTAACGGTCAGGTCCTGAGTGGGCGAGGTTTTTCCAGGGAAGAAAAGTTGTTTGGTCTTGTCGGGGTTGATCTTCAGGTGATGAGCGGACATCCACCGGGAGATGTCAGTCAGACATGCAGAGATCCGTGCCGTCACCTGAGTGTCCGAGTCGGGGAACGAGAGAATTAGTTGGGTGTCGTCGGCATAGCTGTGATAGGAAAAACCGTGCGAGCGAATGACGGAGCCAAGGGAGTTGGTGTAAATTGAGTAGAGGAGGGGACCCAGGTCGGAGCCCTGAGGAACTCCAGTAGTAAGGGGACAAGGTTCCGACACTGATCCTCCCCAAGCTACCCGGTAGGTGCGACCATCAAGGTAGGATGAGAGAAGAGACAGCGCGGATCCTGTGACACCAAGTTCCTGAAGGGCGGCGATAAGGATCTGGTGGTTTACTGTGTCGAATGCTGCAGAAAGGTCCAGTAGGATGAGCACGGAGGCGAGCGAGGCGGCTCTAGCAGCGTGGAGTTGTTCCGCGACAGCGAGGAGAGCAGTCTCTGTGGAATGGCCCGCCTTGAAGCCTGACTGGTGGGGGTCTAGGAGGTTGTTACTATGGAGGTAGGAGGAGAGTTGGTTGAAGATGGCTCGTTCAATTGTTTTGGACAGGAAGGGAAGGAGGGATACCGGTCTGTAGTTGTTTTCTTCCGAAGGGTTGAGGCTGGGTTTCTTCAGGAGTGGGTTAACTCTTGCTCCCCTCAAAGTGTTGGGGAAACAGCCAGATAACAGAGCATTGTTAATGAGACATGTGAGGAAGGGAAGAAGATCAGGGGCGATCGACTGTAGGATATGGGATGGGATGGGGTCAAGGGGGCAGGTGGTGGGACGGGCAGAGGTTACTAAGGTAAGGACTTTGTTAGGGGACAGGGGTGTGAAACAGGGAAGTGAGGGCGATTGGGGCGAGGTCTGTGCGATATAACTGGAAGGAGGTGGGTTGGAGAAGGAGGAGCGTATGTCATCTATTTTTCTGGTAAAGTAGGTGACAAAGTCTCCTGGGAGAAGGGTGGAGGGGGGAGGAGGACAGAGGGGTTCGAGGAGGTTAGTGAAGATGGAAAATAGTTTTTGGGGGTTGGAAAATGAGGACTCTATTCTGGATTGGTAGAAAGCACTTTTTGCAGCGGAGATGGAGGCAGAAAAAGATGACAGAAGCGACTGAAACGCATGCAGGTCATCAGGTTGTTTGTATTTTCGCCATTTCCTTTCAGATGCTCGCAGAGTGGCTCTCGTAGCATGCACCGGTTCAGTCAACCACGGAGCTGGAGGGGATCTGCCAGCCCGTCGAGTCATAAGCGGACACAGCAAGTCGAGAGAGGACGACAGAGTTGTTAGGAGAGTCTCTGCGGCAACGTTCGGATGCAAAAGTGCGAAAGAGTCGGTTGCGGGGAGAGCCGATATAACGGAGGAGGCCAGGGAGGGGGGGGAGAGTGAGCGAATGTTACGGCGGACGGGTATAGAGTCGATTGATGGGGTGGGGTCGTTAGTTGGTGAGAGCGGAAGGGAGTATGAGACGAAGTAGTGATCAGAGACATGCAGCGGAGTTACAGTGAGGTTAGTTGTAGTGCAGTTCCTAGTGAAGATGTAGTCAAGGTGATTGCCAGCTTTGTGAGTCGGAGGGGAGGGATTGAGTGTCAGTGCAAATGAAGCAAGTAGGAGTATGAGGTCAGATGACTTCTCTGTCGGGATGTTGAAGTTACCTAGGAGGATGAGCTGAGGGCCATTTTCAGGGAAGTTTGACAGGACGATGTCCAGTTCTTCCAGAAAGTGGCCCTAGGAGCCTGGTGGTCGGTAGAGGACAACAATGTTTAATTGAACCGGGTGAGTAATGGTTACAGCATGGAATTCAAAAGACAGTGGGGGGGGGGAAGGTAGATGATGGACTGATCTATCTTGACAGTAGGGCTGTCCCTAACTTACCTCCCACAGCATCTAGATTCTTGCATCTGTGTTCTTGCTATGTTACTCGATAATCACACACATTGCATAAAACTTCATCTGGTTAAGCTTGAAGTAATGTGTTTATGTCTGGCAAGCCAGAGACTGAAGCAGTTAGAGTCCTGTTAGGAGCTCCTGGCAGCTGTAAGGCTTGTTTGCAACCGTTCTATAACATGGCAGCTTCTGAAGAGGCTAGAAGTGCAAAGAACAACTTTGAGTTTGTCCAAAACGACTTACAATAAGTGCAAGGATACAAACTCAAAAGAACAAGAAACATTTTCAGTGCATTTTCATGAAATAAGCTGATTTACAACTTGCTATAGATAAGATCCAGTACAAATTAAGTGTCACAATCTTAGTGTTATTATTCAAGGTATAGTCTGAAGAGGTGTGTCTTTAGTTTGCGGCAGAAGATGTAAAGCACAGGTGTCAAACTCAAGGCCCGTGGGCCGAATCTGGCCCGCCGGGGGGTCCAGTGCAACTTTGATATTGTGAAAATTACAGAAAGACATACATTGCGTTTCTACAAAAGTAGTTCTTATTCCTAAAAAGTCCACCGGGGGTCGCAGTCGTGAGTGAGCGCATGTGTTCGACCAGGGGGACCATGCCATTCACCAACGCAGTGCCGGTAGCAGTGTTGGGAAAGTTCACTTTCTACATGAACTAGTTCAATGTTCAGTTCACAAATTTTAAAATGAACTAATTCAGTTCATAGTTCAAACTTCAAAATATTTGAACTAAGTTCACAGTTCCAACTAGTTCAGTTCTTTTTTTCCATATGTTGCTGCAAGCTATTATTTTTCAAAATTATTGCCAAAGCCCATATAGAACCACAGACAGCAATTATTTTATCACTTTTAACACTGAAGCTATGCATCAGATTTCATCTTCATATCTAATTTTGAATCCTTATCCAACCAGGGTTTATATTAGCATTGAGGGGACAGTATTTCCCCATTGTTGCTTTAATGTTGCTGTCCATTCACTCCACACTAGCAGCAGCTGCAGCGTTCACTCCTACAGTACATTCTCAAACACATGCTGCTTGAATGGTCTTTTTTAAATAAGGAATAAAAACCCAACAGTAATCATTAAAAGTGCAAAGGTGTTTGCAAAGAAAGGTCAGATTCCTCCCATCCTCACCGACCTTGTCAGTGACTTCATAAAACTAAATTATTATACGCCGCCTCTTTGCTACACGCAGCTGTCGCATCCATGCCTTTCTTTTTTTTTTTGATGACGCATGCGCGGTGCAACACTGGAGGCTGGTGTTGCCAGATTGGGTGTTTTTTCCGCTACTTATTAAGGCGCATTTACGGTGTCTTTTCTATAGAAATCTGGCAGCCTATTGAACGATGTTAACCTGAAAGAACGTGCCGTTCATAGAGACCAGAATGAACGAGTTCATAGTAACGTTCATCGGGCATTAATACAGTACGGTCAGTTCACGTTCGCCCAAAATATGAACGAGTTCATGAACTATCGTTCAATGAACGCGTTCAGGCACAACACTGGCCGGTAGATCACCTGCCATTGAAAAAATAATAATAATCACATGGGGTAGTGTGGGAGAATTTAGGGAGGTTAAAGACCAGTCAAGCTGCTGCATTCTGGATGAGCTGAGAGACCTGCCAGGAGAGAGTTACAGTAGACAAGAGCCTGAATCGCTATCTTTCCCCCCTTCTGTGTGAGAAGGGGTCGTATACAGGTTTAGCAAGGCGGTGAGAGAAGCTAAACGACTGTACTCTGGGAGACTCCCAACATCAGTCCTCATCTAATGACTCTGCTTCAGTTTGGAGAGGCTTTAAACACCTCACAAACTACAAGCCGAAAACCCCCCATTGCATGAATGACCTCCGCCTGGCAGACGAGCTGAGTGAGTTCTACTGCAGATTTGAATGACAATGTCCAGACTCCAGGGTTCGAAATGACTTGGGACTCTTGGGGGGTCCCCTAAAATGTAACTATAAAAAATACTGAAGACTACCTTGCTACACTATATACTGCAGGCAAAATTATATTGACATATTTTGAAGGTGGGATAATGGTCTTGGGATGTTTTTCATGGTTTAGGCTAGTCCCAGTATTGTAGTGGTGTCTGGAAACCCTCTAATTCTGGAGCAACAAAGTTACAGCACCTTATATAAATCCCTGACATGACAAAGTGGATAACAGGTCATTCTTTCCTTGAAGGAAGTTAACTAAGTTACATAAATCCACCAGTTGTACTCATTATGGCAGCACCATGCACCTTCAAAGTACCATGAAATGATTAAATGTATTTAATATTTATGTATTTATTGCCTAATTTATTCATTTCACGATGTATTTCCAATACATATTTCATTTATTTAATTTTTAATAAAACGGCATTCCATAGTGAATCTCCATAGCTCACTGCGTAGAGCAGTGGGCTCGTTGGCTTTAGGATGTTTTGACCCACGGGGTTCGAATCCCGATCGTTCCGATCTTTTCAACTCCACCACCCCTCCCTCCCCCGACCCATCAGTAGCTCACACCTTTGGATTACCCTCCCCTCCCCTACCGTCCCTCTCTGTCCTGGAGAGAGACGTCAACCGGCTCTTTAAAAGACAGAACCCCCGTAGAGCAGCCGGTCCGGACTCAGTCTCCCCCCACACCCTGAAGCATTGTGCTGACCAGCTGTCTCCTGTGTTCACCGCCATCTTCAACACCTCCTTGGTGACAGGCCACGTTCCAGCCTGCTGCAAGGGCTCCACCATCAACCCTGTCCCCAGAAGCCCAGGATCACAGGACTGAATGACTACAGGCCGTCGCCCTAACCTCTGTAGTCATGAAGTCCATTGAACGGCTAGTCCTGTCCCACCTAAAGTCCCTCACCGACCTCCTCCTGGACCCTCTGCAGTTCGCCTACAAAACCAACAGGTTTGTAGACGATGCTGTCAACATGGCCCTCCACTTCATCCTCCAGCATCTGGACTCCCCAGGAACCTACGCCAGGATCCTGTCTGTGGACTTCAGCTCTGCCTTCAACACCATCATCCCGTCTCTGCTGCAGGACAAACTCTCTCAGCTGTACGTGCCCGACTCCACCTGCAAGTGGATCACTGACTTCCTGTCCGACAGGAATCAGCACGTGAAGCTGGGGAAACACGTCTCTGCCTCTCGGTCCGTCAGCACCGGTTCCCCCCAAGGCTGCGTTCTTTCCCCACTGCTCTTCTCCCTGTACACCAACATTTGCACCTGCAGTCACCAGTCCGTCAAGCTCCTGAAGTTTGCGGATGACACCACCCTCATTGGACTGATCTCTGGTGGGGATGAGTCCGCCTACAGGTGGGAGTCTGATCACCTGGTGACGTGGTGCAGCCAGAACAACCTGGAGGTCAACGCCCTGAAGACAGTGGAGATGGTCGTGGACTTCAGGAAGAACACAGTCCCACCTTCCCCCCTCACCCTGTGTGACTCACCCGTCACCACTGTGGATTCCTTCTGTTTCCTGGGCTCCATCATCACCCAGGACCTCAAGTCGAGCTGAACATCAGCTCCATCACCAAAAAGGCTCAGCAGAAGATCTTCTTCGTGAGGCAGCTGTAGAAATTCAACCTGCCAACGACGATGATGGTGCACTTCTACACGGCCATCATGGAGTCCATCCTCTGCTCCTCCATCACCGTGTGGTACGCTGCAGCCACAGCCAAGGACAGGGGCAGGCTGCAACGTGTCATCCGCTCTGCATAGAGGGTGATTGGCTGCAATCTGCCGTCTCTCCAGGACTTGTTCGCTTCCAGGACCTTGAAGCGGGCTAGAAAGATTGGAGAAGACCCCTCTCACCCCGGACATGAACTGTATGTGCCCCTTCCATCCAGGAGGCTGAGGTCCATCAGGACTAAGACCTCTCGCCACACTAACAGTTTCTTCCCTTCGGCAGTCGGGCTCATCAACAGAGCCCGGGGCCCCCTCTTGACTCACTCTCATGTACATTCACTTTGTCACTTTCACTTGTCACTTTCTGTTTAGCTGCTGCACCTTCTCTTTTATTTTTTTTGGAACGAATGGATGCATTCGTTTTTATTTTAATTGTATCTTACTAACCCATGGCTTTAGCATACTAACCCATAGCATATAGTTTATTACATTTTTATTTTATTTTTATCTTATTGCTGCACTACGTTGTCATTATTGTACTGTCTTCCGTCATGCACCAACCCAAAGTCAAATTCCAGGTATGTCTAACATATAATGGCAATACATTTTTCCTGATTCCTGATACTCCTGACGTTGTTGAGCGTGTTTCTACAGGAACGTATTGTCACTGTAATGTTGGGAGTCAGGAAGAGTTGGGTGTCAAGTGTCACACCGTGGTTCCTAACAGTCAAAGTTGGCGTTAACACAAAGTTGCCAAAGTCAACTTTCAGGTCCTGGGTAGGTGACCTGATACTTTGGCTCTCTTACAGCACGGCACGCCGGGGTAAGTCTCTTGTCAGGGCTGGTCTCACAACGCGCCCATTAAACGGCATGACAATGGCGAGCAGTATCCCTCTTGTACATCGAGAACTCTCAACAAGCTGTTTGACAGAAGAACTTTCACAGAGAAACTAGAGGTGAAACAACTGGGACCAGATCAGCCGATCCTCACGATCATGAGGGAAGCCAAGGCTTCTGTAGAGATGCTATACCTAGGATGTTTAGCTAGCTAGTTAGCTATGTGCTAGCGCCGTATATTAGCGCATCGCGCGCATGACGTCGCTGTGTTAAAGTTAAACATCACTATCCAGCAGAGGTGGGACAAAGTCATTGTTATGCAAGTCAGAGGAAAGTCTCAAGTCGTTGCCCTCGAGTCCCGAGTCAAGTCGAGTCAAAGATGAGGCAAGTCCCAAGTCGAGTCAAAAGTCAAAGCCAACAAGTCTCAAGTCGAGTCCAAAGTCTTACCATTTTAGTTTCGAGTCATTTCAAGTCCTCTTATTACAGAAAATCCCTTATAACCACATGTTTTATTTGAAACTACTCTTTAATCATATCAATGTTGTGTTAATATTCATTGCCTATTGTACACTAAGGTATACGATAATACATTTCCGTTTATGCAATATTAAGAATATTTTCACTGCTTCAGAAACCGAAGTCATATGCTTTAAAGCAAAGTGGGGACGGGGAACCCTGGGTGATGGTGCGCTGCCTCACAGACCTAGACTACGTAGGGAAGGGAAGGGTAATGGTGGATCGACTGTGACTGTGTTATAGTACTAACGGACGTTGACATAATGTTGGCGAGGATTTCCATCGGAGTCTGAATCCGGGTTAAAAAATCCCGATTTTTGTGAGCATGAACGAGCTGTCTCGTTGATACGGTAAAATGCTAGTGAGTTACGGTACATTCGATAAGGTGCTCAGCATTCGTTCAAAACTTACCTTTCTTTGTTCAACTTCAGGTGTCGAACAAAGTTGGACGTTGTGGCAGCTCCGTCTGTAATCTTCGACCCCCATGTTTTGCAAATAGCAACTCGTTTTTTGTTGAATACCTCGAAATTTTTAGAGCCAAACGAAACTATCTTCGGTATCATTTTTCCAACTGGCGCGTTGTTGCGCTTCATTGGTTGTCTTGCAATGTGCCTGTTTAGATGCTGTCGAATCAGAACCAGGTGGGACTGCAGTGATTGGATGTCGTGCAGGCAGCGCTCTCTGCATACAGGTGGCGCACATTTTTTTGACAGATGCAGATAAACAGAGCGGCGCGGCCGTGTGAAAATGTTTTCCCCCAGTTTTCATGGGAAGTCTTCTTGAGTCAAAAGGCTCGAGTCATCGATGTTAAAGTCCAAGTCGAGTTGCAAGTCTTTGTACGTTTTGTGGAGTCGAGTCTGAAGTCATCAAATTCATGACTCGAGTCTGACTCGAGTCCAAGTCACATGACTCGAGTCCACACCTCTGCTATCCAGCTGCGACGCACACAGGACGTGGATGAAAACAGGCACATTTTATCCAAAATAATTTATTGTGTGAAGTTTTGTGGGGCTTTATCATTTATTTTTTATTATTTTTATGTTTTCCTTTTTTTATCTATGGTAAAAAAGCTGATGAACTGAACAAGGAGTATCTGAGGTAGAAAATACCACAATTACGGGATCTTTTTCTAGATTTTGGTTTTGAGTATGACCCTCAACTGCGGATACCAAAACACACACACATCAAGATCCTTCTGCTTAGTGATGCGTAGCTGAGAGACATCTGAACAAACCAAAGACCCCAGATGCCTTAGCCGATATGTGTGAGGCATGGCCTCTGCCCTTGCGTCATGATGCACACACACACACACACACACACACACACACACACACACACACACACACACACACACACACACACACACACACACACACAGGCCCCAGCTGGAGGGGCTAGGAGGTGTTGACAGAGAACAGAGCCCTGCTGCACCACTGATTACATTCAGAAGCTTTTTATCTCTCTCTCTCGTTACCATCTTATACATCCTTTCTCAGTACTCAACAATTTTATTTATTTATTTTCTTTCTGATGTTTTCTTTTTCATAATCTTATATTCATTCTTAAACTCCTTTTAAAATTGCAACAACAAATTGATAGACACACAGCTACACAGAATGTATATGCAGCTGCTCCTCTTTTAGCAGTAATGATTCTCCTAAATACACCAGCTGCTTTTCAATTTGTGTGTGTGTGTGTGTGTGTGTGTATGGTTGAAGGTCCAGTCAGACCCAGGGTCAGACGGGCTGATTAATTACCCACCCCCCAACGCACGCACACTCGAAGCTAGTGTCAGTGTGTTGACAGAGTGAAGAGGCGGTCTTCATTCCCATCACAATCGGAGTGTAATTACTTTGCATTACTGCAGGTTTATCTCTAATCCACCGCAGAACGTCATCAACTATAGGTGTCTCGTTTAGACCACTATTACATGCTCTTACTATCTCACAGAATTATGACATTACACTTTTTATTAGCAACAGAATTGGTTCCAAATCAACCTGCAGGACACACTGTTTACTAATTGTATGCTCATTTGTGTCAAAAGCTGTTATTACTCTGTTACCTTCATTCATAAAGATATTTAAGCTCCAGTATTTGAAAAACTAAGAAAGAAAAGCTGTTTGAACTGGAAGCACTTCATTGCCCTTATATCCCGTAAACTGACAAAGCTGCTCTGATCAATCATGTAAATTCAATACTGGTTTGGGAATATTTCCGATCAAAATGACTGATACCAATGCTGCTGGTGTACATTTACAGAGGCAAAAAAATTGCGAAGTGGCTCTCACGGTACAGCACGCCTTGGTGAGTCTCTTGTCAGGGCTGGTCTCGCGACGCGCCCATTAAGCGACATGACAATGGCGAGCAGTATCCCTCCTGTACATCGAGAACTCTCAACAAGCTGTTGACAGAAGAACTTTCACGGAGAAACTAGAGGTGAAACAACTGGGCCCAGATCAGCCGAACCTCATGATCACGATGGATGCCGAGGCTTCTGTAGAGATGCTACACCTAGGATGTTTAACTAGCTAGTTAGCTATGTGCTAGCACCGTATATTAGCGCATTGCGCGCATCAAATTGACAGTCTGTCTAAAACAGGGGTATTTAACTAAAATGTAAAACTCCAGTTAGAGAAAATGTCTAGAAGCAAAGGTCTAGATGAGCATAATGTAACCATCTATTGTATTAACATCTGCATTTAATTCAATTCAATTAATTTTATTTCGTATAGCCCAAAATTGCAAATTACAAATTGGCCACAGAGGGCTTTATAGACTGTACACATGCAACATCCTCTGTCCCGAAACCCTCACATCCGAACAGGAAAAACTCCTCAAAAAACGAAAAAACCCTTCAATGGGGAAAAAAGGGAAGAAACCTTTGGCAGAACGTCAGAGGAGGGATCCCTCTCCCTCTGGGATGGACAGACTGCAATGGATGTCATGTGTACAGAATCAACAATGTAAAAGATGTACAATACATTCAATTCCTCTAACAGAAATGATACAAGTAATTGCAAGTAGCAGAAGTATACGGCAGGACCACTGCAGGGACAACCACCATCAGACAGAACCACCATCCACAGAGGCTTTTGTGGGGAGGGAGAGCAGAAAGATGTTGGTTTATGATGACAGTAATATGAATCATATTTAAAGTAATGATGATGGCAGCAGCAGGTGTCAGCAGTGCCATGCCAGGAGTCAGAACCAGGGTCCGCACAGAACTACGATCAACAGAGACCTGCTAGGCGAGAAAGCACAAAGAACTCCCAGAAAGAAGCTGAATTAGTGATGTACATTAATAAAACATGGATGATTGTGGAAGGAGAGAGTGAAAGTGAGTGTGAGAGTGAGAGAGGGGCTCGGTGTGTCCTAAGAAGTCCCCCGGCAGTCTAAGCCTACAGCAGCTTAACTAAGGGCTGGTCCAGGCTAACCTGAGCCAGCCCTAACTATAAGTGATATCAAAGAGGAACGTTTTAAGCTTTTATCTTAAATGAACTGACCGAGTTTGCCCCCCGGACTGAAAGTGGAAGCTGGTTCCACAAAAGAGGAGCTTGATAACTGAAGGCTCTGGCCCCCATCCTACTTTTTAAAACTCTAGAGATAAGACGGTGCCTCACCAGCAATTACATTACATTACACTTTTTATTAGCAAAAGAATTCAATTAAATTCATTAAATTAAATTAAAAAATGCAACAAAGATCTGAACGTACATATATGACTGGAAATACAAATAATGTTCTCATTACCAAAATTCTTTGAAAATGCATTTCAAAATAATTCAAAATGTCAAAATTTTGCATGTTCAAATCCAGTGCTTCAGTTCGCAAAATAAAAAAAGGGAGGAAAAGCCTGAATTTCCCCTTTTCTTACTGTAACTCATGTACACGACTTCATTTAAAAATAATGAATGTAAACAAAGTGAATTAAGTGTGTTTGGTAGTGCTAGACTACATATAGAACTGCCCCGTCAAGTTTGAAATCAAAACTGTTTTAGCTTTCGGTCAAGGTCGGCTTCTGGATCCGGATCTGCACAGCGGTCTGCCAGTTAGTGACCTCTGTGCTAAACTATAGGTGCAATTTATAACCTTAAGTATAAACTTTACTACTTAATCAAAATGCAGGTTTTACAAAACATAATTGGTTGAAGCCTCTATATTCAATGCAAAAGCTCAGAATATCAACTTGATTTAAAAAGGAAAATTATTTGGCCTGTTTCTCTGCATAATATTGATGTGCTGTGTTTAAGGTCTCTTCAATTATTTTGTATAATCCCCAAATCACAAATCATAATGGTAAGTAGTAAGCAGAATAATACAGCGGCAGTATTCAATCTAGTAGGTCCGTGACTACTACCCCCAACTCTCTGATTGTTCGTTCGCGATGACTGCATAAAAAAAAAACACCATATTTTTTTCTTACTTGTGTGTTCAAATAGTTTGTTTTGTTTCTTCTTCTGATGTAGACTGGCGGGATGTAGAACTGATGCGGGACATTGAGGCTACAACAGGGGAAAACCTGGGATCCGACAGGGTTGGTAAAAAGGGGAAAGGGAGGAAGAAGAAGTATCCCAACCTCAGCGACCTGAAGCACAGCGCCAAAACGGCCCGCTCCAGGCTGGAGAAAAAAGTTCTCAACAAGTACGTCGACAGCAGCAGCATCCTCTAAAAGCTCACACTCTATGTATTTTTACTTGCAGTGCAATAATTTAATAATAAAAAGGCATAACTTACCAAAGCATACAGTACAAGTCAAAAGTTTGAACACATCTTCTCATTGAATTGAATGAGACGATGTGTCCAGAGGGTTAATGTATTTGCATTGTTAGTGTTTTTCCACCAGAGTTGGCACTGCAGTTTTCAGAGCATAGGATGCAATGTATCCTCAGCAAAAGATGTTGCCTTCAGTGATTGATCAGATTTAGTTTTCTTCAATCTCTAAAATGTATCTTCCCATTTCCTGTTTCTACTCATCTACCCATTCTGTTCTTCTTTCCAGGAGCAGCATGCGCAGAATAGCTGACGTGATGGCTAAATCTGACCAGCGAAAACATGACAAGTTCTCCAACCAATTTAACTATGCTCTCCAGTGACCTTCATCCAGCTGCTGAACACTGCTGTTCCTTCTTTTCAACTTTTGAATGGAAGGAACGATTTTTTATATAAAATCAATATTATTAATATACAATACATTTTTGAACACTATGATTTCACTGTTGTTTGATGAGCCAGACATCAAGGACAAATGAACATTCATATTCCTGAGTGTGTCTGCTTCCTCTTTTGACCATGTGACAATTGATCTTATCAAAGAAAAATAAAGGAGAAATGTACATATGCTGAATCTAAGGGAACAAACAGATGTGGTACCTGGTGTGGTTAGGCACTGCTGTTTGAAAGCTAGAAAAATACAAAGAAAGTCACTTGACAACTTAAGGTTGATTAAACGTTATCACTGCCAGTAGTCTCATTGAGCCACTTCAATTAATTTTATTTTGTATAGCCCAAAATCGCAAATTACTAATTTGCCTCAGAGGGCTTTACAGTCCGTACACATGCAACATCCTCTGTTCCAAAACCCTCACATCAGCACAGGAAAAACCCTTCGAGGGGGAAAACCACCATCAGATAGAACCACCATCCACAGAGGCTTCTGTGGGGAGGGAGAGCAGAAAGATGTTGGTTTATGATGACAGTACACTCAAGCATTACGTAAGAGAACAATAACAAATTGCGGGAGTAAAAAGGGACTAATAACCAAAATATAAATCAAATCTCAAAATTGATATTCACTCAGTAAAAGAAAGGAATTGAAGGTTTGAGTTTGATCGCTGGCTATGTTTCCAGCCAGCACTGCAGAATGCAGAAAGAAATCACAAAAATGTCTTAAAGTATAACGGTTTATTAACTTCCAATAATACTAATCAGATCAATACCATTTGAAATCAACAAAAGCTACTATACGATATCCAACCAACAAATAAAAACATTCATGCGTGTGGAGGGTGAGGTGAGAGCTCAGGATGGGAGCTAGTTGAAAGCTAAACTACTGACCTCATGGCAGAGGTATTGGTAGCAGGCAGTGTTTGTACACCACTTGTGTTTCTCACATAGTTAAACCTCTGGAGGTAACTGTGGCGGGACAGGTGTATTGGTTAGTATATTAGATAGTGTCTTCAACCTTGCAAGTCAATTCAGCAAGAAAATTTGCAGAGGGGGAGCTCACAGTCCACAGCAGGGGGACATCTGTGGTGTCTCTGGCTTAACCAATCAGATCTCAGGGCTGTATCATCAAGAGAGAGAAATCACACCTTGGTGTGAAGGCATAGTGGTTTTTCTGCACTGTTATTCAATCATTTTTTATTGCATATGTGAAGATGTATGAACTGAATACTATGGAAGTTTGGTGTATGAAGGAAAAAATAGTATTCTTAATATAAAATAACCTGGATATTCTGTATCGCATACAGCTAGTGCACCAACATGTCTAAAAGTTTGATAATTTGTAAATTCTGTTCTTACTGTCTTACTACTAGTGCTACTAACGAACCGCTGTGTGGGAACAGAGAAAAGTGATAAATTACTGCCAAAGTAACCATTATTACAGCATTAGGAATGTTTTTTGAAAAATGAAGGCAATGTTGAAATTACATAAACTTTCCCTTTATATTCAAGTCATCAGGGATCCTCCAGTTCTAATTGTAACCAATCAAATGGAAGTCAATGAGAACATAATTCTACTTCTCTCTTGATATATGTATGGTTTCAATCTCTAGTTTTGTCCCAGATTTTTGACCCCTTTGTCTTTACAGTCCATGTAATTCAGTTTGGCTGTGTAGCAACAAAGCCGAAACGCCTTCTGCAGCAGCACACTACTGTCCTGCAGGCTTCTTCTTCCCCTTATTCCGTACATTATTTTACGCACTAGTCATCTAAGAGCATTGCCAAGACATGTGTCATAATATATTGAAACATGTGGCAATCGTGTGCTTTGCTTTTTTCCGAGACTAAACCCCAAAGATCGCAATTCACTGAGCAAAAGTTCTCCATTGACTTGAATGTAGTTTTGGCGTGAATTGAGCTAAATAAACCCAAACTGCGGCCGTAGTGCCTCACCATACTTTAACGTAGAAAGATTATTTGAAGTTCTTAAAGTCATACTTAATTCACTGTACAAGTCTCAGAAGAATTTGGCTTTGCTTTTGACTAATTGGTGTATTGGGCAACCTAGGGTGAGGGATGTCTTCACCGAGTGGAGAGAAACTTTAGAATCTTCAGAAAATATTTCTATTTAGTCCGCATTTCCGCTATTATTATTGTTTATGCATCCTTAATCAGAACAATGGAAATTTGGGAATACAACAGACTTACGCATTAGTGAAAGTGGCCTATCCCTGAGAAAACACATTCAGTAAGAGTTTGAACTCAGGACCCTCCTGCTGTGAGGAGAAAAGGACACTATGTTGTCATGTACAATTACAATGAGATAACAAAGCTAGTTTTTCAGTTTAATCGTCATTATTTTAATATTAAAGGACAATATCATGTTGAGCTGAGGATTCAGTACCTCCAAGAATTTTATGGAAAATGTTCATGAATTCAATAAATAACAGAAATGAAAACAATCACAGCTGAAGTTACATACTACTGACAATAGATCAAGCCATTCCTTAAGTCATAAATAAACATTAAATATTCATACAGACTTTTTTAAACAAATAAATCAACTATTACATAGTTTAAAACAGCATTCAGAATAAGGAGATGGATCATAAATTCATATACAGTTTCTGGCAGATATTCACATTCTATCAAAATAATCCATTGAAATGAAAGCCTTCAAATGGTAGTAGAAAGGGAAGCAGAGCTGAACACTCACAGTCTGTCTGCTTAAACGCTTCAGTCACCATGGCCTGAGCGTGTTTCTGTGGATGAGTCTACAAGTGTGTGCTGTAGAAGGCCGGTGCAGCGTAGCTCTGTGTTCCCAGCATAAAGGGGGACAGGACGTGGCTTGCGGTGAGGAAAGGCAGCTGGACCAGGCTGCCGGTGGGAGGGTGATGGTGGCTGGCATAGCCAGCATGCATGGCCAGGTGCCCACCAATCGGAGGGGACGGGCTAAGGGGACTGAGGCTTCCCAGACCTCCCCCTCCCCCCCCCACACCTCCTGCTCCTCCTGTTCCGGTGGGGGCGGAGGTGTCTGCTCCAGGGTTCTGTTTCTTCCACTTGGTCCGACGATTCTGGAACCAAATCTTGACCTGGGTCTCAGTGAGGGAGAGCGATAGGGCCAGGTTGAGCCGCTCACAAACTGACAAGTAACGTGTTGACTTGAACTTGTTCTCCAGCGCCACCAGCTGCTCGTAGGTGAAGGCAGTCCGGGCCCTACGGGGCTTTCCTGACTTGGAGTCTGAGCCAGAGCGCTTCCTCTTGGGTTTGCCCTGCGTGCCCTGTGCACCATTGGCCTGGACATCGGTGATCTGGCCTGTTGGGCTTCCCCTGGGGCTCTTGTTGTCTCTGCCAGGGTCCTGGTGGGTATTCTGGCCCAGATCTCTGTCTCTGTTACTGGGCTGGGCTGGGCTGCTCTCCTCACTGCTGTAAGGCCCGTCTGGAGCATCTGAATCTGGGGTCCCGGATCTGTGGTAGTCATCCTGATCTTGGTTTCTGTATACAAAGACTTCTTCTGGAAATACACACAAAACGGAGATAATGTAAAAATTAGTGTCAATATGAAGTAAGAATAATCAGATTTACATGTGTGTGTGAGTGTGTGTGCATTGCTGCCCTTTCTCCAATGATAGCCGCAAAAAACTACTGAACAAACTGCCGTTTGTGACACGCAAGTTGAGTTAGACATTTTCTTCCCAAACCCATGGCTGACAGGTTTGTATCGTAAGATGTTGACAGAACCACTAACCTGCTCCAAGTTTGTATTGTGTCACACTAGTATTGTAAACACAGCTATGCACTATGTAAGTATAATATCTAGTGAAATAATGACAACATTAAATCCAAACTAGGAAACAAGGGCCATCCTAATGATAAGGCCTATATCATTTCAGTTTATTTCAAGCTTTAGCGGTTTTTATTACCACATAAATCAGATTACCATTTGATTATTATTATTACCACCATAAATCTGTTTGAATTAGTGATCCGGGGACCTTGAGGGTTCCCCAGGTTCCCCAAGGCGCCATAAGGTTCTTCTGTTTGCTAGTTGGTAATCCAGCCTTGCCTTGTGTATAATATTTGGAAAATGTATATTGCGATAAGACTTATGATTAAAATATTATGGTTAATTGAAAAAAAAAGACAATACGAAACAACAACAAAAATGTGACCAACGAGCAGCCAAATTAAAGATCACTTAAGCTGATAATCACTTTATGACTAATTAGATCATTTAAACTTTTAAAATAGTCCCAGAGTAATTAATCACACAGTATGTCCAAGTAAGTGAAAATTTCTTCAACACTACTATGTCAGCATTCACACATTCACATGTGATTCATACACTGATGACAGGAGCTACCATGCAAAGTGCCTCCAACCCATCAGGAATATCATAACACTAGCTGCAGCTAAAATGCATGCCCTTATCATTTCAATTTTTTATTATTTTTTGGTAATTTACTAAACAAATTCCAATCACTGGAAATGTGAATATGAAGTTAAGTAAACATATGCAGGGCCCTTGATGATCTTGTCTAGCTCACATGTCTAGAAGGATATGTCTATTGTGGAACATAATAAGTGCAACATAGTAACCAAAGCCTTCCTCATTGAATCTGTGACTTTGATAATTATTCTTCTATTACCAAAAATGCATTTGTTGAAAATCCATTGTGAGCATGTGTCATTATTAGGATAACAATACATTGACACACACATACACATACTTTAATACAATAACACAATCGAAAAGAATATGTATACAATTTCAAACATTGTAGTTAGTTTACTGGAATGCAAAACATTTAAATGTATTTTTAGATGAAAGAAGTCAAGATTAACCACCTACAAATTTTAATATTTTCCATCAAGAAATAATAATAAAAGTCATATGAGGTTCCAGGCTAATAAGGAAATGGAAATTATGTTTGTTTCAGATGTTTGTTTAGTTTAAAACGAATGTTTTCTTTAATCATACCTGATTAGTCCATTCTTTATATTTGCCTCTTAATTATCTAATAGCTCTCCAGGCTATCCTCAACAAATAAATTGGTCTACTATTAAGTCAAACATTCTGTTATTTAATATTTGTTATAGATATTATTATAGATATAATTGGAGTGATTATGAATCATGAACTCTAGAAAATCATGTATTTGATTTTCGGTATGTCTACAATAATACAGGTTTAAATAGTCAACAATATGTAATATATAAGGTTCTTTATAATACTATTACTGAAAAATACATTCACATTGAAAAAAAACCCTACATGTGTTTGATGGAGTTATTTGTCACAAAGTCTTACTTATGTAATGTAATTATCAAATGGGCCTACTGGATATTTTTTAACAATAGAATGAAATTGGAAAACGTGATGACTACTTTGAACATGAAAATATAGATTTTTCTTCTAAACGTTTTGCAGTATTTTTTGCACCGGAAAGAATACTTTAGTATGATTATTTCAGATCACGTTGGAAAGGTAAAGCTTTTGTAACCCGTTTTAATCTTTGAATTCAAGGGCTAATAACTTTAATACAATACATGGGAAAAGCCCTAATACTGATATGTTACTGTACTGTTCGTATGTTTTAATAACCAAAACTCTTCAAAAGGGTCAAATATATTGAGGTATTACGATTGAAACAAACATATACAAAACGTGTATTAAATATTTTAAGCATGTAAGTCGTCCATAGATTCCGTGAGCCATTTGGACTTGATGGATTTGATGTGATCAGCTTCCTAAAACAAGCCACAACTGGAGCGTGCGCGGAACCCAACGGCGCGGCTCGCCCGGTAGTCCGCAGTTTGGTTGGCATTTATGGAAAGGGGATTGCGTCTCCATGTTTTATCGGGCCAAACCAACCAATGAGATATTAGTGCAATATTTCGATGTGGAATTGTATTATTAGTTGAATCAATGAGGATAAAATCAAATAACATATTTTGTATGCGGGCTTAGGGGCTTATTTGCGCGGGTTTGTGTCCGAGCCATTATCGTTAACTTTGGACTTGGACTGTTCGGAAAACCTTCCGATAAACAAATACGCATATTGGCTGACACTGATGAATTGCCAAATGGATTATTTCGTCAAAGCAGTCGTCACGCAGAACATTAAATAATCATAATATGTACCGATAAATAAAAAGGTGAATTGGGTTAACAAAGGCTACACAAAAATATAACGTCGAAAGAAAGAAAGAAATGCATGAAAAAAGTCCACTTGATTTAGTGAACTTTGAAACAGATTTGACCCACAATTAAAATGAAAGTAAATACTGACTAAAGGTGGTTAAATAAACCAACAGACAGACAGATTAATGGAATTATTTTTGTTTGATGTTTTCTTTGTTTGGAAGAAAAAAGAAAAGAGCATTATTTAAATGAAAAACACACCACATTAAGGAGGCTGGCTTTAAAGGTTAATTCCATGTGAACTCAAGACTCACTGCTCGGGTATTCCTCCGCACCGTAGCAGCCTTTGCCGGGCTCCAGGCTGGGCTCGCGCTCTCCAGATGTTCCTTTCCGATTCTCCACCCCGTACGCGCTCAGCTCGCGATCACCTCGGTGGCTCGCGAGCTGCTGCTGTCGTCGGCTGCTCGTGAACTTGTTGGGGTCCAGAATGTCCAGTACGGAGAAAGAGGTGGTCCGGTGCCCGACAGGGCCCTGGATAATAACACATGGGAATTATTTATTCACAGTAGAAATAACATTTAATAGCTCCATGTTTTTTTGTGTTTGTATTTATTCTCGGCCCAAAACATGTGATCGCGCAGTGAATTTGTAACATTTCAAGATGTACGTTTTAAGGTTATTTCAAATTGAGTTATGTTAATAATTTGTAACACTTTCAAGAAGGATTTCAATCATATCAAATATATTAATACGTATTATATATATATATATATATATATATATATAGTACAAGTTAAAAGTAATAACTAATAAATATTCTTGAAATACGGTTATTACATTAATATCATATGTGTAATGAACGGTTATTGAAACCAGACGAATAAGAACAGTACATCGCAGCTGAACTGTGTTTATTGATTTTATACTCGTCTGGTGTGTATGGATAAATGTAAGGCAACCTATATTCTTATCATTTCGGATGAGAAACGTTTTTTTATTTTATTTAATGCCAGCGTTAATTTATTTATGATTTCCATAAAATGCCCACTAATTATATAATCAGTTTGACCGACAGTACCAGTCAATGTTTGGACACTATTTCTCATTCAATTTAATTAGAGAATGTGTCCAGACTTTTGACTGATATGTGCGAACTGGTATACAGATTTTTTCACCTAACTTGTATCTTTAAGATTTATTTAGATCCCAAAAGGTGTTCAACATAGGCAGATACAAGATGGTGATGGCCTAGGGCTTTCCACTGCACTACATCCTGGTTCTTATCATTCATGACGACATGAATAATCCCATATATAATATTATAATTCGTTTTTTGAATAATCCGAGGTAGCATGCAGGTAGGACCCAGGGGCCTATTAGCATCTGATAACAAGAATAATGAAAGAAATCCTCTATTTAAAGTACGGAAGAGATTCCCCAAACCTGCATTGTAATTTACCTCTAGGACATGTAATCTAGTCACAATGTGAAGGATTTCCCGAGAACTTTTAAAATTTAACATTTTATAAAGCAATGGCTTGTGTAATTTTCCATTATTTGAAAAAGCCCTATATAAATTCCAAATATCATGTCGTTTAAATGCTGGAGTTCCGACTAAATTACATAATTCGAGAGAACACAGTACAATACGAAACAAGTCCATTTCACGATACGTTTTCTATGGAAACGCATTTGATAGTAAGATGTAGCTGTGGTTTATTAGTGTTGTTTCCAGTCACATTGTTCATTTCAACACTAATTAAGCACCCCGTCCCCGTCCCCGCACTTAAAAAAGGTCTAGACAACGCTATGATATAAAAGAAAGTTGTGTCCCTGGCATCTACCTGCTGTGGCGGAGCTAACACTGGGTTAGTCGGTAGGGGTTCTAAGTTGTTCTCCACGGCCTGAGAATCTCGGCTTCCCGCCACCGCGTTGGAGAAGAGCCGCATCTCCCCGGCAGCACCGCCGTCCAGCATGTCTACGCTGTCCGGGCCCACCACGGTCTGGACCCCGTCACCACCGGGAGACTGTACTGGTCTGTCCCGACTCATCACGGGCTGGACGGTGTCCACCCCTGGCCCTGCTACGGCTCTTTCCCGGCTTATCACAGTCTGGACCCCGTCTGCCCCGGGCCCCGACACCGCTCTGTCCCGGTTCATCACTTTAATCTCCGTGTCCCATATATTAGGAATCCAATCTAATATAAAATAGTGGTAAAAAACCCCAGATCAAACCGTTTAAAGGGCCGTGGCTATTGTTTTGCTGTGAAGAGAATACGTTCACCCCACGGCCCGGCTCGTGAGTCCCATCCAGATCCAAAGTGAGATGATTTGTTCGGCCCCTTTTCTTATCCGCAGGTCAGACTCTTTAACCGGATCCCGTCAAACTTTTAACTTCATCTCTGACTTCTTCTCAGCGCATCCTTTTCTTCATCACACACAACGTCTCCGGTGGTCTAATGTCCTCCGGTCCTGTATGGCGCCGGTCTCCCGCCTTGTCACTGACACACATGAACAAGCGACCGACGTCCCGACCTCCAGCCTCGCCCACTCTGTCTGGTCACCGGAAAGTGCTGAAGGCTGGACGGACACTGGTCTACCTCTCCAACTCTGTGTCTCTCCCTATTAGCTAAACCTCCTCTCCCCCTCCCTCGCGCCATCTGAACCCCTCTCTCTCCTCTAGCACGTGCAGCTCTCGCCGTCTTTTCGGGCTTTTAGCGGCCCCCTCGAGGACACGCTATTAGACACCAGCATGTATCTGTGTGCGTTAGCGCGCAGGAGTCCATCTCCTTCCTTATGCACGCATTCATATTCATGAGTTGTATTTGATTTACTTATTGTCAATACGAGTTGTAATTGACTATAAATGAATCCCACTTCTTTTATCTTGGGGCTGTGCGCGTGTTCCATCTTCCTCCTTCGCGATCTGAACACGAGGAGAACCATAGAGCATTCTTATTTTTGCTTATACACACAGAAGTAACATGTTAGCATTTATAAGCTTGTCCGATGTAGCCGGTGCAGGTTTTCAGGTAGTCACTGCAGTCAGTCAGAAGTTCTGACGATAGCATTAGTGTATATAGTGTATTACTATACTGCAAGGTTAACTGGCGTGCACCGTAATTAATGTGTGGCAGATGTGTAATGTGTCGCCTCCCTCAGCTTTACTTGTACATCCACATGAAAGGAGCACTTATCTTTAATGCAGATTTCCGGGCAAGGCCTCTCCTCAAGACTCAATTACGGCCTGAATAAAGCCCGGTAATGTCCCCGCTGCAGTGAAATATTGATTCCTAATCCTTGGCAGTCATTACTATGCCAGAAAATAATAGACCACAGAATTGGATTTTGATTTAACACACAACGTGTTTATTCTAATGCTAGGGACTTAATATTCCATTGACTCTAATGTTCAGCTAGCAGAAGAGGGGATAGTGATGTAGGCTCCAATGGCACACTTTCCATATTTTTGTGTAAGAAATTAGAAAAAGAAAGAGAGGTGATGGGAAATCTTTCCTGTCCTCCTCCCTCCCCAAATACACGAGGTCAGCTCCATGTAATTGCCTTGCTCAATGATCCTTAGGAGGAAGAAATTAAAAGTTAAGAAAAATAATGACGGAAACAATGAGACATGATTAGCCAATCAGAGACTTAAACCCATTGCAGCGGGCCTGTGATCTACTTCCTGCTTCCAACTGGCGGCTTTATTGCTTTATTTTAAAAGCAGTCAACCAGGTTTTTAAAATATTACGGCAGCTCACTCACCTTGGTAGAAATTTGCATTTTATCTAAGAGGGAAGAAAAGTACAAAGCATCGCAAACACACACTGCAAAAGGAACATTAAACATATAGAAGAGGTGTAAAGAAGCAAAAAAATCATGTATTATTTTTTCAGAAATGCATCATGCTACAGCATGATACTAGTAAAAACAATACTCATATACTGCGCTAATTAAAATAAGTATTGCCAATAAGTTAAAAATACTAATGAATAAATACTTTAGTATAATAAGTTAATAATATAAACACCAGGAATATCAAAACGAACTGTTATGAATTGGACATCAACATCTGTAGTAAAATGACATAATTTATTTCCGTGTGTGTTTGTATAAAACATTAAGACAGAAACATACACACACGTTATACATTTCTGTCGGAATGTTGTAAGGGGAAAAGCCATTTTGGTTCCCACAGTGTGTGAGAGATGACACTGTGGTAATATTCTCCCTCCTACAAGTCAGCATCTGTATGTGTGTGTGTGTGTGCATGTGTTTGATTGAGCCAGTGTGTGTCATGTGTATGTAATCATTCTAATGAAGGTTAACGAGCTCAGCCCAGCCTCCTCTTTATTAAATTAATCTCAGACAGTAATGAATCCTAATTACTATAATTAGCAGCTTGAGCTGCCTGGTCTCACACTAGCGGCTGGTCAGGCTGAGGAAATGTTTCCAAGGCTTCAACCTTTATGTCCTCATCCCTTTGCCATTTCCACTGTCTCTGTCTCTTCTGGATTTGGACATATATAATTTCCACAATGAACATTAAAACAGTGTTGTTGAATGTCCACGACTGATATGATGTACTATTTTCCTTATTGCATAATGATCAATTTTTCATAGGATGGATTATTGGTATTGGTATTCCATGGTCTAATCTAGACTAAAAAAACAACTAAAAGATGCATAATGTGTAGATGCAGTATTGCATATTGCGTGTCTGTGTTTTGTGCATGTTCCTGTGTGTGTGAGCATATATATATTAATCTTTGCTTATTAATGCAGCATAATAGAATCCTGCCAGCCAGCGTCATTGCGCAGAGCAGTCACAATAATCGTCCTTTGGAAAACCTTATATAACAACTACATCCATCCATCCATCCATTCATCTTCAAACCGCTTATCTTGCACACAGGGTCGAGAGGGGGGGGGAGGGGGGGGGGGGGGGGGGCTGGTGTATACAACAGCTACAGCTGAATTATAATTGTCTGACAATTTGAGTGAGTCTTGTGTGTATAGGCTTGTCAATAAATAGTCAAAGGAAACACTTTTAGATTTCTTCTTCCTAAATATTGACACAAAATTCCTACCAACAAAACAAATATCTGTGCTAAACCTTTGGCCTTTGAAGTTCTTATCAGTAAGGCTTTTTTAATTGTTTAACATATAGTTCAAACAATTCACCCATCCAAGTCTCAACCCTTGTCTCCCTCTGGTTTTCATCTGTCCCTTCTGGTTTTCATCATCCCTTCTGTTTTTCTATTTAGTGTCTTTTCAAGGTTCTATATTTTTGATTAGCTGTCTTCCTCCTCTCACCTTTCACCATTTCAGGAGTAATAGCCCCTCATCGTCTTCTAACACACGCACACACATACACACACACACACACACACACACACACACACACACACACACACACACACAGACACACACTAACAATTTGACACCCAGATAACATCTGACCCGAAGAATTAATTAAATATGATAGCTGATTAAAAATAGCATAACTAATAGTGTAATATCTCAAGCTGTCGTCTTTAATAGTCAACATTGTGTGTGTGTGTCTTATCTGCTGCAGACAGACGCTCTCGCTATTGATTCCTGTTCATTTCAGTTGTCAAGCAGACTACTCAGCTCATCTGAAATCATTAAACTGTACTGTCTGCTGTTTCTCTGTGTGTGTGTCTTTCCGTCTTTTTCTACTTTTATCCTTCCATTTGTTACTATTTTCAATTCCAGCTCTTTTTAAAAGATTGAGTGGTGTGAAGACTTGGCAGCAGCATTGCAACCAGGCAATATTACACCAAATGATGGCTCTCTACAAACAAATAAAAACATTCAATGAGCCTGGCACCAGCCTGGTTCATTGAATGTTTGAATTGTTAAAACTGTGACCAATCATTTAAATAATTGACTGAGTCTATGAAAAACCATAATATTCTATATTTTTCTTACTGTTGAATATTTCAACAAAAACGGAAATACACATACCAAAAATTTCCCAAACAAACTTCAGTTTGTCACTCAAAACCCTCTGACATCTATTCCCAGTCTGTGGCTCTCAGCCAAGCTCATTGGTTCCTACTGGAGATCCATTGAACCAATGCTTACTGTAGTTTATGGAAAACAGCGATGACACATTAGTTAGAAAATTATCTGGACTTATTTGCATAACATAATTAGTAACTCGGAGTTATGTTTGGAGCATTATCATATGAGTAGGTGGATATTGTAGCCAAGACACTAATGTTTGGAACGGTGTCAATAATTCATATATTTGTTACATTATATTACATTACATGTCATTTAGCTGACGCTTTTATCCAAAGCGACGTACAATAAGTGCATTTCCACATAGAGATGCAAACTCAGAAGAACAAGTAACAAGAAAGTACATTTTTTAGCAAATATGCAGTTTCAAAACATGTTATAGAAAAGTGCCATTATAAGTACAATTTAAGTGCAACCATTTGTTAGTGCTACGGTTTGGTAGTTTTTTAGTCAAGGTAGAGTCTAAAAAGGTGTGTCTTGAGTTTTCGACGGAAGACGTAGAGGCTCTCTGCTGTCCTGATGTCATCGGAGAGCTCATTCCACCATCTGGGAGCCAGGAAAGCGAAGAGTCGCGATCTCGCCGAGTGCTTTTCTCTCAATGAGGGAGGAACAAGCAGATGCAGATCGGAGTGTGCGGGTTGGGATGTAGGGTTTCACCATGTCCTGGATGTAGACTGGTCCCGATCTATTCACAGTACGTCAGTACCAATGTTTTGTTTGTGTTGACAAAACAATGTTCCTGTTGGAAGTTGGTTCTGGTTCGGTTCTGCTTGTTTTTTTTACCCATATGGGAGAGGCTAATCACTAACATGGATGGATGGATAATTGGGTGGATAGACGGATAGATTAATGCAGCGATCGTCAACCTTTTTTGTCTTATGTTAGGCAGTATTTTGCGATATGATTAGCATGAAAACATATATACATACAGTATAATAGAGCGGCACAAGAGAATTACCTCACTCGATAAACCTGTATTTATTTTTGTGAAGTTGTAGGCTCTTCTCCTGTCTCCTTGGGGGGCCTTTTCTGCTCTCCAAAGATATTCATTCATTTTTGGCACATTGTAGGCTCATGTTTTGCGGTAATTATTATGTGACCGAGACAAGCATCTTCAAATGTGTCAAGAGGGACAAACGCATGTTAATGGGAGAGAATCCGGTCATTTGGCGAAACACATTTTTCATTAAAAAAATGATTCATTATTTCTTTGCAGTCCGGTACCAAGTGGTTGGGGACCACAGGATCAATGGATGGAAAGTTGGGTGGATGTATCGGTGGGTGGTGGGATTAATGGATGGATAGTTGAATGAATGGACGGATGGATGAATGTAGTAATGAATGGATAGTTGGGTGGAGTGCTGGAATGAGAGTGATGGATTAATGGATGCATAGTTGGGTGACTGGACGGATGGATGGATGGGTGAGTGGGTGGATGGGGGGAGGGATGGATGAATGGATAAACATTTTCCCTCCACCACATGTTCCTCACATTGCAGGCACACCCTGTTTTAAAAAAACAAGTGACATTAAACTGTCATTCTAGCGGGAGCGGGCTGCGGGACACATTTTTTTCTGCCCAAATCAACAAAGCTGCCATATGATGGCACTCTGCCGATTGGGCACTTGCATGTGCTGTACCTGACTGCCTGACCCTCAACGTGCACCTGTATTGAAAACAATTTAACCCTCACCCTAAACACTTCTAAAACACATTGCTGCCAGAGCTGTTTATCATAACAATACTTCCAGGGCTGGACTGGGACAAAAAAAGGCATTTAAGCTCAGACCGGCCCACCACAATCGGTCGGACACAACCACCAACCAGTACACTATCCTTGCGGTCCATGTAGATATGCATATCTACTGTTCCGTTCTCAAAAACCCATACAAAGCTGAGAACTACTGTAAGTGCCATGGACCAGTGTACTCACTCCCTCTTGACTGACTCCCAGTCACTGGTGATCAAAGCTGGCAGTGGAGCAGGGCCTACACAAAGTAATCAGACAGTTGATGGACCCCATTGACTTCCATAGTAGAAAAAAAAGTCAATGGCGTCCATCAACTGTCTGATTGCCGACATTCTTCAAAATATCTTTCTTTTTGTTTAGCAGAATAAAGAAATTCATACAGGTTTGAAAAAACTTGGGGGTGAGTAAATGATGACACAATTTTCATTTTGGGTGAACTATCCCTTTAAAGAGCACAAACCCCTCTTTAATATGACACCAAACAACATTTACCTCTAATTGTTGAGATACTTCCCATAAAAAACCTATACAAACAAATTACTCACACAAATCGTCCTGATAATATATAAAATTTAGAGTATTCACTTGCCGTAATATTGCATATTGATGATATTGGAAATTCAGAAGAAACATTAGAAAATATCTAGTTATTTGAATATATAGCTTTTAAAATGCAAAGCGGATTTTTAACCCCCAAATACGTTAGCTACCTCTTGTAACGTGTAACTCGTTGTGGGCGAGTAATAATTAAAATAATCAAATGGCATCATTTAAGTTTGTTTCTAGAGAAGAAGGGCCGTCGACAGCCGTTATGAGTTTTAAATGGTTACATTAGAATATCCCAAGTTGCAATTGAATAAGTGAACTCTCAACTCTGCTAGCTAAAAAAAACGGTGCAAAATAGCTTATGCTGTGTTATTTGACTTTAGCTAACTGAGTGGCCATTGCAGTAACTTTTAAGTGACAATTTGACAAATGACAACCTGACACTCAGACTTTATAATAGCAACAATAGCAACGTTGTGGCCCAGCCAGGCCCACACTAGGGTTGCCAACTCTCCCAACCCCAAATCAGGGACACTTTCGCGGGCTGACAGCGGGGGGGGGCGGGGTGCTAGCGGATGGCCGGGGGGGGGGTGCTAGCGGTCGGCGGCACAATGAGCAGCGCACAACTTCACAACAACCGGGAGTTTTTCGTGCGTCATTGACTTAGGAGGCTGTGATTGGAAATCGGGACTGGAGCTGTCCCGGCCGGGACAAATCAAAATTGTCCATAATTCGGGATGTCCCGGGTAATACGGGACGGTTGGCAACCCTAGCCCACACACATTGTCCTCATGCACCCGCCCTGATTAACACTCCCTCCCTGTTCATGTAGCTACCTGCTTGCTTACCGTTTCAATTACACTCTCCCACTCACTCTGTCCCTCCTTGACTTCACTGTCAGACTCAGACACCTGTTGCACCTTCTCCTCTGCTGCCTGCGAGCCGCAAGCACCGCTATCGCTATGGCTAGTCACCTTGTCAGTATGGAAAATGAACCAATGGGCCGCTGTCCCTGCTTTATGGGCCGGTCGAAAGCAAAAAAAATTAAAAATTGTATAGTCCTCAAGTGCGTCGGCCCACCGGGCATTTGCCCGGTATGCCAGATTACCAGTCCAGCCCTAAATACTTCTGTACTGTTGCTAGCCCGGGCTGTGTCAGATCAAACTACTAAATTGACTGAACTAAGCTTAAACACTTTTTGACCGCCAAGGGTGCATCACTAAAGTAGGACGTGATCGTAAATAAATTAACAGGTTCCGCCATTGTTATTCTGGACGAGCGGAGCGCTTGGACCCAGAAGAGGCTAAATGTCATGATACGTCATGATACGTCACGTGGGACGTCACTGACGTCCCACATGACGTACAACCAAGAAATAAAAACTACTTTCACCCCTGACTACACTACTGTACCACGCTCCCTTTACTGGTTACCAGCTGCACGCATCAGTTTCAAAACATTGGTACTTAAATACAGTGGGTCCAACAGATCAGGTCCAGTGTACATCCAGAACATGGTCGAACCTTACTTCCCTTCCCGCTCACTCTTCATCTACTGATCTGCTTTTTACTCCCTCACAGAGAGCTCCAGACTGTTTGCTGTCCTGTAGTATTAATACATTGAAATACACCCTGAAATGGGCATTAAATAACTGCAAATAGACGTTTGGCAATACAAGCAATGCAATGACACCAGCACAAGAGGGTGATGAGATCGCCTGTCCAGCTTTAAAAATCTGAAATCCCTTTCAGTTTTCTTTGCTGATCTGGAGGTCTGTAATAGTTAAAAATAACACCTTATTCTTACAGTGGCTCTTTCATACAATGGCATTGATATCTCCACGGCACAGTCCTTCAGTGTGAATGTGTGTGTGTGTGTGTGTGTGTGTGTGTGTGTGTCAGTGATTGGTTTCTGTTTTATGGACTCGCTAGCAGTGCTAGTAATCCGTAGAAATAAATCTGCTTTATTTGACCTTAGTGTTAACTCCAATAAAATACACTTTACTGCTAGGAGACACGCAGCTACACTCACTCACTCACACACTCAAACACACACACACAAACCTCAGTGAGCAATCAGGTCAGAGGTGGTCACTGGACAAGCACAGAGCACAGAGAGGGAACTTCACTCCACCAGAGTCCACTGACATTTCTTCAACTAATGAAACCGCAAACTCTATGGTTTGACCCCTTGGCTCCACTACCTGCATGTCTAAGAGACTTAACTCCAAATTTCCCCCGTAGCCGAGTATCATTTTTCAGGACGGCAGGTCGCGGTGGTCATTGGTAGCGGTACAAGCCGATCTCAGTTGGTATTTAGCGACATGAACCCACCTCCAGTGTTGGGAAAGTTCACTTTCTACATGAACTAGTTCAAAGTTCAGTTCACAAATTTGAAAATGAACTAGTTCAGTTCATAGTTCAAACTTCAAAATATAAGTTCACAGTTCCAACTAGTTCAGTTCTTTTTTCCATATGTTGCTGCAAGCTATTATTTTTCTAAATTATTGCCACAGCCCAGAACCACGAACAGCAATTATTTTATCAGTTTTAACACTGAAGCTATGCATCAGATTTAATCTTCATATCCAATTTTGAATCCTTATCCAACCAGGGTTTACATTAGCATTGAGGGGACAGCATTTCCCCTTTGTTGCTTTAATTCCATTCACTCCACACTAGCAGCAGCTGCAGCGTTCACCTCTACAGTACATTCTCAAACACATGCTGCTTGAATGGTCTTTTTTAAATAAGGAATAAAAACACGACAGTTATCATTAAGGTGCAAATGTTTGCAAAGAAAGGTCAGATTTCTCCCATCCTCACCGACCTTGTCAGTGACTTCATAAAACTCATTTAAATTATTATACGCCGCCTTTTTGCTACACGCAGCTGTCGCCTCTATGCATTTCTATTTTTTTGATGACGCATGCGCGGTGCGACGCTGGTGGCTGAAGTTGCCAGATTGGGGTTTTTTCCGCTACTTATTAAGGCGCGTTTACGGTGTGTTTTCTATAGAAATCTGGCACCCCATTGAACAACATTAACCTGAAAGAACGTGCCGTTCATAGACACCAGAATGAACGAGTTCACAGTAACGTTCATCGGGCATTAATACAGTACGTTCAGTTCACGTTTGCCCAAAATATGAACGAGTTAATGAACTTTCGTTCAATGAACGCGTTCAGGCACAATACTACCCGCCTCCTCCTTGTGTAAAGTCCATGTAACGTTAAATGAGTATCTTCATGACCATGGGTTTGCCGTACATGTTTTTTTCTTGCAAGTAGTGCAGCTTCTACAATACAGTGATGTGTGTCTTAATGCGAGGCTTTAGAAATAAACACAAAGGGATTCTGTATTTGTTCATGTTTTGATAACTGACCCCTGCCATTGTTTCCCCATCATTATAACAGTGGTGCGCCCCCCCCCCCCCCCCTATGAAGTAGTGAACCTATTGGGGAGACACTGCAGTCTAATCAATGGGAGCAGCGTGTGTGTATGTCCTCTGACTCATGTAATTTAGCCGTCACTGGAAAATGGGTTCGGGTTTCTTTGTTAAGAATGCCGGTCGATAATTTGTCCGACTGTTCAATTCAATTCAATTCATTTTATTTTGTATAGCCCAAAATCGCAAATTACAAATTTGCCTCAGAGGGCTTTACAGTCTGTACACATGCAACATCCTCTGTCCCGAAACCCTCACATCGGCACAGGAAAAACTCCCCAAAATATGAAAAAAACCCTTCAATGGGGAAAAAAGGGAAGAGACCTTAGGGAGAACGTCAGAGGAGGGATCCCTCTCCCGGGATGGACAGACTGCAATGGATGTCATGTGTACAGAATCAACAATGTAAAAGATGTACAATACATTCAATTTCTCTAACTGAAATGATACAAGTAATTGCAAGTAGCAGAAGAGGTGTACGGCAGGACCACTGCAGGGACAACCTCCATCAGATCGAACCACCATCCACAGAGGCTTCTGTGGGGAGGGAGAGCAGAAAGATGTTGGTTTTTGATGACAGTAATATGAATCATATTTAAAGTAATGATGATGGCAGCAGCAGGTGTCAGCAGAGCCATGAGCCAGGAGTCAGAACCGGGGTCCGCACGAAACTATGATCCACGGAGACCTGCTAGGCGAGAAAGCACAAAAAACTCCCGGAAAGAAGCTTAATTAGTGATGTACATTAATAAAGCATGGATGATTGTGGGAGGAGAGAGTGAGAGTGAGAGAGGGGCTCGGTGTGTCCTAAGAAGTCCCCCGGCAGTCTAAGCCTGTTGTCGCCTCTCTGAATGTCGCCATGTTTCCATCATCCGAACGGCAGGTCACGTGATCTGAAGGAACCTTCTGGTCCTATTGTAACGGACTGACATGTTCTGTGAGCGAGGTTACACATACAAATTTTTTCCTCATACAGTACTTTTACTTTTTTACTTGAAGTAGTTTTGAAACGATTACTTTTATACTTTTACTTAAGTAAAAAGTTTTGATACTTAGTATAGTATTTTTAAACCCTAGTATCTATACTTCGGCTTGAGTAATGAATGTGAATAGTTTTGACACCTCTGTATGTTACACATCTTTAGTTCCTGCACAATGAGCATAAATCTAAAATGAAATAATTAATAATCTGCAAATTCCAATAAACTAATATACACACTTCCATCTGTTACATCACGTCATATATACATATATATATATACGTATATATTTATTTATATCTACGGAACAAAAACATTTGCCATCGCAATAAAAAAAAAACTTTTTGTCGTCAATAATTGTTTTGTCCGGTATTGATTTTAAAGTATCGGTTTACCACCGGTATCGGAAAAAAAACAGATGATACCCATCCCTAATTTATTTACACAATACATTTATAGAATGAGGAATCATCCATGAGGCTTTTTTGGGGTTGTATATGTACGATATTAAAAATAAATTGACAACCAGGTTCATAAATTAACTATAAATAAAATGCATTTAGTGTACACCAAAATACAACCATGATTGTGGAAATATGTATTCAATAAAGTAATGGAAATTTTGTAAAACCACTGTAATTTTAAAAACTGTAATCAATATAATAATCCCAATGTACAGTTATGATTGTATTCAATGTAATCTACCAAATGGGAAAATATACCAGCGCAGGAAGTGAGGTTAACCCAGGGACATGAGAGGCGGTAAACAAAAAAAGAACCCACGCCGTTTCATTGTAATATCTAAAGATTGCTTGCTCGTCCAGAGGATTGTTTCTGCTTCTTGCTTCTAGCAGGTTTGCAAGCACAAAGTTGAGCGCTTAGGTGTGTTGAGGGGGATGTGATTGGGGGTGGGGAGATGTGGTGGAGGGAGGGCCAGGGCCATTGTGGAGACTCCCCCTTGATTGGATGATGCCGGAAATCCCTGAAACATCCCAAAAAGTTGCATTCATTAGTATTAATTCATTATAGGAATCCTTAAAAAAATGAACACATTTCTTTTTTTGTTTTCTAGGTTGGTAGACATTCCAGGCAGCCACATTAACATGCAGAAGCACTTTCAAAGTAATATTAAAACTAAAACTAAATAAATACCCAAATATATAAAAAACATACATACATACAGACTATTTTATTTGCCGTTTTTTCTCTGGTCCTAACCTACTTCTACATAATTAGTCAGCAGCAGTAAATGGATGCTATATCAATTATCATTCATTCTAAAAATGATATCATTTATAACTCTATGGAGAATGTGCAATGCACTCAACATAAGAATGACATTCTGTGCTATTTGCTATGGAAACACTGATGGTAGGAAGATACAGCCTAAATAAAGAAATATAATTTGTGTTACTGAACAACACATAAATGCAATAAAATGCAATTAATGCTCTGACGTTTACACTTCTAGACCTGAAAAACCTGTGAGACAACAATGTACACATGCACAGCTGTCAAGTATATCATCAGAGCCTTAGGCAGAAAATGTGGTATTTGTGCAGCAGAAAAAAAGCAAATAAAGCAAATAATGTTATCAGTAATTTAACAGCAGGCTGATATAGCTTATTGATCTGTCCACTGGAATCTTTTATCTCTACAACACAATGTATCCACTCTGCGGTTTATGACCCCAACACCACACACTCATAGTAAAGCCCGAGCCATGCGTCTTGGAGCACTGCAGACACACTGACCACAATTTAAAACACATTTAAAAAAGCAATGTTGGAAGATTAAGCTTGTTTGTGGCCCTGACGTGTAAGGTAAAATGTTTCTACACTGTAAAAAAAAATCAAGCTGCCTTACACTTTTGAGTAGAATTGAATTGGATTTAAAATTTGGTACAATAAAATTTGTGTTTAAAAAAAAGTCTGTTGAATTTACATTAAAAAAATATCTACATTGGTTGCACAAATTATATTCATGTTTAGTCAAAATGATTAATTTCTATTTAATATACTTTTATTTGTAAAACAAACATGATTTTCTCATGTAAATTCAAAGTGTTTCATTAATGTTAATTATATTAAATTATTCTGATAACCCAACATATTTTTTTGGTGTTACTTTAAAGTGTCCCTTTTAAGTGTATTCAATTCTCATCTATTGAAGCAACATGAGATTTTTATGTAAAGTATATGCAATGTTGTTCTGTTAAATTAACTTTTCCTGCTCAAGTTACTCATGAAGATCCTGCATACTTTTCTGTATAAATTCTACATGCTAAAATTATTTCTGTATGGCGATTTCTACTAATCTTACCTAAAGGATTTACTCCTTTAACATTTTCAAAATAAATAAGGCAAAACAAAAACATTTCATTTACAACTGTATTGTCATAGAAAAATAAAAGGTTCAGTGTAATGTATTCACAAACACATGCACACATTCACAAACAAATCTCATATTAGATCAAAGCACCTTTTCCTTTCACAAGAAACACTTGGTACGCAAGTTATCAAGAGTGTGTAGTAAACGTTTATGACCGCTACAACCTGAAGCAACATTGTTGGTCCTTAAAACACCTTCTGAATTACATCAAACCAGCGTCAAGAGAATACTATGCAGCACAAAATATGTGCAAAAAACATTTATTACATGTACAATTTCTTAACAAAATAAAAGGACACATGAAAGAACCATTATTGTCCAGGCAAATGTAGATTTTGTGCTTGAAAACTGAATTTTCTCCTTTAACTGCGAGTGTTTTGAAAATAAAGTAATACAATTAAGAGTAATGGCTAGAGTAAACTGTTGGAGCTCTATTCAACACATCTGACAAATGCTGACACTTAAATGAAAAAGGCACATGACCCTGAGAAAAAAGAACAAAAAAAATACACTACACTTGCTATAAAAAAGCACTGTGCGTGCTGTAACGCTGTCTGATCATCACCCATCACAGAACATGCAGGTGACTGGTTCCAACAATCCTACTGAAAAAAGCAGCAATGGTCCATATTCCAAAAGAAGATGGCGAAACTGTTGTATCCATCTTGCCATTAAATGGCAACAGTTCACTGATTGAGTCTGTTTTTGAGAGCCTGGGCTTTCTTTGACAGTGTGTTGCCGTCCAGCTCCATCACAACCTTCTGGAGCACTTCGAACGAGTACTTAAGTTCAGGAGGGTAGTTGAGGTTCAAGGCATACATTAGGCCAAACAACATGGCAGCAGCTAAGGCAACATTATCCAATTCATGCAGTGCCACCTGGCCCTCCAGGACAATCCCAATGTCCTCTGGTCCATCAGTGGCATCTGTGTGTTTCCCAACACATATTCCCAGCGTGGTCTCCTCAATGGCTCCTTGGTTCAGGTCTTCGTCTTCTGCCTGCAGAGTGCACATTCACAAAAAGAGCCATATGAGAGAAAATAAAAACACTTAAAACCTTAAATCTATCATGCCCTTAAAACATCATACTATTTAATGAGTATCTGTGTTAACTGATAAGTTTTCCTCAAATAATGGCCTGGGCCTTTATTTACCTCAGCAGCAAAGGGTATCAAAGTTTTAATTCCAACACAAAAAATGTTGAAAATAATTATTAAACAGTTAACATCAGTAATAAGGACATGGTAAGAATTGCTCTAATCAGAGTAATGCACCTCCTATACATGGACCTATGGAGATGAGGATGTTTGAGGAATGTCTATATAATGTAAATAAGTGGCACCTGCACCATGCTGATTTAACCAAGCAGTTTAAAATTACCTTTTACTAAGCTTGATTTAGATGATCCATGATTTGGGGTTGGGAGAGTTGGCAACCCTAGTTACACTTAAGATGAAAGTTGCCCTCGCTAGAATAACGCGAGTAGCAACATCAGCTAACCTTAGATTGCTCGTTTTTACTGGTCTATAAAAACCTCTGCTCGACGAAAATAATGCGTCTAACAGGACTATCTTTAGCATAACGTTAGCCAACGCTAGCGAGTAGCAACATTAGCATTACCATTGACTATCCATGTTGCTCGTTTTTGCTGCGCCTTAAAAACCTCTGCTCAGTGAAAACAATGCGTCTAACAGGACAACCTTTAACTCTGTCTGACATTTTACAATATTTAATTGCCTTTACCTTGTGGAGAGCTCTCCAAATGTTGTAGCTAGTGCATTAGCTAGCAAGTGGTAACGTTAGCTAGTTTTGACATTGACTAATTCCGGCTCGATGTTATACTGGCAGATTAAAAAAAAATGGCGCACAACGTTTTCGTCAAAAACCTGCTCCTAATGGGCGGAGTTTCCAGACGAAACATAACAACTTCCTTTCTTCATAACATGACTGAAACTTAAAAATTAAGAATTCTACACGATTTACATATGTTCTGAGGAGGAACATAAATGAATTGTGTTATGTATACGAACTGTTCATTTGTAAAGTGAACAACCCCCATTTCCCCCTTTTTTCAGTCTAGCTCTAGACTGATCTCTGCGGTCAGCCGGACTCGCGGGTCAAAAAGAGACTAAAGAGACAAAATAAATCACTCTCGGGGCTGGTATTCAATCCTGAGTCTGTGGTTTCATAAACGGAATCCACCAACACTAGGCTGTTGCCGAGCTGCAAAAGAGCTGCAAAAAGAAAATGAAATGTAGCAGAGACAGTTGATGGAGATTGCAGATTAATTGTTACGGGTCTCGGGCACGATGACCACAATAACAAAAAGATGTATTCCTGTAAAATAAAGGTAGAGTCTGAAGCGCAAGAATCACAGCAACACTTGTCTCGTTCTCCAGATTGCGTCCGTATAATTGATTCAACACATATACAATTTACATCCAGTGCATTTTTCTTGACCTGTATATCTTATAGATGCAGTCTCAATCAAGGTTAATTCCCAGAAATATCCACCTGTAATTACCTTAGCTGTTATTACTGCCTAATATAGTTCCAATTGACCAACTACATAAGGGATATTTCCACACCATATTGACTATCATAAACGTATACAACTCTTATTCACATATGGACATTGCACTTTAGAATGTATATTCATTAACTCAGCATGTACCAAACCATATTCTCATGTAAAAAAAAACAATATGTAAAACATGACAAATTAAATCACTACCCCTGCATACTGAACAAATATTACATCCTGGATTCATTAAACACATTTTAAGTCAAATGAGGAGTCTTATTAAATAAGTTGGGGCGATGTACAAAGTACAAAACCTAAATAGAGGTAAAAAAAAAAGTATTGCCATGTCAGGAATCAAACCCTCATCTCCTGCACCAGGGGCCAACGCTCTGCAGATGAGCTATCTGCTCAAATACAATTTCATATTTGAAACGTCACTAAAATTGGATTGGTGCCTCTCTTGCAAAAATACAGGGAATATTAATACTGAAACCAGAGCTAAAGAAGAAAATAAACGCAGTAGGTCACATAAGTTCTGTCGGATGTTCAAGTTGCCCAGAAGGATAAGCGGAGAGCTGTCATCTGGAAGTTGTAACTCTTCCATTCATTGTAGAAGTAAATAACTTCTTCTTCTCTGGAAGGATTTTCCGCTGTGGTCGAGTCGACTTGGGTCTTTGCCATGATTGCCCACGGTGACGCCAACGTGTGCCGTGTGCTGGAAGAAAAAAAGGCCAATTATTACATCCATCGACAGTTACACGATATGTAATGGAATGCTGTTGTAAGAACACGGGAAGAAGTCTTTTACAATTATGCAAACAGAAGAAAAAATATGTAAAGAAATGCCATTCCCACTTCGTGTCACGTCCTTCTGATGGAACCCAAACGCAGACAAGACCAGATGGGTTCAGGTGAGAATGAGTCTTTATTGATAATGTGCAGGAGTAGTCCAAACGTGTAGAATGGCGAGTCCAGGTGAGGTGGTGGGGTGGAGGCGTCCCCGTGGCCAGGCGAGGTTGACGGGTTCCCAGGTGCAGAACTAGAAAACAGGACAAAAGACAGGTAAGTGTTTCTCAAGGGGTTCTCTGGCTCGGCAACCATGAAAAAGACAGACAACAGGGAAACATGCTCAGGGAGATGGGGTCGTGACACCTCGCTGGAGTTGAAAGCCACGTGTCCCATGTGCCATTACCATTGATGGCCTCAGACTGGTGGCATGACTTTGCACGGGGCATCTAAAAGTATTTGAGCACCAACGTGTATTATCAGAATAGGGCTGTCAACAGATTATAGACAATTAACTAGTTAATCACACATTTTGAAAAACATTTATCTTGATTAAAATATTTTTTCTCTTATATTAACTGTTTACAGTTTAGTCATTTGTTGTTTCCCCCTCTATAAAGAGCTTGACGTGTATATATTATTTCATTCGAATTTGGGGCATATTAATCATATCATTTAATCTTATTCATGCTCATTGTGAAGGAACTAAATATATGTAACATATTGAAAAGCATTGAAGACGCACACTGCGTGCAGATTATAGACAATTAACTAGTTATAGTTAGCTGCTGCGAGGACGGTGTCATCACAGTGTGTAAATAAAGTATTTCAATCGGCCCAACTTATTTAGGGGACATGGAAACGTAAACAAAGTGGCGTTAATAGCGTGAAGAGGTGTCTTTTGTCCCTGTAAAGCTACCGTAGTTAGCTTTACAGGGACAAAAGACTAGTTGTTGTTATTGTTCAAGTAAACGTATAGCTTAGGTTGCTCTGGGCTGTGCTAAATAAATAACCCTCTTGAATGTGGAACACGACTCACGTCTGGCCTCATATCATGACAGGCACATTAATGTTGACAATTAACTCCGTAGCAAGGTAGTACCGTTGTCCCTCAAACAGCTGTTAGCAACGAGGCATTGTTAGCATGTTTACAGTCTCCCCGCTAGGTAAGTGGGTAAGACTGGAGAACGCACAAGGAAAAAGTAATCACTCACTGTCCAAAGAGTTTCCACTTGGTTGAGTCCGTGTGGATGTAAGCATAGGTGTGTAGTTAGCAGTGTAAAAAAAAAATCCGGACGGGCGATACGACCTGTGGCTGTTCAACGCAGCCACGGGCTCCACTGGCGAACTCTCGTGATAACAGCATAAACTCACGCGAGACTACGAGCACGGCTGTGGCTCCGCTGTGGCAGAATACGTGTATTTAAATCCATACATGTAATTATATTGAACTGTCTGTGTTATTTGTCTAGGTTAGATATGTCAAACTCGCGATTACCGCCAGCGCCCCGCGTCTACCTCCCCCAGTCAGCTGTTGGTGCCTTCGTATGTGCCCAGCAGCCGTATCTGGCCCTGACCTGAAAAGAGTTTAACACCCCTGCTCTAAAGTGTACAAATTTAAGTCAATAACCTCAGCAAGGAGAGTAAACCGAATCACTTTGTTCGTTAGATTAGCCGGACACGCGTTAAAAAGAGAAGAGAAAAAAAATTGCAATGTTTCTATCGGAATCGATCACGGGATCCCCAGGGGTAAAACTTGGAGCAATGCTTAGGGCTAGGGGCTCACTTGATAACCTGGGATCAAAACGTCCGTTATATAGGGTACATGCCTCTCTGCAAAAAAATACAGGGAATATTTACACTAGAAAAATTATAACTGACTTCCTGTTTGTTTTAGAGCATAGTCCTCAGAGACTTTTTAAAGTCTCCCAGTAATACATTTCTTAAAAAATTTGCATACTTGTAGGTCAAACAGGGTGCCGGCGTCGCTTCGTCAAAATCTTCCAGGGGGTGCTATGAGGGCAATTTTTTACTTTTGATCCAAAATCCTCTCAAAATACAATGAATGAGCTGAATGGTTTCCTAGACTACATTTGGTCATTTTCAGATTAGGTTTAAAAGGAAACAATTAATACTTTCATGACCATTCCACTTCAGACAGATAGTACACATCCCCAAGATAGTACACATCCCCAATGTCACTTAGGGATAATCAGGACATTCTGATGTACCATCCCAAAATAAAAGCCTCTCAAATTACCATACATGACACAACTTCCTTCGAAATCTTCCAAAAGGTGTTTTTTTTAATAGCTTACTACGCACATAGTTTAATATTTCTTCCGGCAAAATGCAACTTTTAGAGCCTATGGTCTCAAGAGCACACTGCGTGGATTTGAAAAGAAGCGGGTTTAATCCCTGGGAGGAATTTGGTCTTTTGCAACTCTAAGAAATAATGAAAATGTGCCAAAAGGGCAGATCTTTAATGATTAAATGCAGGGCCCCCTAATCTTAAACAATTATGAAAAATTACGGTGTGTTCATGGGTTCAATGTTTACACAGCTATATTTTTGGTGAGGGCAGGCCAAGTCATTTGGAAGTTATATATCTTGCCAAATTAAGCCACACCCCTTGCAAAGTTAATTAGCCCATATCTTATCAAAACAATAATCTATCAGCACTATTCGTATAAATCAAGGGCACAGTGAACCAGGAATGATCCACCGAAGGTTTCGTGACAATCAGACTCAGCGTTTAGGAGAATTGGCCAAAAATGTGTTTTTCTAGTTTGGTGCATTTGCATGCCATGATTGATCTTTATGTAAAGCATGTCCACATGTGTGCCAAAATTTCAAGTTGATCGAACATCGTAGGGGGGGAACTGGCCTTGTGTGGTCTTTTAAATTTCTAGATGGCGCTATAGAGACATTTTTTAACAGTCCAGATATCCATGCCAAATTTAACAACTTTTTGAAAATGATAAAGGCCCCGGAAAAAGCTGGTAGAGGTTCATGTATGTTTTTAGCTTGTTTTTAATTGAATTAGGTATCAATTTCATTGTATTTGTCTAATATAACAGTTTTGCTTGGATTCTTGTGCCTATGACAACTGTGTTGCTACCCTTGGTATGGTTCTGTGATTGGTGCTATGCATCCACAGTCAACCCCTTCTTCGGTCAGTCTAAACTGAATGAGTGTGCTTAAATAAATAAAAAAGTTAACCTATTAACAATAGTTAACCTAACTATTGTGTGGCAATAGCATGGCCACCATGAGGTCATTAACTCCCCTTGGCCTCGGCCTTTAAATAGTTTAAGCTTGCTGGTGTCAACTCTGTCTGCTGCTCGTCCTATTACACAGACACACACACGTAATGTCCTAATGATTTATCTATTCATCTATCATATGATAAAATAACAAGCACTGTACTTAAAATGCTCAATAAATCCATGTTTATCAAGGACTGAGCAGCAATTACATCTCCTTTATTGCAGCAACATTGCCAGCACCAGCCACAAACCTTTTGTTAATTAAGATCATTCCATTAGCACACTAATTAACAATTAACATAAACATAATTAGTGAATACTGACATTTGGCATACTCCATTGTTGAAATAATTTCTAGAAATTGCCCTCGAAGAGATTTGTGTCAGAGGGGGATAATGGCATCACTCTATCACACACACATACGAACACTGTGAGCTGCCTAGATAATTGCCATACACACATTGAGTGTGTGTGTGTGTCTAAGTGAGAGAGGGATAATGAGTGACATGGAACATGATCACAGGTATACAGCCAATGCTAAACATGCTACCCTTACTCACTGAGAAAAGTTAGTATCTTTTTCTTTTCTATTCATTTTTGTTTTATTTTTTTCATCTTTTTCTCCTTTCCTTCTTGTCTTCTTTCTTTCCACCCACCTAATCATAATATATTAATGAATTGTAATAAAATCCAAACTCCAAATCCTCTTAGCGGAGCACTTAAATTTATCCATTTAAGTGCTCCGCTATGTCTTATGATATTGGAGAAGATAAACCTTGTTTGTTCATCCGGGTTCATTTGATCGGGATAAAATGAGAGTAAAAGAAGAACAGACACTTGTTCTGTACCAGAAACCAATTTACCAAGCCACTGCTTATCTCGATTAGATTGTTCATATAGATGATTTTACAGCCAACCTCAAAAAAATATGCATGTTGTTGTATTTCAAAAAATGAAGAAACACCGGAATGACAGAAAACATCTTTGAATGAAAAGTTAAAAATCAGAAGTATTTAAAATAAGAAAAATGAACATCTCAGCTGAGGTTCAATGTTCAGCTGTGTTCAGTTCAATGGAGCTCGGATTTCGAATGTCTCTCAGTCAATATCAGTTGTGGTGCTATCAAGTATTTTCCGTCCATGCATTTCAGTTGATTACATTGAATACAATCGTTGCAGTCCATTGGTATTATTCTATTGATTATAGTTTCAAAATTACAGTGGTTTTACAATATTGTCATTACTTTATTGACCACAAGTCTTGACAATTTTATTTAAAAAACAGCTTGTTCTATCTATATCTATCTATATCTATATCTATAATTATGTTTCATTACTTTTTCAGTCCTCTGAGTTTTACATGGCTTTCAATGTAGGGAGCTTTGGAATGTTCCGGAAATCTAGAGTGACAGCAGTGTCAGAATCTGGTAAAAAATGGCACTTTGCCCTTATGGCCACAATATTCACTTTTCAGGCTTCATTTTAGACTTCAAAAACTTGGAGAGAAGGAGAACCTCCTCTCCTCCTCTCCATCTCTCCAACCCCCTCTCCAGCTGCTCTGTTGCCGTGGATACTTACACAAGCGCGCTGCACGCTGTCTCACACAGCTAAACCATAACAGCTGATCAGTAAAGTTATGCTTTCTGTCAACATCTCTCTCGACATTTCTCTTATCCTTACCCTCTTCCTCCCTACCTCTTTCCAGTTCTCTCTTTTCCTCCCCCCCAATCCCATCATTTCAAAACAACCCCCCCATGGAGGGAATTCTGTAATGTTTGATGAGGCCTATCAATTAACAATTTCTTATTTTGAATAACAAATATTCTGTCTCTCAATCCCCCCCACACCCCCTCACCCAATACCATAATTTCAAAATTAAAACTGCAACGATTATCTGTAATTTAACCATGAAGCTTAGGATAAAGCTGTTTCATGAATACTTATTGCTCTTTCAAATAGTACTACAACCACTACTAATATTTCTAGTTCTTCTAGTAGTACTACTAGTATTTCAACCGCCCATGGAGGAAGATCTTACTGTAATGTTTGATGAGACCCATCAATTAATAACTTCTTAGTTTTCTTAGCTTAGGGTGACTGTGGGTGAGTGGGGAGTGCGGCCGTCTTCCAATCAGAGGGTTGGCAGTTTGATCCCGGGCATGGCAAACCTGCATGTCAATGTGTCCTTGGGCAAGACACTTAATCCCAGCATTGCTCCTCTAGCTGTGACTACAGTGTGTGAATGTTAGATACTGATGGGCAGTTGCCACTGTGTATGGTTGGTCCTGTCATTAGTGTATGTGTATGAATGGGTGAATGTCATGTAGTGTTAAAGCACTTTAAGTGGTCAGAAGACTAGAAAAGCGCTGTACAAGTCCATTTAGTTTGAATGAAAAACATTCTGTCTCCCAACCCCCCCCCCACCTAATTCAATTATTTCAAAATAAAAGCCTGATTATCTGTACCTCAACCATAAAGCACAGAATGAAGCTTATTTGTTAAAATACAAACTGCTCTTTCGAATACTAGTACAACTAGTACTAAACCTTAAATTACTACAAAAAAATAATAATAATTTACAACTTTTATTATTTCTGGTTTTTTTCATATCAGCTTTTTTCAATTCTTTAAAATTAATTTCAGCTTATACTATTTATATTCTTTCAGCAATGTTTAGAAGTAATTTAAGCTTTTATTAGTTCTGCATTTTTTCAAATTCATAGAAGCTTTGTCACGGGGGGGAACGCGGTCGAGGGCAAGGAGGGAGGACTCAAATGCGGAGTTGAAAAATAAAAGACTTTAATTGTCAAAAACTCAAAATCAAAATCGCTCCAACCAAAAAAGGGAGGAAGGAGGAGAAAACAAAACAGACAAAAACAGGGACCTGGACTTGAAGACTTGAAAACACGAAACAGACTTGACTTGACTTACTTGACACATGAACGCTGACATGTAATGACGCCACACCAGACAAGAGACTCACAGGGCTTAAATACACAAGGGAGGTGCAGGTGATTGAACACAGGTGGAAACGATCAGGCACGGCAGACAATTACAGGGGAAGACAGGACAAGGCAGGAAGTGAAGTTACCCAGGAACACCAGAGACATGAAAACTACAAAATAAGACAGAGCAGACCCAAACCGTGACAGAACCTCCCCCTCAAGGACCGAATTCCAGACGGTCCAAAAGGGGGGCAGAACCATGAAAATCAGACAAGGGGCGGGAGGGTGGGGACCCGACAGCTATGGTCCGGCGGCCTGCCGGGGCGGCGGCCGGGCGTGGGGTGCTCTGGGGGTCTGCCGGGTCTCAGGGTCTCGGGGGTTCTGCCGGGTCGGCCAGGTCGGCGGCCGGGCCTCAGGGTCTCGGGGGGTCTGCCGGGTCGGCGGCCGGGCCTCAGGGTCTCGGGGGGTCTGCCGGGTCGGCGGCCGGGCCTCAGGGTCTCGTGGGGCGCAGAGCTGTGCGGCTCCGGCGTCGTCGTGGGGCGCCGAGCTGTGCGGCTCCGGCGTCGTCGTGGCGTGGGGCGCCGACCCAACCCCTGACCCCACCCCCCCTTCAAGGACCGACTTCCAGGCGGTCCCAAGAGGGTGGGAGGGAGGGGTCATGGTCGGGGGCCGTGGGGACGGGGCTGGAGGGGTCATGGTCGGGGGCCGTGGGGACGGGGCTGGAGGGGTCATGGTCGGGGGCCGTGGGGACGGGCCTGGAGGGGTCATGGTCGGGGGCCGTGGGGACGGGCCTGGAGGGGTCATGGTCGGGGGCCGTGGGGACGGGGCTGGAGGGGTCATGGTCGGGGGCCGTGGGGACGGGGCTGGAGGGGTCATGGTCGGGGGCCGTGGGGACGGGGCTGGAGGGGTCATGGTCGGGGGCCGTGGGGACGGGCCTGGAGGGGTCATGGTCGGGGGCCGTGGGGACGGGGCTGGAGGGGTCATGGTCGGGGGCCGTGGGGACGGGCCTGGAGGGGTCATGGTCGGGGGCCGTGGGGACGGGGCTGGAGGGGTCATGGTCGGGGGCCGTGGGGACGGGCCTGGAGGGGTCATGGTCGGGGGCCGTGGGGACGGGGCTGGAGGGGTCATGGTCGGGGGCCGTGGGGACGGGGCTGGAGACTGGAGTCTTGGGGCCGGAACGGGCGGAGACTGGAGTCTTGGGGCCGGAACGGGCGGAGACTGGAGTCTTGGGGCCGGAACGGGCGGAGACTGGAGTCTGGGGGCCGGAACGGGCGGAGACTGGAGTCTGGGGGCCGGAACGGGCGGAGACTGGAGTCTGGGGGCCGGAACGGGCGGAGGCGAGGCTCTGGGGGCCGGAACGGGAGGAGGCGAGGCTCTGGGGGCCGGAACGGGCGTGGGTCTTGGGGCTGGGGGCGTGGGTCTTGGAGCTGGGGGCGTGGGTCTTGGAGCTGGGGGCGTGGGTCTTGGGGCTGGGGGCGTGGGTCTTGGAGCTGGGGGCGTGGGTCTTGGAGCTGGGGGCGTGGGTCTTGGGGCTGGGGGCGTGGGTCTTGGAGCTGGGGGCGTGGGTCTTGGAGCTGGGGGCGTGGGTCTTGGAGCTGGGGGCGTGGGTCTTGGGGCCGGTTCGGGCGGAGACGGGCGTGGTTGGCGCCGTCGCTGCCGCCGAATGCGGAGGTCCAGGGCGTGGGGGTCGTACCTGGCCTGGAGGCGGGCGGCCAGCTCCAGCACCTGTTTCCAGCGTGCGCTGAGGACTGGGGGCTGGATGCTGGCCTCCATCGGCGAGGCCCAACCTGGGTCTGGAGAGCGGCGAGGGCGGTGACCGGGGCGCTGCCTGGAGCCTGCTTTTGAGCCAGGGTTGGCGTTGCGCCGGGCAGCCAGCTGCGTGCCTTGTGGGTCCCCAAACGCCAGGCGAGTTCCCAAAAATGGGTTTCTTGGGTCAAACCCTGCTGAGTCCTTAGGAGGTGGCGTCATTCTGTCACGGGGGGGAACGCGGTCGAGGGCAAGGAGGGAGGACTCAAATGCGGAGTTGAAAAATAAAAGACTTTAATTGTCAAAAACTCAAAATCAAAATCGCTCCAACCAAAAAAGGGAGGAAGGAGGAGAAAACAAAACAGACAAAAACAGGGACCTGGACTTGAAGACTTGAAAACACGAAACAGACTTGACTTGACTTACTTGACACATGAACGCTGACATTTAATGACGCCACACCAGACAAGAGACTCACAGGGCTTAAATACACAAGGGAGGTGCAGGTGATTGAACACAGGTGGAAACGATCAGGCACTGCAGACAATTACAGGGGAAGACAGGACAAGGCAGGAAGTGAAGTTACCCAGGAACACCAGAGACATGAAAACTACAAAATAAGACAGAGCAGACCCAAACCGTGACAAGCTTCTTTCGTTTCAGTTTTTTTTGCAATACTTTCAAGTTCATTTCAGCTTTTCTCATTTCTGAATTTTCAGAAATGTTTTAATTCATTTCAGCTTCTCCTATTTCTATTATTTTAGCAATGCTTATAATTAATTTCAGCTTTCTGTTCTCATTTCTGTACTTTAAGCAACTTTCTGAAATTAATTTTTAGCTTCATGCATTCCACATTTTCTAATTAGGGCCTGAGCTGACTGAAAGTCGGGCGAAAGCCCTATTGTTATTGCAAGAATTCTTCTTCTTATTAGGGCCTGAGCCGACTGAAAGTCGGGCGAAAGCCCTATTGTTATTGCAAGAATCAAATCTTTAGAACATGTTCACATTGGGTCCTAGAACTTCCCCTGACATCTTTTTAAAAATCGAACATTAGGGGGCGCTATAGTGAGTCTCTGTATTTTTGCTTGTTTTTCGCAATTTCCACCGTATTTTGGTTTTACAAACGAACGAACTCCTCCGAGAGTTTAAATCCGATCGATTTCAAAATCAGGCAAGTTGATCCTGAAACTCAGGGGGTCATAAGTTATTAAAATCAAGAGTTTTCATAAAACTACCTGGGCGTGAGCTTGCGTGCAGTTTGGACAATTTTTGACGATTTTCCTCAAAAATGTAAAATGGTATAACTCCAAGGAACATGGATATTTCTGGCTAGAAATTTTAATTCATGATGCTTGTGTAGGCCTATAAGTATTGCCATGAAAGGATTTTCGAAAAAGTATAGTGCCACCTATTGGCCTAGGTCAATGCAAAATTTCTACAGTCAGATGTCCATTTCCTAGCCCTTTAATCTGATCCACTTCAAATCTGTGAATATAAGCCTTAAGACTGTGATGATAGGTCACCGTGAATATTGGGAGTTTTGGACAAACTTTGTTGCCGTGAAGACACCATCCTCGCATGAAAGTTCAAGCACATCTTCTGAGCCTTGGCAAACTCCAAAACTCTTGGAAAGCTCAGTGAGTGTCCTAGTTTTGGATCAAAAGTTAAAAATTCCCTCCATAGCGCCCCCTGGAAGTTTTCGACGAAGCGGCGCCAGCACCCTGTTTGACCTACAAGTGTGGTGATTTTTTAACAAATGTATTACAGGGAGACTTAAAAAAGTCTCTGAGGACTATGCTCTAAAACAAACAGGAAGTCAGTTATATACAGTTAATTTTTTTTAGTGTGAACATTCCCTGTAGTTTTGCAAGAGAGTCACCAATCCTATTTGAGGAACGTTTCGAATTATAAAGTTGTATCAGAGCAGATAGCTCATCTGCAGAGCTCTTGGCCCCCAGCGTTGGAGATGTGGGTTCGGTTCCAGGCATGGCAAATCTTTTTTTTTTTTAGCTCTATTTCGGTTTTGCACTTTGTACATCGCCACAACTTATTTAATAAGACTCCTGATGTGACTTAAAATGTGTTTAATGAATCCAGGATGTAATATTTGTTCAGTATGCAGGGGCAGTGATTTAATTTGTCATGTTTTACATATTTTGTTTTTTTACATGAGAATATGGTTCGTCTTTTGCAGCTCGGCAACAGCCTAGTGTTAGTGGATTCCGTTTATGAAACCACAGACTGAGGTTTGAATACCAGCCCAGAGAGTGATTTATTTTGTCTCTTTAATCTCTTTTTGACCCGCGAGTCCGGCTGACCGCTGCCCCCCGACGTGCAAGGAGAGGCGAAGGCCCGTTCATCGCTGCTTGCAGCTTTAATTTTATTTTGGACCCTTATTTTGGTCCCTGGTCTTCCCGTGACAGAACAATCCTACCCAAAATGGACGCAGCAGACCAATTCCCGAAGTATGCATCAGACTATCTAGACGAGAGACGTTTTGGCAATGGAAGACAAACTTTGTCTTTCGGGCCGAGAACCTAACGAAGGGAATGCCTCACGCTAAGAGACTCTTGTCTCCCGTCGCCGAAACCCCTGTGCCCAGTTCTCATCCCTGCCATGTAGGCCTGTCGCAATATATAACTTATCGCACAATATAGTTTAACATAGTTTGTTGGTAGCACGACATTCATTTTACATAAAGGAACGTCACCAACATTTTTGTTGATCACGCTTCCCTCTGGTCTGCTTTCATTGTTGGTGTCCACTCTCCCTAAGCACTCTAATACAGTCTCTAAAAGGATCTAATACCGGAAGTAAACAAAAGGTACGTTGATTATGTTAAAATATTTTGTTGCATTAATCCTGGCCACATTAATTGCATGGATTAACACATTTTGGTTGACAGCCCTAATTAATATATATTAATATTAATCAATATGGTCTATATATATATATATAGCGTGTGAAATAAGTATTGAACTTCATTTTTCACTTCATTATTTTTCTCAGTAAATATATTTCCAAAGCAGCTATTAACATGACATTTTCACCAGATGTTGGTAACAACCCAAGTAATACATACATACAAAGAAACCAAAACAAAGAAGTTCAGAAATAAAGTTATGTGTAATAATGTGAAATGACACAGGGAAAAAGTGTTGAACACATGAAGAAGGGGAGGTACAAAAAGGTATGGAAAGCCAAGACAACAGCTGAAAACTATCAGTAATTAAAAAGACATCCAGACCCTTGTCAGTGCAAATTAATATCAGCTAGTTCAGTCCCAACTAATGGCCTACAAAAAACGTCTCATTGCCAAGGTGTCACACAAGACACATCCCATGATGGGTAAAAGAAAAGACCTGTCTAAAGACCTTCACAACCAAATTGTTGCAAAACACAATAATGGCAATTATAGGTGCATTTCTAAGCTTCTGATTGTTCCAGTGAGCACAGTTGGGGCCATAATACGGAAGTGGAAAGACAATCAATTCACCATAAATTTGTTTCGACCAGGAGCTCCTCGCAAGATTTCTGACAGAGGAGTGAAAAGAATAAACAGAAGAGTTGTCCAAGAGCCAAGGACAATCTATGGGGAGGGAGAGCAGAAAGATGTTGGTTTATGATGACAGTAATATGAATCATATTTAAAGTAATGATGATAGCAGCAGCAGGTGTCAGCAGAGCCATGCCAGGAGTCAGAACCGAAATCTACTGCTATATACCAGGATGATGAAGATGAAACAAGAGTGGACATTTCAGCAAGACAATGATCCCAAACACACAGCCAAGGAAACTCTCAACTGGTTTCAAAGAAAGAAAGTAAAGCTGCTAGAATGGCCCAGCCAATCACCTGACTGAATTTTCACTGTTCTCAACGAGTTTGGTCCTTAAAATGGACAAGGTAATTATTGTGGGTGACTTTAACATTCATGTGGATGTCGATAACGACAGCCTTGGTACTTAATTTCTCTCTTTGCTGGAATCAATTGGTTTCTGTCGGAGTGTAAATAAACTAACATATTGTTTTAACCACATGCTCGACTTGGTTCTTGTGTATGGTATTGTGATAGAACATTTAACAATCTTTCCACTGAACCCTCTCCTGTCGGACCATTGTCTGATAACCTTTGAATTTCTACTACCGGAATCTCCTCCTCCCGCCAAGGGTTTCTACAGTCGATGTTTATCGGATACCGCTGGAGCCTCATTTAAAGAAGCCATTCCCTCTGCTCTAAGTTCAGTGTCCTGTCTCAAGATATCAGAAGACTCCTGTGAAAACTTCAGTCCGTCACAAATCGACCATCTTGTTGATACTGCCACAGGCTCTTTGAGAATGGCACTGGACGGTATTGCTCCCCTCAAAAGAAGAATGGCGACAAGAAGGAAGTTCGCTCCTTGGTATAACTCTCAAACCCGTAACTTAAAGAAAACTGTGCGGAAACTTGAGCGGTTATGGCGTTCCACCAAATCAGAAGGATTTAGGCTAACTTGGCAAGACAGCGTTAAAACATATAAGAAGGCTCTCCGTAATGCAAGAGCATCTTATTACTCATCATTAATCGAGGCTCTGATACCTACTTGAATGGTTTCTCTTCCATCAACCTTGATCAACTGACTTCTACAATCTTGAAATCCAACTCTTCCACTTGTCTCCTGGATCCGATTTCAACTAAGCTGCTTAAGGAAGTTTTTCCGTTAATTAGCACATCCCTACTGGATATTATGAATCTGTCTTTGTTGACAGGACATGTACCACAGTCCTTCAAGGTAGCTGTAATTAAACCTCTTCTTAAGAAACCTACTCTAGCTCCAGAGGTGTCGGCTAACTACAGACCCATCTCTAATCTTCCCTTTCTCGCTAAGATCCTTGAGAAATCTGTCACAAATCAATTATGTGACTTTCTACAAAACAATGCTTTGTTCGAGGATTTCCAGTCAGGATTTCGAATGCATCATAGCACAGAAACGGCACTGGTGAAAATTACAAATGATCTTCTACTTGCATCGGACCAAGGACTTGTCTCTTTCCTTGTATTGCTGGACCTCAGTGCTGCATTTGACACCATCGATCACCGTATCTTGCTGCAGAGACTGGAACACTTGATTGGCATCAAAGGAACTGCACTCAGCTGGTTGAAATCTTATTTATCGGATCGATCCCAGTTTGTGTTTGTGAACGGCCCAGAGCGCCTTCGAAGTCAGCTGTCACGTGATACAGTGTCTATGGATGGAATTGCTCTGGTATCCAACAGCACCGTCAGAAATCTTGGAGTTCTCTTCGACAAGGATATGTCCTTCAACTCTCATATAAAGAAGACTTCAAGGACTGCCTTTTTTCATCTACGTAATATATCAAAAATCAGGAACTTCCTGTCTCAAAGTGATGCAGAAAAACTAGTTCATGCATTTGTTACTTCTAGACTGGATTACTGTAATTCTTTGTTATCAGGCTGCTCTTGTAAATCGCTTAAACCTCTCCAGCTGATTCAGAATGCTGCAGCATGTGTATTAATGTTACACACACACACACACACTGCGACAGGCTCCGTTCAGGTGTTTTATTCTGCAATGATAACGCAGACAGCGCACTCAAAATAAAAAAAACAACAACAACCTGTTGTACTTCCGACTTTAGCCGGAGTCACTTGCTCTGTGTTAGAGATTAACAAAAAACCCAATATCGGCGACGCAAAGTCTGCTAGCTACTCTCGTTGTTGGTCGCCGACATGCTACGTTTAAATACAGGACATTAAACATGTAACCACCAAAAACGGGCGAACTTGACATACATACAGCACACAGACATACATAACACAGACAGCGCACTCAAAATCAAAAACAACAACAACCTGTTGTACTTCCGACTTTAGCCGGAGTCACTTGCTCTGTGTTAGTGTTACAGCGCCCGTCACGCCTACTAAACCCGCTACCGCCACCTGCTGGCGGAAACAAGTGCTGTCACGTAGCCACTCCAGGGGGAAAGAGCCAGACTCAAACAGTCAGACAGGGTTTTTGAACACAATAAAATAATACAATGACAGGGGAATGGCACTAAACAATACAATCCAAACAACCAGTAGCAGTCCTTAAAATGTCCAGGGTGCCACATTAACAACAATTTCTTAACTAAGAAATGGGATCATATAACTCCTGTGTTAACTTCTCTGCACTGGCTTCCTGTTAAATCAAGAATAGAATTTAAGGTACTTCTCCTCACCTACAAGGCACTTGCTGGTGAGGCACCGTCTTATCTTAAAGAGCTTGTTACACCGTGTTGCCCTACAAGGCATCTGCGCTCCGTAGATGCTAGGTTACTTGTGGTTCCTAGAGTTGGAAAAAGTAGAATGGGCTCCAGAGACTTCAGTTATCAAGCTCCTCTTTTGTGTAACCAGCTTCCACTTTCAGTCCGGGGGCAGACTCGTTTAAGATAAAGCTTAAAACGTTCCTCTTTGATATTGCTTATAGTTAGGGCTGGCTCAGCCTAGCCTGGCTTAGCCTGGACCAGCCCTTAGTTAAGCTGCTCTAGGCTTAGACTGCCGGGGGACTTCTTAGGACACACTGAACCCCTCTCTCACACTCACTCTCTCCTTCCACAATAATCCATGTTTTATTAATGTACATCACTAATTCAGCTTCTTTCCGGGAGTTCTTTGTGCTTTCTTGCCTAGCAGGTCTCCGTGGATGTGAGGGTTTCGGGACAGAGGATGTTGCATGTGTACAGACTGTAAAGCCCTCTGAGGCAAATTTGTAATTTGCGATTTTTGGCTATACAAAATAAAATAAATTGAATTGAAATTGAATAATATGCCCCATTGAACCTAGTGTGTTGGGAAAACACCCAGTCAAAAATGTGAGGATGAAAGACTAACTCAAAAGCCCCACAAAACCTCACACAATCAAATATTTTGAATGAAATGTAAAGTAAATCTGTGTCATCGGGTGTTGAAATAAAAAGGTGATTGAATTTCTAGCACTGAATATTTATGCATTAAAATTATGTATCTGAATGTTTTTCAACATTAAAATACTGTAAATATTCAACCTAAAAAAATCACTGTTGAAAAATACAGCCGCAAAAAAATCATGGTTAAAATATTCAGCCCAAAAAATTCAGCCGCAACAACACCAACATCCGGGACACTAAGGTAGACCAATCGATTCTAGATTCAAGAGCGTGCATCAAGCAAAAGGAGCAAGCACCCAATACAACTTGGGCTTGTCGGCAGCTTGGTGACCGGATTGTAGCCATGTCCAATAATAACGGGGCTTTAACTCTTCTTTATGCCATCAGTGTGGTTTGTGTCTGTAAGATTCCTGAGACAGCTGACATTTGTACATTAACAGACTGTATTGGACATGAACTAAGCGGAAGTTAAACGAGAGCGTACAGCCGCTCACAATACGCCTCTTCTTTTAGTTTTGAATTAATTTAATGATGCTGAGATCCTTCGACAAGCTGTTAGGAGTGATTGGCGGAGTTTTGAATCCAGGAACGCGCTTGAAGAGGCAGATGAGCCGCTGTAGCGTAGTGGGGGGCAGCGGCTTTAGCGGAACATGCAGGAATAACCGCAGTAGCCCCGAGTGCGGAAAGTGGTCGGTGGAAGCATCCTTTTTCTGAGCGGCACAAGCCGATCTCAGTTGGGCATTAAGCGGCATTCAAAGTCCACGTAACGTTAAATGAGTCTTCATGACTATGGGTAAACTTTATTGAGGATCTGGCACAACACAGCACCCTGCAAGTAGCGCAGAGTCTTACATAAAGGGATGTACGTCTTAATGCGAGGCTTTAGAATTTATCTCAAAGGGATCCTGTATTTGCTCATAAAGTCTGAAACGAGCACCCATTTTTCAGTGACGGTGTTACGTGCCTACTGGTTTTTGAACTACTGGTTTGGCTACGGGTGCGTGTTTGTTTTCCCCCGGCAGGCAGGTGTTGTCTGCCTCCGTCACTTGAGTCGTCACACATTTGCAAACATATTGTGCTGAAAATGTTCAAAAATGCATCCCATATCCATTGCAGCGATTACGATTGTATAAGTGAGCACTACGTCACTGCCACGTATGAAGTAATACATAAAAGAACATTTATTAAAAGTCCGCCACAACCGGGATTCGAACCGTGTCGCGCAAAATAATGTTGTGCCACAAAGCGCTACACACTCAGCCAACCAAGCTCATAGGACTTAGCTGATTTGTATAGTTGTAATAGAGTTGTATATTGTCAGTGCCATGGAAACGTTTTGATTCGGGCTCAACATTATATGTTCTTTTATGTATTTCTTCATACGTTGTCACACTGATGGCATGAAGAAGAGTTAAAGCCCCGTTATTATTGGACATGGCTACAATCCGAAGCCGAAGGTGTTTTGGGTGCTCGCTCCTTTAGCTTGACGCACGCTCCTGATCTTGAATCTAGAATCGATTGCTCTTCTTTAGTGTCCCGGATGTTGGTGTGTCAAGGTTGACATTTTTTGGGTTGAATATTGTAACCTCCGGATGTTGGTGTGTCAAGGTTGACATTTTTTGGGTTGAATATTGTAACCTCCATTTCTGTTGCGGCTGAATTTTTTTGCGGGGTTTTAATGTTGAAAAACATTCAGGTACATAATTTCAATGCATAAATATTCAGTGCTAGAAATTCAATCACCTTTTTATTTCAACCCCCGATGGCACAGATTTACTTCCATACTTTATGACCACTGAAACTGACAGGTTGAGTTAAAAATTGCATATAGTTGCTTTTATGTTCATTGCTGGATGCATTTAACCATCACATTCTCTTACCAAAAATCCCTTTGCAGTAAGAACAGTGGAATTTGAAGATAGTGAATTTTGTCTGTTGGTCAGGTTGCCTTATTGTGGCAGAACCTTCAGTGCCAATCTGAGGAGACTATTGATTTTAATTAGTGTCTGCCCCCAGGGGGCTGACTGATGATTGGAGAAGAATAGGGTGTCCTCAAAACTATGATAAAAATCACATACACTGACAAATATATACACACATACACTCACATTCAAGCTCACACACAGAGCTAATTATTACGTTTAATCAGCGTTAGAATGGCTGTAGGTCCTGTTCAAGGTGCTTAGAGGTGGAAGGAAACTCGTAGAGTGTGAGACAGGGAGAGAGAGCAGACAGGCCAATTATTAGATGAGAACCTCCAAAGGTCAGTTTGGTGGTTGCTGCAAATGAGCTATCGTAATTACAACCCAAATCTTGAATGCAAGTGTGTTTTATTCTTCATATACTTAGCCTCAAACACTGACCAGCATAAAGGACAGTTCAATTTAATTCATTTTATTTTTTATTGCCCAAAATTACAAATTTGCCTCAGAGGGCTTTACCCTCACATCGGCACAGGGAAAACTAAAAAAAAAAAAAAAAACCTTCAATGGGGAAAAAAAGGAAGAAACTTTAGGAAGAACAGTAGAGGAGGAATGCCTCTCCTGGGATGGACAAACGGCAGCGTAAAAGATGTTCAATAAGTTTAATTCTTCGGACAGAAATTTCTCTGGAATATTGAGAGTAGTAAGCCAGGTGTACAGCAGGATCACTGCAGGGACAACCACCATCCACAAGAACCTGTAGGGAGGAAAAGCGCAAAGTTGTTAATGTTGGTTAATTATGACAGTAATATACGATATATATATTATATATATATATATATATATATGCTATTATAATCTCCTTAGGATACAACGCTGCCTCACCAGCAAATCTAACAATAAATTGTACATACTAAGCCAATAGAACAAATAGTTAATGCTCTTTTCGTGTGACGGGTTGAAGCTCCAGGATATCGCATTGGTGGTCTCACAATGACTGCGTGTGGGAGGGGGAAATTTTGTTATGGGAAACTCTCTTGGGGACAATATGGACGTAAGTTTATGTTTAGCAGTTCAATGTACAATGTCGCAAATGTTTTTTAACCAGGATATAAACAAGCAAAACTTTTCTGCAAAGTTACTTTCCCATCCCAACTAAATTGCTATCTCAATTATGTCAATTAAGGGAGCATTTCTCATGGTTTACAGCAGCCATTGTGAACAGAAAAAGAAGACAAAAAATGTTTGTTGTGTAATTGTGAGACATATTTCCAATTGAGTCAACATTGACTTTGTTGGACCAAAGAAAATTGAGAAAATTAGAAAAAGGACATCACCAACCCATGATTGACGATGCAGTTTAGATGAATGGGGGTATAGTCTTCAGTAGACTGAAGTGGACAGAGGGGCTTACAGTTTTTACACATGCAACATCCTCTTTCATCCTTTTAGTTTTTCTTGTGCTGATGTGATGGTTTTAAGACATAGGATGTTGCATGTGTACAGACTGTAAAGTCCTCTGAGACAAATTTGTAATTTGCAATTTTGGGCTATACAAAATAAAATTAATTTAATTGAATTTTATACCGTAAATAAATTCAGAATGCTTTTGAATGGTTTATTTTGAAAAGACACTGCAAGCATATCATAAGTCGGGAATCTGTGGTTAATGTTATATGTATATTAACATTTCATACAGCGAAAAATAATTATTAATATTTCTTTCATATCTTCGAATGCGTTAAATTCCAATCAATTCATTTTACAGTCTGTACACATAGAACATCCTGTGTTCCAAAACCCTGACACTGGAAAAACTCCCCAAAAATGAAATAACCCTTAAAAGGGGAAGAAGAAACACCTCCTTCTTCTGTCGAAATTAGTTGTATTTTTCTAAATTGTTTCCAGTTTTTGTGGCATCCAGATAATCCAACTCCCTCAACTCTCCCTCTTGCCATCTCTCCCATTCATTGTAATGTGAGGATTTGTATTGACATTATATTTGTGCCGTTAACTGGCAGTGAGTGTGCCCGTGGATATGTGTGCAAAATCCTCATCCAATCCCAGAACGGGATTGACCGTATCACTGTTGATACACAATTACTGTCAAATGTCAATTTCATGGAGGCAATATAGAGGAGATTAACACTCACTCACTCACACTTTACCTTACACACAGTCTGGCACATAAACATACATGGGAACAGACACACGGACAGGCAAAATAACAGACACAAATAAACACACACACACCTCCACACAAAAGCCAGAGATGGGGGAATGCTAACGTATGGCCTGAGGAAGGGTGAAAGTGAAGGTGACTGAATGCTGTCCAGGCTAATGGAAAGCAAGCTAACCTTAAACCTATCACTGAAAATCATCTGCACACAGAGCAGACCTACTTAGTGTCCTGGGATAAACCAAGGGGCAGTGTATTTGTTACGACTATTTACTAGTGGGGTTCCCATGCAACTCATTGTTACTCAACAAATACCAATGCTTCAGGAATCAGCAATCAGGAAACGTTTATTGCCATTATATGTTAGACATACATGAAAATTGACTTGGCGGTTGGTGCAGGACGGAAGACAGTACAGTAATGACAACATATTGCAGCAATAAGATAAAAATAAAATAAAAGTTTAATAAAATATATGCTATGGGTTAGTAGCTAAGGCTATGGGTTAGTAAGTAAGAAGAAAAGAAGATGAAATTAGAAATAAAGAAAACAAACATCAATGTATGATTCAATGCAAAAACAACAAACCTTATTACTTTGCAGTTAAATATTCAACATTCATTCCAACAAAAGATTGTTGAGGAAAAACTAACTCCGAAGCCCCCCAAATTTTACACAATCAATTCATTGGGATCAATGTGTGTTTTTATCCACCTCCTTGTTGTGTTTCCTCACCGCAAACCTTGCTCCATTGTCCAGCTGGGTACTCAGCTTCCCCTAATACGGCGAGCTTGGCGGAGTGATCCGTGTGTCCTGGTGTTTCCTCATCGTTTTATTTTTTTCCTACATGTCCCTTACTCCGGTATCGGTTAATGCTGGATTCTATGTCACGGTTTAGCCAAATCTTCCGGGTAAACCAGTTTCTACAGCAGCTTCGGATGTGCAGCTTCCCTTTCACCGTTGTCTGATTGTGAGGTCAGGTTGATCTGAATCCAGTTGTTTAAGCCTCTAGTTTCTCTGTCAAAGTTCTTCTCTCAAACGGGTCTTGGAGGAGAGATTTTACAGAGTTTGGGTTGGGACTGCTTGTGCTTCAGGATCAGGAATCAGGAAACGTTTATTGCCATAATATGTTGGACATACATGGAAATTGTCTTGGCGGTTGGTGCATGACGGAAGACAGTACAATAATGACAACATAGTGCAGCAGTAAGATAAAAATAAAATAAAAGTATAATAAATATGTTCTATGGGTTAGTAAGCAAGAGGAGATAAGATAACATTTGAAATAAAAATAAATATGAACTGCACCAGCTAAACAAAGTGACAAGTGAAAGTGACAAAGTGAATGAACATGGAAGTGAGAGTCCGTCAGGGGGGCCCTGGGCTCTGTTGATGTGCCCGACTGCCGAAGGGAAGAAACTGTTCGTGTGGCAGGAGGTCTTAGTCCTGATGGACTTCAGCCTCCTGCCAGATGGAGGGGGCACAAACAGTTCATGTCTGGGGTGAGAGGGGTCGGCTACAATCTTTTTGGCCCTGGAAGCAAACAAGTCCTGGAGAGACGGCAGATTGCAGCCAATCACCCTCTCTGCAGAGCGGATGACACGCTGTAACCTGCCCTTGTCCTTGGCAGTGACTGCAGCGTACCACACAGTGATGAAGGAGCAGAGGATGGACTCGATGATGGCCGTGTAGAAGTGCACCATCAGAAAAGTCTCTGTCTCTTCTCACCAGCAGCTGAAGTTCGTCCAGTTTGTTGCACAGTTGGAGAGAAAGATGCCAAGACTCCCACGAACGACTCCTGTGCTTTTGTCCTGCTCGTCTTCGCAAACGCTGAAGTTAACACTTCACCCAACCTCTAGTTAAATCCATCCATCTTGTAAGATGCTGCTTTGATTTTGAATATTAATCACTATTACTGCCTTCATAAGCCAACAGTACCCTTTCCTAAATCAGGAAACATTTGTTACCAAAATATGTCAAACATGTTTGGATTTCCGATCCCTCCGACTTGGTTGATGAGAAAAACAGCACGTTATCTTTTGTAACTTTAATTGATTGACATTTATTTAGAAGAGACAAAGATACATGAGCAATTTGCGCAGGTACATCTGGAGACCCTAAGCCGTAACATAAAGCAAATCCGTTAGAGAGTCAGTCAGCTGTCAGAATGTGAACCCTTTTATATTTCCCCTAAGAACTGGTTAACACTGGCTCGTCCAAGGCGGTGATCACACAAGCTGTATTTTTGTATTTTCTTTGTTCTCCATTCTGCTGCACTTCTACATTCTTCCTTATCATCAAATAAGGACCTAAGACACACAACCTGTCAGGTGTGACAGGACTATCCGTTCAAAATACTTCATGGGCTTTTAACTGACTGGGCTGGGGGGCTTGTCTGCCAGGCGCAGGTCATCCATGAAGTGGGTGGGGGGGGTTGGCTTGTAGTTTGTGAGGTGTTTAAAGCCTCTCCAAACCAAAGGAGAGTCACTTGCTGAGAACTGTTTTTCAGATTACAGGTGTTTAGCGTCTCTCACCGCCTTACTAAACCCGTATTTTGACTGTGTGTACAGTCTTCGCCCCGGTAAGCACCTCAGCCTTCTGTCCCCGACCACGAGTTCTGCCTGAGCGCCTCGGGTTTCTGTTGCCTGCTCCTTGGACTGCTCGGCGCTTCTGCTCGTGTGCTCCGAATCCCCGAGCGGCCCAGCGATCGCACCAGCTGTTTCCCAGCATTTCCTCCCGGACCCTGAGGACCGAACTCTGCCCTGCCTCTCCTCGTGCCTGTACGCCTGCTGTGAAGCTGTGTTTAATAAAAGCATTAACCAAACACTCCGTGCCGTTGTGCTGCATTTGGCTCCGCCACACACCCGTGTCAATAGTAGCTGGTTGGCTCAGAGCAGGATCAGTGATCACTATTTTGCTGCAACTGCAGGCCCTTATACACACACAGACACATTAATAATCACTCTTTCACATGGTCTACCAAGCTTGACTAGGCTTCAAAGCTTAGTTCTGAGTGATTGACTGCAGACAATCTGCTTATGTGTGTGCGTGTCTGTATGTGCTTGCGTGGTTGAGAGTTGCCTGTTCACCAGACAAACACATCAAGAGTACCTGACTGATCCCACAATCCATTATAGGGGCTTTTGGTACTGAATAGCGGTCAGAACATTGACTGTATTGTTAAATAGCTGTGTGACAGCTGACCAGGTCTCCTGCTGGTGGCCATTCAGCACTCGACGCGCTCTATCAAAACTAGAATTTTAATGCTGCTATAAAGAAGATTGAACACTACCATCCATCTGTAATCTGATGACAAGAGGTGCCAACGAAGACCACAAATAGTAATAAAAGACCAGGCTCCCCATGTTTTCCTTTGGCGAGAGTAAGAAGCAAACTTCATATCCAATATCGTTCTTATTTATTTTTTCTGTAGAAAAATGTGACGACATGTGTAATTCCTTACGCATCCTTGTTCCAGAATGACAAAAGACTAACCATCTAACCTTGTTCTTAATCACAAATACAAATAAAAACACAATATTATGGCATACACATTAAGTTTCACTTTCTCTCTCAATAGACAAACCGATCATCTTTTGCTGGTGTACAGATAGGAGCTTGTGTCTTGAGATTTGGAATAATTTCTTTGTGTTTGAAAGAGTTCGATTTTGCTGTAATCTTCGGTTTACATTTTTTTATGAAGACTTGGGGTATTTTTGCATAATTTAGTAAGAGATGGTAGAGATTGCATAACATATGATTTGACATTAGCTTGTAACATTGAAGGGCAAGGTAGTGGAATGACAGAGAGTTCCACCCGCTCCCTCAAGGGAGCATTGGGATCAGGTGCGGGAGGAGATACACCATGGAGGTATTGCACAAAAGTAGAATAAAGAAATCGGGCCTGAGTGATAAAGCTCCGCTTAACTTAGTGTGACCGGCCCGTTGCGGCTTAATCGGTTGCACGTTTGCCGAGTTGCGCTAAGTCGATTCAGGAGCACATATCTGGGATAAGTGCATGTCCACGGCTTTCTTAAGTAGACCACAATATCGACCACAGATTTACTGATGCTGAAATGGAGAATACGCCGCGCGCAACATATTTCTTACCCATAAAGCAGCAACTTATAATGAAATGTAGGAGGAAGTGAAGCATATCATACGCAAAAAAGGGAATACGGCAGCTGTAACTAAACAAAGAGATAAAGCAGACAATCGCGGACCAACTGAATGTGGAAGGATTTAAAAATAACTCCTTACCAGGGAAGTTGTACACTCTGTTTTAATTGCTTTAATATGATTGTTTCAAAACTGAGCAGAGGGAATTAAACCTCCTCTGGAAATTTATCCAAAAGACAAGGCCTAATTTTAAACCCTTATCCACAATGCGAGGATAGGTTTTACAACCATATACACAAATCTTTATGCTGTGTCCAATTCTAAATCTTTCTACAATTAATGTTCACAAACATGACTGGACAGCAAAGATCCTGGCAACAAGTCAAGATATAATATAAAAGCATTTGGCAGGCTGGTAAGGGCCTTAACAGAGGATGTTGCATGTGTACGGACTATGGAAATCCTCTTTGTTGTAACACATTCTTCTGTGGCCAGGGAGGGTAATGAAGATGTTTGCCAAGGACTTCAGGGCCAAGCACACACTTGGACGGTACGGCAAATAGTGCGTTTATTTACAGTTTCGGCATCTCCCACAGCATATAAAACATGCCGTCTGCAAAAAAGCGCAGTGCCACACAGACCATCTGTGGGATGGTGAGAGCAGGCTTCACGCTGTGCGGTGCTGAATAAAGGTACTCGTGGGGAACAGCTAAAGGGTCTGTGTCACACCGGTTGCTGGTGCTGGCTGCAGGGAGGACTCAAGCGCAGAGTTTTATAGACCAAGTGCTCTTTATTTAACGCAAAACCGAGACGTGCTCCAACAACGGGTAACATGGACAATGACGCGACAAAGGACAACAGGCACACAGGGCTTAAATACACAAGGGAGGTGCAGGTGATTGGACACAGGTGGAATCAATCATGCAATCACAGGACAAGGCGGGAAGTGAAGTTAACCCAGGGTCACAAGAGACATGAAACTTCAAACTAAAACAGGAAGCGAGGCCAAACCGTGACAGAACCCCCCCCTTAAGGACCGAATTCCAGACGGTCCTAAAGGAGGGTGGAACCTAGATAAACAGACAAGGGAGGGAGGGCGGGGAACCCGACTCCCCCCGGCCGCCCAGGGGACTCAAAGAGTCGACGGCACGGTGTCGGGTCCTCAGGGTCTCGGGGGGCCGGCCGCTACGGCGACCGGGCCTCAGGGTCTCGGGGGGCCAGCCGCTACGGCGGCCGGACCTCAGGGTCTCGGGGGGCCAGCCGCTACGGCGACCGGGCTTCAGGGTCTTGTGAGGTCTGCCGGGTCGGTCGCCGGGCGTCGTGGCGTGGGGCGCCGGGGTGTGCGGCTCCGGCGTCGTCGTGGCCTGGGGCGCCGAGCGGTGCGGCTCCGGCGTCGTCGTGGCGGGGGGCGCCGGGCGGTTCGGCTCCGGCGTCGTCGTGGCGGGGGGCGCCGGGCGGTTCGGCTCCGGCGTTGTCGTGGCGGGGATCACCGGGCTGAGCCCTGACCCCAATCCCCCTCCAAGGACCGGATTCCAGACGGTCCCCAGAGGGTGGGAAGGGGGGGTCAAGATCGGGCGTCGAGGGGCCGGGACGGGCGGAGACTGAAGTCTGGGGGCCGGAACGGGCGAGGGCGAGACTCTGGGGGCCGGAACGGGCGGAGGCGAGACTCTGGGGGCCGGAACGGGCGGAGGCGAGACTCTGGGGGTCGGGACAGGAGCCGGGACTGGGGGGTTCGTGGTCTCCTCCCCCCCCGGGCTCCCTTTCCTCGGGTTGAGGATGTCTCGTAGCTCAAGGCACATCTCTCTGTAGCCTCTGGGCCCGAGAACAAGGTCCGTCTCGCGCTGCCAAAATGGACTTCCCATGTCCAAATAGTCGGGGCCCCGAACGCTCCAAAACTCCGCTGAGTCCTCCTTTGGTCACGTCATTCTGTCACACCGGTTGCTGGTGCTGGCTGCAGGGAGGACTCAAGCGCAGAGTTTTATAGACCAAGTGCTCTTTATTTAACGCAAAACCGAGACGTGCTCCAACAACGGGTAACATGGACAATGACGCGACAAAGGACAACAGGCACACAGGGCTTAAATACACAAGGGAGGTGCAGGTGATTGGACACAGGTGGAATCAATCATGCAATCACAGGACAAGGCGGGAAGTGAAGTTAACCCAGGGTCACAAGAGACATGAAACTTCAAACTAAAACAGGAAGCGAGGCCAAACCGTGACAGAACCCCCCCCTTAAGGACCGAATTCCAGACGGTCCTAAAGGAGGGTGGAACCTAGATAAACAGACAAGGGAGGGAGGGCGGGGAACCCGACTCCCCCCGGCCGCCCAGGGGACTCAAAGAGTCGACGGCACGGTGTCGGGTCGTCAGGGTCTCGGGGGGCCGGCCGCTACGGCGACCGGGCCTCAGGGTCTCGGGGGGCCAGCCGCTACGGCGGCCGGACCTCAGGGTCTCGGGGGGCCAGCCGCTACGGCGACCGGGCTTCAGGGTCTTGTGAGGTCTGCCGGGTCGGTCGCCGGGCGTCGTGGCGTGGGGCGCCGGGGTGTGCGGCTCCGGCGTCGTCGTGGCCTGGGGCGCCGAGCGGTGCGGCTCCGGCGTCGTCGTGGCGGGGGGCGCCGGGCGGTTCGGCTCCGGCGTCGTCGTGGCGGGGGGCGCCGGGCGGTTCGGCTCCGGCGTTGTCGTGGCGGGGATCACCGGGCTGAGCCCTGACCCCAATCCCCCTCCAAGGACCGGATTCCAGACGGTCCCCAGAGGGTGGGAAGGCGGGGTCAAGATCGGGCGTCGAGGGGCCGGGACGGGCGGAGACTGAAGTCTGGGGGCCGGAACGGGCGGAGGCGAGACTCTGGGGGCCGGAACGGGCGCAGGCGAGACTCTGGGGGCCGGAACGGGCGGAGGCGAGACTCTGGGGGTCGGGACAGGAGCCGGGACTGGGGGGTTCGTGGTCTCCTCCCCCCCCGGGCTCCCTTTCCTCGGGTTGAGGATGTCTCGTAGCTCAAGGCACATCTCTCTGTAGCCTCTGGGCCCGAGAACAAGGTCCGTCTCGCGCTGCCAAAATGGACTTCCCATGTCCAAATAGTCGGGGCCCCGAACGCTCCAAAACTCCGCTGAGTCCTCCTTTGGTCACGTCATTCTGTCACACCGGTTGCTGGTGCTGGCTGCAGGGAGGACTCAAGCGCAGAGTTTTATAGACCAAGTGCTCTTTATTTAACGCAAAACCGAGACGTGCTCCAACAACGGGTACCATGGACAATGACGCGACAAAGGACAACAGGCACACAGGGCTTAAATACACAAGGGAGGTGCAGGTGATTGGACACAGGTGGAATCAATCATGCAATCACAGGACAAGGCGGGAAGTGAAGTTAACCCAGGGCCACAAGAGACATGAAACTTCAAACTAAAACAGGAAGCGAGGCCAAACCGTGACAGTCTGATCTGTCCTCAAACACCCTCTCAAGTCTGAAAGCACGTCTTTATAAATCGCCCTCATCACAATTTAGTCAGTTTACAATTGTTCACTCCCCATTGCGCAGTTTCTCCCACCAGCACCCCCGCCCCCCCCTAACCCCGCCCCGTCGGTCGATCTGCCTGGAACGACCATACCCCCCGGTGGTATTTTGATGTGATAATAATCCGTCGGACCTTCTTACAGTCCGCGAAATATTGTGAAAACGGTCGGTGAGGTAAAAGTTTTGGACCACCGAACTAAACATCTAAAAAAGTAGAGTTTAAAACCAAACTGGTGAGAGTAATAGTGACAAGTGATGCATGTTAATAAAAAATAAATGAGAATGCATTCAGAAAACAACGGAATAACTGTTAAACCCGTTTGTTTCGGGTCAAAACGGAAGCTGATTTAACACATGAGGCTGCAGGATTAATCTTAGCCTGGCTCTTAGCCTGGTCTGGAGCAGGCTAGCTCCAAAGGATAAATCGCCATGGATACTTGGCCGGGTTTAATTCAACCTGCTTTCGTGCAACCAAGTCGGAGCTAAATTCCTTCAGGATAACCTGAATAGCCCGACTTAATCCCTTATCCGGGTTTCGTGCAATAGCCCTCTGGAGCTGATCTCCTTAACAGGAAGATAAACAGATGTTCAGGAGCGACTCTGATCAGAGAAACCCTTCTACAAGAAGAGTAGAGTGGTTTCTCCTAACCTCTCCAGGGGAAAGAGAGTGGAGACATGTATGTATGTATGTATTATATATATATATATACATATTAATTACATGTAGGACTGCCTCTACTTGCTGGGTTGACACCATGCTCTGGTTCCTCATGTTAAACAAAGTCATTTAATCTTCATGCTCAAGGTTATGTAGTGAGTCAGTGGCCGGAGTCTTAAATCTACAACATTCTGTTAAGCATAGCTTTGCTAACCTGAGGCAGCAACCTCTGTGGCACCACAATCACTCATTTTGTGTGTGTGTGTCTCTGTATGTGTTTGTAAGACCAGACCATACTCCAGATAACCTGATGTTATTAATGCTTAAGACCACAGAGACACTGCTATCTACATGTGCTGCATAACAATACACACTAAAACACATTTTAACGCACACACCCACACTAATACACACACATGCGCACAAACACCCATAAAGACACACACAGTGAGGCCATATCAGCAGCCAGTTCAGGTTTTGAGAGGAAGCTGTTCAACAAAATGTCTCAGTCTCAGCTCTCTCATCACTCTTCCTCCCCTGAACTATTCTACAATCTACATTTCTTCTCCCGCTCTTCCTCTCCTCTGTCTCTCTGGCCATTTATCTAAATCTGTGTTCTCCTTAACCACTTCTTATCAGAAGTGGCGGTCGCTCGCCATCCTAAATGCACCGCTTCAGATTTTAATTTTCTTTAGATTAATGTCCTCCTATCTATTTCCACTTAATGCCTTCAGCTATCAAGCTTCCTGATGTCTATCAGTGTGCACACACACTTGAATTCTTACATGCATGCACAGAATTAAAGTTAAAAAAAGACACATTTTTCTCCTCTGTTAACTCATCCGCACAAATAAAACAAACACACACACCGTTACAGCCAGCAGGCTTTGAAAATGGAATGACATTTTTGTTTATTACAACAAAGGTGACGGAACAAATAACAATAACCCCAAATAAGAGCACAGGTAGATTCTGATTCCTGCCCATGGCCAGCAACTAAACTAGAAAAATATCACATAAACCAACTGAGATATTTATTTGAAGTGAAGGGCTCAACAAACAGAGCAGGAAGTTAGCTGATGAATTCAGCAGACAATTAGCACCTGAAAAGATATTTCCCTCTGTAGTTGTTGCAGACCAAAAACAAAGCTAAAAGATAATAGATATTGGACTTCATTTGACAGGTGCGATTAATTCAACTCAAAAGTCTTAAATATCCATAGAAGTTTTCAATAAGGAATTCAAAAGTAGGGTATTGCGCACTTTCATAAAAAATGAACAAGGACTTGTCTCTTTTCTTGTCTTGCTGGACCTCAGTGCTGCATTTGACACCATCGATCACCGTATCCTGCTGCAGAGACTGGAACCCTTGATTGGCATCAAAGGAACTGCACTCAGCTGGTTTAAATCTTATTTATCGGATCGATCCCAGTTTGTGAACGGTGAATCATCGAGGACCACCGATGTTGGTCACGGAGTCCCACAAGGTTCTGTGCTTGGACCGATTCTATTTACCCTGTACATGCTTCCTTTGGGCGACGTTATCAGAAAACACCGCATAAACTTCCATTGTTATGCAGACGATCAAAACTTGGATGACCTGCAACTTCCTGATGCTAAACTCTGAAAAAACAGAAGTTATCATGATAGGCCCAGAGCGCCTTCGAAGTCAGCTGTCACGTGATACAGTCTCTATGGATGGAATTGCTCTGGTATCCAACAGCACTGTCAGAAATGTTGGAGTTCTCTTCGACCAGGATATGTCCTTCAACTCCCATATACAGAAGACTTCAATGACTGCCTTTTTCATCTACATAATATATCGAAAATTAGGAACTTCCTGTCTCAAAGTGATGCAGAAAAACTAGTTCATGCATTTGTTACTTCTAGACTGGATTACTGTAATTCTTTGTTATCAGGCTGCTCTTGTAAATCGCTTAAACCTCTCCAGCTGATTCAGAATGCTGCAGCACGTGTATTAACAAGAACTAAGAAATGGGATCATATAACTCCTGTATTAACTTCTCTGCACTGGCTTCCTGTTAAATCAATAATAGAATTTAAGGTACTTCTCCTCACCTACAAGGCACTTGCTGGTGAGGCACCGTCTTATCTTAAAGAGCTTGTTACACCGTATTGCCCTACAAGGCATCTGCGCTCCGTAGATGCTGGGCTACTTGTGGTTCCTAGAGTTTTAAAAAGTTACAGCCATGATTCTGGAACCAAGTGATCAATAACGCAATAAGAATATTGTAATGAATAGAATAATACAAACTATGACACAGCTATGATTGTATTGAATGGAATGTAACCAACCAACATGCATTCATAATCCTTGAGCACCACAACTGATATTGACTGAGACATTCGAAACAGACAGACACTAGGGATGCTCAAAGTACTGCAGAGACCAGCAGCTCCTCAGCTGAGATGTTCTTTTAGCACAACACTTATTCTTTATTAAATACTTTGGGATTTGACTTCTTTCATAGATGTCTTTCGTCCGTCTGATGTTTCTTCCTCTTTTGAAGAAACACCAGACGGACATTTTATCTAGTTTTAAATTTATAAATGTTATTTCTAGTTTCTAGGTATTTTCTTTTTCAGTTCATGTGAGCTTAAAGTGTAGTTATATTTCCTCCTAACTGACCGCCCGAGGCAGTGCTTCACACTAGATTATCTTCTGTCTCGCGCTTGCACAGGCCAACAATACCAACAAAGTTTTCTGTCACCCCGGATGACCCGCCTGGCATGTATAAGTTCCGGTATCCTGTGATCGTTCTTATTTCATCTTCTCGCTACCCCGGTAGCTACACTGGTTGCTAAGCTTAAAAAAGCTATTTCTTAAAAATGAAGACGTATTTTGGCTTTCGCGGATTGCCTTGTGAACATCGGAGCTGTGGACCTTATGTTTAAAGTTGTCCTCAGGACGACCATTATTCTGCAACCATGCAACTGCATTATTACATGTAAGGATACTTTTTTCTTTTAGTTCCGTAGAAGAAAGTAGAGCAGCAATGCATTCTAATTAAGTATGGCGTCTTACAAAAGCAGCAATAAAATTGTCTAGCGATCACTATTAGCAGAGTTACTTACTGCAAATTAAAAAGCAATGAACACACATATTGTGTGAAATAATGCAACGCTGGTAAATTTCTGTCTACTTTTCTTAAGACACACACAAAGATATCCTGGCATTCTATAATTATTTAAATGAGATTTTCTCTCTATTCAGCTTGAGGTTGTTGGTTTAATAACACCATTACAACATGAATACAAACTCAATATATTACTGCTTGATATCGCTTTGCAGCCCAACGCTGCGGTTGGTGTGGGTGTCTGTGTGTTTGCCAGTTGGGGTTAATAAGCTGCTGTGTGTTTTAGAAGAGGCACTTGCCCCAGCTGATCCCTCTCTTTGTCTCTGTGCATTGTGCAGCTGCGGAGAGAGAGTGCTGACAGCGGCAGAATAGTCTCTGGAGAATAAAACACTGCTCATTGTTTTCTATTAGCTAACTCTCCCCTGTGCGTTGCCTAACCTCATCTCCTCATTTTACATTGAAATAAAATTGGCTGGGGAATAGTCAATACATGTATGTCTGTCACAGAAAAAAACACATTTCTCATCCAAATTTTACAGCGCCACCAAGCAGCGTGCTCTTTTCTCCAGAAAATGTTCAATACCCTTAAACATGGGAAATAATTAGCACATATTTGCATCTCAATGGGAGCAGCTAGTTGCTGTGGCCTATCATTACATCTCCAGTGGGCTTTATCACATCACATGCCCCCGCATCTGCTACAGATGTGCAGAGAAGCCCATCGTCAAATTGCCCCCCGCAGTGACACCGCAAGGTTTCCACTGGACAGTTGTATTATAGGTAAAAATGGTAGAATCGATAATGGAAGCAAGATGGTGGAAAGAGCCTTACTACTATGTCATGCAAAAGCCATAATTATCTTTTATCACTGTGGATGTGTGTGGTTATCATTGTGTGTGTTTACTTTGTAGACTGTAAAGCCCTCTGAGGCAAATTTGTAATTTGCGATTTTGGACTATACAAGATAAAATCAATTAAATTTACTACATACAGAAGGTTTTATTAAAAAATGCTTTACTAGTAATGCTAAAAATCATTACTACTTTGGTAACCACCATTTTAGACACTTTAATATTTCAATTTAAAGACTGTTAGCCTCTATAGACCTAGGCCATTTTTTAGGCTTATTCTCGAAAATTGCATACCCATGATAAAAGAGAGTAAATGTCTGCAAACATATGGTATATTTGAATAATTTGGAAGTCATGAAAAAGTTTTACATTCACCTAAAAAGCTCTTTTGGGATGATTATACCTTAATAGCTCCAAATCTCTACCAAATTATAGCACAATACGTTAACTGTCTCTCTGCAAAGAAACATTTTGATGAAGTGAAGGACATATCTTTATAGATTGTTATGGCAGTTTAGGAGAGATTTCTAGAATTTTCTTTTTTTTCTGCCAACTGTGCCATTGTCATTTTGCCATGTACCAATTCAACTTTTATATCACTAATAGTCTTACATCTCATACATAGTTGTAGGGGCTTTTTCTTAAAAAAAAAAAAGCAAACACTAAGAAATCCATAAAGTCTACACGAAATGTCCTGTCATTATGCAGGACTATTTTCTACGCAATGGATTGGCCGATTATCAGGATTCACACCTAATTTGAATAGTTAGAGACTAGAATTGAGCCATTTCTGTGAGATTGACAGCATTGTTAGGCAACAAGGATCAGGAGAGAATTTAATGGGGAATGGTCAGGCTGGCAAAAGTCTTTGAACCCTCCACCAAAGAACAGAAGCTTCTAGAAGTTCAAAGAGGGCTCGGACAGGCACAGAGAAAGTTGATGTTTTATATTAAATCGCTGTTTTGCCGCTAGAAAAGACTTCATTGCAAACCGCTATGGTAAGGTTCATTTTACTGTCTTTTCTCAAAAGGGATTTCTGTTCATGACGTTTTTTGGCTTGGGTCGACTGAGAGTTTGACTGAAGAGGTGTTTGTTGCATGTCTTTCAAATCTGTCGTCTTTCGTTAGAGATATCATTTGTGAGTTAGTAGTAGGCTAATGCTTAGCTTAATTATGACATTTGGCCATTAATTTGTTTGTTTTTTTCAGTTGTTCTGAGAATGTATATATGGCATGTCTAGCCATTGGCGGCTGACCCATAGAGGACCAAGAGGCCTGTCCTTACATTACATGTCATTTAGCTGACGCGTTTATCCAAAGCGACAAACTCAGAAGAACAATTACCGTATTTTCGCGACTATAAGGCGCACTTAAAATCCTTTTTTTTCTAAAAAAACGGCGCGTGCGCCTTGTAATCCGGAGCGCCGTATATATGGCTCAATTGGTTGATCCATACTGGTTAACGAGGATCCATTGGAGGGAAAGTCTGGTGCCAGCAGCCGCGGTAATTCCAGCTCCAACAGCGTATTGTAACGGACTGTGTTTTCATGTTCTGGAGCGGCGTTGCACTTAACAGAGTTTTGGGATGTTCAGTGAAGGGCGCACAATGTGACGTCACTCATCTTAGTGCCACCTATGGGGACGCGGGAATTGTTGTTGTTTTGGAGAGCGATGGTGTGTTTTTGTTCGGCGTAGGCTACGGCCGACAGTAGCCTGTTTCTCGACAATAAAACCAGAAGATAAGCACACTGTCCAGAGATTCATTAGCGAGAGTCGCTACAGTATATTAAAGCTCGTAGTTGGATGTCGGGATCGCGCTGACGGTCCGCCGCGAGGCGCCACCGTCTGTTCCAGCGCTGCCTCTCGGTGCAAGATGCACCAAAGCATTTGCCAAGAATGTTTTCATTAATCAAGAATGAAAGTTGGAGGTTCAGAGATATTGTTAATATCCACATTAACGTTTGAACAACGTTTCCATGGGAGTGAAGAGTTTTCAGAACGCTTAATAACGTTTGATTTAGCACAGCCCGATCTAGTGGATGCATAACGCAGCCCCAGTCAAACGTTTTACTGCAGTTACTTCTATGCGCCTTGTGATCCGGTGCGCTCTATATATGAAAATAGTTCTAAAATTGGCGATTTATTGAAGGTGCGCCTTGTAATTCAGTGCGCCGTATAGTCGCGAAAATACGGTAACAAGAAAGTACAATTTTCGTCAAATAAGCAGTTTCAAAACATGTTATAGATAAGTTCCATTATAAGTACAATTTGTTAGCGTTTTAGTGTTTAAGAAGCAGCAACAAGTAACAAGCAGACTAGCTTTGTTAAAGAAAAGATACTTAATCCAATTTCAAGTCTCCTGGATGTCTGAAGATCTGGTAGAAGAGATGCACACTGTCCCCCACAACAAATATTGATTTTTTATTTTTATTATATTAAAAATATATTTTACAAATAGTCAATATTTTTATTTGAAACATGGAATATACCCAGGAATATGTATAATATGTTGCTTTATAATCTTATTATTACTTTTTTATTGTTATATTGCACCAATTCACCAAGTCAAATTCAACATATTTGGCAATAAATTGCTTCTGATTCTGAAAATGAAAGATAATAGATATCTATGCAAAATATTTGCATTTCCTGCACGTCCTCTCCACCTGTCTGCATCGCTGAGCTGAGCTGGGGCCTGCCCCAAAAGAGGGTCAAAGGCATGGCCCCACCTTGAGCCAGGTCTATGGTGTAAAACAGGCATAAAAAAGAGGATGTACAAAAAACACACTGCGCTCCCATTGGACAAGGACCGTGTCACTTGACCAAAACTCCAGTTTCATAAAAAAATAAGCCTGGCAAAGAATCTTCCTCTTTCGCTTTACTTCCTGTTAACAACAGATCGAGACACTACAATATGTTTTTTTTTTCTTTTTCTCCAATTTCATAAGTTTAGTCTTATTTTCACTGGACAAACCAAGATGCCTTTACCTCATCCGCATTTTGTCTTGCCCCTGTTGTATTTCATCTCTGTTGAATACAGGTCGATCAGAGAGACAGCTGCTCTCTGATTTCCCCCATTGCTTTTCCCAACGACCTAATCGGACCTGGAGGCCCGAATCACCATTGTTCACCGAGTTTTTTTACGCTAAGGAGCTCCAAAACGGTAAGAGACTGGTTTTGTGGGAAGACTAAATTAGTGTGTTTAACATAACAACCTAAAAGTTATAATGTAATCATTTTGTATTGATTTATATTTGAGTGTGTGCCTGTTGATCTGATTGTGATAAGTTTTGCTGAAAGTTTCATAAAAGAGATTGTTGCTGTTGGTCTAAGAAGCAGTACAATAGTACTCGCGAGGCTCCGTATAAAAAACACGGCACGAAACACGATGATGGTGCACTTCTACACGGCCATCATCGAGTCCATCCTCTGCTTCTCCATCCAGACATGTCAACCCTCCCGATTTTTCCGGGAGACTCCCGAATTTCAAAGCCCCTCCCGAAAATCTCCCGGACCGACCTTTCTCCCGATTTCCATGCGGACAACAATATTGCTACACCATCAGTCACTGGGCGCGCCGTTTCAGACCAAACAATAATAAAGGTTACACCTTGAAGTCAAGCGCGGCAATTAGAACAAAAAAAGAGGAGACTGGCGACTAGCGGTGTCGACCGGTCCTTTCGAATATCTCCCGAATTCTGAGGTCTCAAGGTTGGCAAATATGCCTCCATCACCGCGTGGTACGCTGCAGCCACAGCCAAGGACAAGGGCAGGTTGCAGCGTGTCATCCGCTCTGCAGAGAGGGTGATTGGCTGCAATCTGCTGTCTCTCTAGGACTTGTTCGCTTCCAGGACCCTGAAGCGGGCTAGAAATATTGTAGCAGACCCCTCTCACCCTGGACATGAACTGTTTGTGCCCTTTCCATCCGGCAGGAGACTGAGGTCCATCAGGACTAAGACCTCCCGCCACACCAACAGTTTCTTCCCTTTGGCAGTCGGGCTCATCAACAGTGCCCGGGGCCCCCCTGACTGACTCTCACTCCCATGTTCATTCACTTTGTCACTTTCACTTGTCACTTGTCACTTTGTTTAGCTGGTGCAGTTTATTTTTATTTCAAATTTTATCTCCTCTTACTTACTAACCCATAGCTTTAGCTTTAGCGTACTAACCCATAGAACACATTTTATTATACTTTTATTTTATTTTTATCTTACTGCTGCACTATGTTGTCATTATTGTACTGTCTTCCGTCATGCACCAACCGCCAAGACAATTTCCAAGTATGTCCAACATATTATGGCAATAAACGTTTCCTGATTCCTGATCCTGAAGCACAAGCAGTCCCAACCCAAATTCTGTAAAATCTCTCCTCCAAGACCCGTTTGAGAGAAGAACTTTGACAGAGAAACTAGAGGCTTAAACAACTGGATTCAGATCAACCTGACCTCACAATCATACAACGGTGAAAGGGAAGCTGCACATCCGAAGCTGCTGTAGAAACTGGTTTACCCGGAAGATTTGGCTAAACCGTGACATAGAATCCATCATTAACCGATACCGGAGTAAGGGACATGTAGGAAAAAAATAAGAAAACGATGAGGAAACACCAGGACACACGGATCACTCCGCCAAGCTCGCCGTATTAGAGGAAGCTGAGTACCCAGCTGGACAATGGAGCAAGGTTTGCGGTGAGGAAACACAACAAGGATGTGGATGAAAACACACATTGATCCCATTGAATTGATTGTGTGAAATTTGGGGGGCTTTGGAGTTGGTTTTTCCTCAACAATCTTTTGTTGGAATGAATGTTGAATATTTAACTGCAAAGTAATAATGTTTGTTGGGTGGCCCTGTTAAAAAATTTTCCTACATTCCCAATATGTGATTAGTTTAGTTTATGGCACTGTTGGCTTTGAAACCCTTTAAAAACCCATACATACCCAAATTTGAGCCTTTGGGGCTAAAGAGGTTTATGGTTCAATACAATTTGATTATTTAGATTGGTGGTTGAAGAAATTGTTGAGTATCTGTTGGGGCCAGAGAATATAGCCAAAAACTCAAATCTCCCCCCAAAAAACAAATAAAGTATGAAACATGATTAACCATTTGCATGCTTGCTAATGCATGTCTATTCAGTTGTTAATCTGCTCACACAGTTTGTGAAATCAGTCAATCTACAGGCCTAGTTAGTGTTAGCTACACAGCTAAATGGCCAGATTGTCTTCACTCCCACTGTTTGATAAAGGACAGCTTGTGTCATCCGCTGTGCCGGAACTCTCACATCAGCAAAGAAAAAACTCCCCCCAAAAAGAAAACCCTTCAACAAGGGGAACAAAGGAAGCAAGTGCAACACGAGACAAAGCAAGACAGCAAATACGTTACTGAATAGTCCAGCAGAAATATATACATGCAAAATAACCTACGATTTCACACAAACAGACAGACAGATTGACTGACTGACAGAGCTCTCGATCTACCGGTCAATCTTCATTGCTAACCTCAACTATGGTCATAAAGGATGGGTCATGACCGAAAGAACTAGTTCACGGGTACAAGCGGCCGAAATGTGTTTCCTCAGGAGAGTGGCTGGTGTCTCCCTTAGAGATAGCATGAGAAGCTGAGCCATTCGCGAGGAGCTCGGAGTAGAGCCGCTACTCCTTTGCGTTGAAAGGAGCCACACACATATGCAATTTTCATTGTCATTTTACAATAAAGGGGGAAAATTGGCTTTTAATTATGTGTCCATCTTTAATGTACCCAACCCACATAGCTTTAAGTTTTTTCCACCTCAAACACATCTGTAAAATTATGTAATTTATACTTGTGGAAATAACTATAGTCACATACTGACAATAGGCCTACATAGCCGTGTATAATCAATGCTATGATTTTACCATGTTGTTTTCATTAATATCTTGCTGTGGGCTAATACTAATATGAATGCCATTTGTTAAGTGTTCAAAAAGCTGGGCAGGAACAAGCTGGTTAAAAGGGAACCTTACAGATGTTTTATTTATCATAGATAAATGTTCCAGTTTCTTATTTGTGGTATCTAAAGTATCGTATCGTAATATTTTGGCTGGTATAGTATCAAAGTCATAATTTTGCTATTGTGACAACCCTAATGGGGACCTGTAGGTTGACCACGCTCAGGTCAAACAGTACGTCACCCTGTAGCCTGCTATTTGTGTCCTTTTGTAAAAAAAAAAATATTATGTGTGAAATTTACTTTTTTTTCATCTCGCGTCTGTGTTCTTGTCTCAGTTGAATATCAAAATTTTGACTTAAATCAATGAAGTTATTGTTTTCAAATTTCATAGACATCTGTTTTCGATGTGTTAAAATCTCTGTCTTCCGGGGAGTATAGCTCCCAGAGACCATCTATAGTATTACAACATAATTTCAGCTTCCAGTTCTGCAGCTGTAATTAAACAGCCGGGCTGCCATTCTGAATCAGAATGTATTCTTCAATGTCTGCCTGCCTAAATAAAGGTTAGATTAAAGGAGACAAATTAGGGGAAACTGTTAAATCAAAGTAGAGGATAATAAAGTTATTCATCGGTGACTTGTCAGTGTTGATCATCTACTTTAACTGCAGTTTTATTATCCTAATTCATTATCACAGCAATCATCCCACTACCTCAGCCTAGTCAAAACATATTATCTACCTGGAATGACATTATCACTGTCTACTTCAATAACATTAGCATGACAGTTTGACTGAGAGGCGTGCAGCCAATCCAACGCATGGCTGCATCCCGAGGAGTCCCTTGACAGCCAATCAGCTGTCAGAGCCACAGATGTCTCCTCCTTTTAGTCTGATGAGCAGTCAGTCAGTCAGAATCTGACCACAGGTCAGCTGGCCAAGAGGATGAGTAACCTTTAACTTAAATTTCCATTCCACGTTGACATGTACACTGTAAAACCTGGGATTGGCGTAAATATATATTAGTATATATTAGGAACCATTGCATAATAAAAGACTAAGTATAATTTTGAATTACATTGAGTTGAATTTAATAAATGTTGTTTATTTATTAATTAGATTTACAATCACAATCACTATACATTGTTTTAACAAGGCAGAACTTCAGTCATTGCCTTGCACTCAACTGTGTAAATAAACAGAGAGCGAGAGAGAAGACTGTAGATGATAATAATGCCACAAATAAGTTAAAATCCATCCATCAGGATAGGGAATATCTTGAGGGGAGCATGATACAGGTGATTTTGGTAGACCTACTTCTGATATGATATTCCAGTTAATCGAATCCAGTCCCTGCCACAGCCTGTTCACAGCAAAAACAAACAAGTATAGTAATGGGTTGTATATCCCTTACAGGCAAAGAAGTGATAATAAGGCCAATGTCATGAGGCTAATGTAGTGCTGCGGAAAATAATTGAAAAGATGAATTCACTTAAAGTGTACCTTTGAAGATGCAATTCCACACGGTGTCAAATTAACTACACTAGTAACACTAAGGGGGAATTATCTGCAGTTTAAAACAAAATACAGATTTGTACCATGTGCCAAAATTGTGACTCCTGCACGTTGCTCGCCAACGGCATGTAAAGATGAATGAAATGAACTCACGGGGGGGAGTAAAAAGGTTTACAGGTAATGATAAAAGATTCCATATCAGGAGAACAGCGTTGTAGGATCACTGTTACAACCTTGCACCAGCTGATGTTGGAGTAGAAGCAGATTCCTCCAACCTTAGTCTTGCCGGAGAACTCCATTTCGCGGTCCACTCTGAGCAGCTTGAAGCCCGCCAGCTGGAGCGCAGAGTCCATGGCGTGGCCTGGCATCCATTTTGGTTGATTTCCTTGAAAATGTAAAATGTTATTCCAAGGAACATTTTTTATTCTGGCCAAAATTTCTTCATTGTGATGCTAGTGTAGGCCTTGTAAGTATCCCCAGGCAAGGATTTTCCAAAAATTGTAGCGCCACCTATTGGCTTAGGAAGATGCAAACGTTTTACATTTTGATGAGCTACTTCTAGCCCTGTTATGTAATCAACCTTATATTTGTGCAGATAAGCCTTTGATGATTGCGAATATTTTCGCATGAAAGTTCAAGCGAATATTTGGGTGCCTTGGCAAACACAAAAACTCTTAAAGTGATGTCAGTGTCCTATGTAATGTCAGTGTCCTAGGTTAACATTACAGAGCTGATTATGTCACGGCCCAACAGAACACTGGACACAAATGCAGGGTTTTTCAAGCATGTTGTAGTCTTTATTACATTACATGTCATTTAGCTGACGCTTTTATCCAAAGCGACGTACAATAAGTGCATTTCCACATAGATACAAACTCAGAAAACAAGTAACAAGAAAGTACATTTTTCATCAAATAAGCAGTTACAAAACATGTTATAGAAAAGTGCCATTATAAGTACAATTTAAGTGCTATCATTTGTTAGTGCTACGGTTTGCTAGTGTTTTAGTCAAGGTAGAGTCTGAAAAGGTGTGTCTTGAGTTTTCGACGGAAGCTGTAGAGGCTCTCTGTGGTCCTGATGTCAACGGAGAGCTCATTCCACCATCTGGGAGCCAGGACAGCAAAGAGTCGCGATCTCGTCGAGTGCTTTTCTCTCAGTGAGGGAGGAACAAGCCGCTTGGCAGATGCAGATCGGAGTGTGCGGGTTGGGATGTAGGGTTTCACCATGTCCTGGGTGTAGACTGGTCCCGATCCATTCACAGCATGGTATGTCAGTACCAATGTTTTGAACTGGATGCGGGCAGCTTCTGGTAACCAATGAAGTGAACGGAGAAGCGGTGTGGTGTGGGAGTATTTCGGAAGGTTGAAGACCAGTCGAGCTGCTGCATTCTGGATGAGCTGCAGTGGTCGTATGGCAGTACCTGGGAGACCCGCCAGCAGAGAGTTGCAGTAGTCAAGGCGGGAGATGACAAGCGCCTGAATCAGTACCTGTGCCGCCTTCTGAGTGAGAAGGGGTCGTATTCTCCTGATGTTGTAGAGCGTGTATCTACAGGATCGGGTCGTTGCTGCGATGTTGGCAGTCAGGGAGAGTTGGGAGTCAAGTGTCACGCCGAGGTTCCTGGCACTCTGAGTGGGCGTTAACACGGAGTCGCCGAAGTTAACGGTCAGGTCCTGGGTGGGCGAGGTTTTTCCAGGGAAGAAAAGTAGTTTGGTCTTGTCGGGGTTGATCTTCAGGTGATGAGCGGACATCCACTGGGAGATGTCAGTCAGACATGCAGAGATCCGTGCCGCCACCTGAGTGTCCGTGTCGGGGAAGGAGAGAATTAGTTGGGTGTCGTCGGCATAGCTGTGATAGGAAAAACCGTGCGAGCGAATGACGGAGCCAAGGGAGTTGGTGTAAATTGAGAAGAGGAGGGGACCCAGGACGGAGCCCTGAGGAACTCCAGTTGTAAGGGGACAAGGTTCCGACACTGATCCTCCCCAAGTTACCCGGTAGGTGCGACCATCAAGGTAGGATGAGAGAAGAGACAGCGCGGATCCTGTGACACCAAGTTCCTGAAGGGCGGCGATAAGGATCTGGTGGTTTACTGTGTCGAATGCTGCAGAAAGGTCCAGTAGGATGAGCACGGAGGAGAGCGAGGCGCCTCTAGCAGCGTGGAGTTGTTCCATGACAGCGAGGAGAGCAGTCTCTGTGGAATGGCCCGCCTTGAAGCCTGACTGGTGGGGGTCTAGGAGGTTGTTACTATGGAGGTAGGAGGAGAGTTGGTTGAAGATGGCTCGGCCAGATAACAGAGCATTGTTAATGAGACATGTGAGGAAGGGAAGAAGATCAGGGGCGATCGACTGTAGGATATGGGATGGGATGGGGTCAAGGGGGCAGGTGGTGGGACGGGCAGAGGTTATTAAGGTAAGGACTTTGTTAGGGGACAGGGGTGTGAAACAGGGAAGTGAGGGCGATTGGGGCGAGGTCTGTGCGATATAACTGGAAGGAGGTGGGTTGGAGAAGGAGGAGAGTATGTCATCTATTTTTCTGGTAAAGTAGGTGACAAAGTCTCCTGGGAGAAGGGTGGAGTGGGGAGGAGGTTAGTGAAGATGGAAAATAGTTTTTTGGGGTTGGAAAATGAGGACTCAATTCTGGATTGGTAGAAAGCACTTTTTGCAGCGGAGATGGAGGCAGAAAAAGATGACAGAAGCGACTGAAACGCATGGAGGTCATCAGGTTGTTTGTATTTTCACCATTTCCTTTCAGATGCTCGCAGAGTGGCTCTCGTAGCACGCACCGGTTCTGTCAGCCACGGAGCTGGAGTGGATCTGCCAGCCCGTCGAGTCTTAAGCGGACACAGCGAGTTATTGACCAGACTGGATACCTCAAAAGCAGAGAAATAAATACAAGCCTTCAGCCTTATCTAGAATGCACTTCTCCCAAAAATTTGTTGGGGAAGAGGTGTGGCCACAAAAATTATCAAATAAAATTCACTCTAGGAGGAAAACAAAAAACGTTATCTTTATCTTTACTTTATCAAAATACAGATAAGCACTCTTACGATGGAGGCAACGTCACTTAACAAAAAATCACTCCTTACGGAGGAAAACAAGGACTATGAAACTAACACAACACAAAACCAATCAAAATCACCCACTCATTTTGTTCCGTGTTACGGTGATTTCATGACAACCCATTATTCACAGTCAAAACAAAGGTGCTTTTGACTAAACTTGGAAAACACATGTACAGTTAAAAATGTAGTTAGTTTATAATTTCTATGCTTCCAAATAGCATTTTGGCTCGACAGCGTCCCCTACACTTATTAAATGAAGCAGCCCTAGTGCCCTGTTTGACCTACATGTAAGACAATTTTTTGACATATGTATAACAGAGAGTGCCGAGTGTGAAGCGGTTGGGATGAGGTTTAGCACCTCCAAATCTGAGGCCATGGTTCTCAGCAGGAAACCGATGGATTGCCTGCTCCGGGTAAGGAATGTGTCCTTACCCCAAGTGAAGGAGTTCAAGTACCTCGGGGTCTTGTTCACGAGTGAGGGGAAGATGGAGTGTGAGCTTGGTCGGAGAATCGCAGCAGAGGGGGCGGTATTGCACTCACTTTACTTTACTGCACCGTTGTGACGAAAAGAGAGCTGAGCCGAGAGGCAAAGCTATCGATCTACCGGTCAATCTTCATTCTTACCCTCACCCATGGTCATGAAGGATGGGTCATGACCGAAAGAACTAGGTCACGGGTACAAACGGCGGAAATGGGTTTCCTCAGGAGAGTGGCTGGCGTCTCCCTTAGAGATAGGGTGAGAAGCTCAGCCATTCGTGAGGAGCTCGGAGTAGAGCCGCTGGTTCTTTGCATTGAAAGGAGCCAGTTGAGGTGGTTTGGGCATCTGGTAAGGATGCCCTCTGGACGCCTCCCGGAGAGATTATATCTCCACACTGGGGATCCCCCAATCAGAACTGGTAGATGTGGCCCGGGAAAGGGAAGTCTGGGGCCCCCTGCTGGAGCTGTTGCCCCCGCGACCCAATCCCGGATAAGTGGCTGAAAATGAGAGTGAGAGATGACAGTATAACAGAGAGACTTAAAAAAAAGTGGGACCATGCTCTAAAATGAACAGGAAGTCAGTTATATTTTTTTGCGTAAATATTTCCTCAATTTTAGTTGTTTCATATGATTTTGATTCAATAGCGCCCCAGAAACTGTTCAATCTAGGTGCAGTGATTTGGAGGCGACAGCTTTGATCCAGCTGTGCAGATTTCTCCTCCAAATTAGCAGAGTTGGCTTGAGAATAATGAATCAAGTTGGCTGTGACCAACATGGCTGGACATGTTTAAATGCTGGTGTTCTGAGACACATTCAATCTGTTCAGTTTTCAAAATATGTCTGCCAGACTTCACAAGTTAATACTTGGAGCAGAAGCGGTGTGACTAGCTCCCGTTCTTTGCCTTGACTGAATGGAGGTCATCCTACATGTTTTAATTACTTTTTGTAAGTCCTTTGCAGCAAGGCAAGTAGCATAGTGGTATAGGTGGTATAGGTACCTATAGCCTATAGCATAGGTTTATGAAACCACAGACTGTCAGCTGCAACAACAACAAAGAGAAATGTTCTATGATAACTGCTTTACATTTGTCAAAACATTTGTTTACCAGTTATTGATGTTTTTTATTGCTGTCAAGATATACATCAAAACAAACATCTAAAAAAGCCCCACATAGACCAACCTATTACCACATTATGTGTGTTATAAATTATTGATTAAATATGCATACACGTCTTATGAATGAGGCTTGGTTGAAATGAATCTGCAACCAAATATTGTGGTTGTTTATTCGCTTACAAGGGAAGAATGGTGAATTAAAAGGTATCAGCAGATCACACTGTCTAGACAGCCACACAGAGCAGAACAATTAGAGGAGCAATTTCAACTCTTCATATTCTATTTAGTTTATGTGTGCCTCTGTGTGTTCATGTGAGTGTGTGTAAAATGTTATAAGAGGGAGGGCAGCACCACTCAATTGACCTTGGGGTCAAACCACTTGACTGCTGACCTCCCTTAGGTTTGCCCTCTCTCTCGTGCACCCATCCAGAGAAAAACAGAGCGTTATGTTCTGTCAAATATTATTCATCAAATGATCATTCTTTTACATTTATTTTATATAGTACACAATGGTGCACTGCCAAATAGAACTACATGAATATTTAATAAAAAATGACCCATACTATTATCCCTGTGTGTGTAGAAGCAAAGTACGGATAAACTCGTGCATAGATAATAGGGGGAAACAGGAATAAGATCCTTTTGTAGTACCAACATCGGAATAATAATATTGTGTTATATCTTAAGTATAATTCTCATTCATCAAAACTTATATTTCTATGATGTGATGTGGCATTCACATTCCTGGATTAGTAGAATTATCTTAACAATGTTTTTAATATTTTATTGAAGTAATGTAGTTATAAGAAGGTCCTGATTTCTTTCATAGCAGTGATTTAAGTACTAAGTGATTTAAATACTATACAATTCTTTATCCAAATGTTGTATTGCTACAAGTTTTAGTAGAATCAATGCTTCAAATCCAACCAAATGTTATATTTACCATAATTGGTGTTTGCATCAAAGCAAAAGAACAGCCATTATGTAGCTATGACACTGACTCGATTATTTTTTATCAAATAATTTTTCTTTAAGTTGTTTGATAGATTAGTCAGGTATGAGACAATTTTTGTTCAAAAGTAAGCATTTTCTTTTTTGTGAAAACATCCCGTTTCCACAAAAATGGAATCAGGTTGCATCGAGGTCAAGCATATTTAGTTGATGGTTCCCAACTATCAACTATTGAAAAATTATTGTAAACAGTAACTTTGTGACCTCTACATTAATTTCCCCTCTCAAATATTGACATAGGTATTCAGGAACGTCTAAAATCTCTTGATGTACTATTACCATATCAATAAATTCATATTCATAGTCAATCATTAAAGCAATAGAGAAGATTTCCTGAATAATTTATTAATTCTGATAAAAACAACAATATATTTTATTGAAAGTCCTTCAATCAGACATAGACAAAGGGTTAACCCTTTTTGACAATGTTTGTAAAGCTTCCAAATTCAGGTTTATGCCTCCTTCTTTTATTAATTATATTCTTAGTTGATTCATTTATTTTCAATAATTTTTATCTACTCATTTAAATTAAAACTTTAATGTGGCACTTTAATTTTTAGGGTAATTGGCCTAAACATTTATTTCCTTTGGAGATTTGTACGAATATGTATTCTTTCCAAGACGTTGTTTTCTGTAGTGTCTTAAAAATGTATTCAATTTCCCAATATTTCTCTTTAAAGGCGGTTTACTCAAACTGAGCCAGAAATATCAAATTTAGTACCACTAACATCCTCCAAAGATTCCCGTTTCATTCCTTTCTTCTAAAGGAAATATTATTCATAGCCTGATCTATAGACATTTTTCAGAAAACAAAAGACAATTTTCTCAATTAAAGTAATCAACTGGGAAAGTTTCAGACATCCATTGGTTAAATATCATCATGCTTTTTTGTGTACTCCTGCTCTCTCCTTTCTGGTGCTCACTAAGATGCAGTCTCATTTCCTCATTACTCCTTGTGTTGAACGGCTGGACCTCCAGCTGTGTTGCTGAACCGTGACACACATACAAATGCAGAGTCCTTCTTGCTTCACCTGCGTATTTCTCATTCTCCTGCTCTTCGAATTTCACCTTCTTTTCATCACAACGACACTCTTGCCTCTAATTCTACCTTTGCAACACCTTTTCTCTTCTTCCTTGTCTTTACATTTTGTGTTCCCCTGCCTTTTTCCCTTCTCCACGCAATGCTCCTTCTCCTGCTTTCTCGCATCACCTCCCTCCCCTGCCCTCCCCTCCCCTGCCTCCCTCACTCTTTCCTCATCTCTGTCGCCGTTGGCAGCCTATTTAAATGCTCCATTGGAGAAGGATTAAGGTTTATGCAAGGTCAGTGTGGGATGTGATAATTATAATCACAGCTTTTTGGCTGGCCAATGATGGCCATTTGTTATTCTCAGCTCAGTGGCTCCAGAAGCCCCTGGGGGGGAGCTGTTGGGAGGTGTTGACAAGAGGCTGGTTGATTTACTGCCCCCTCCCCCCCCCCATCTCCCCCGCTCAACACGCGGGAGACCTAGCTCACCCCCACCCACCTCCTATCTCTGTCCATCCTCTGTCTTTCCTCTTAGTTAGTTATTTTTCTTTCTACAGTATGTCCATCTATATGTCTATTCCATCCTCATCACTTAACGTTTAACCCACCTTTACCTCTTTCACATCCCTCTCTTTATTCAAGGAAGTTTCTACTGTCTGTGAAAGCTGTGGTGCCTCTGGGAAAAGGGAATGAGAAGGTAGAGGTCTGGATAAAGTGAAAAATACAACCAAAAAAACGTTTGAAAATATACGTCTTGATTTGTATTGTATTTAACCTTGACAATGACTCATACAGTACATTTAACCAATCATTGATCTTTACAACACTTACTGGAGACATATTTGCTTTGTGTCTCGTAAGACATTGCGTTTGTTTAACATTAACAGCAAACAGGAGCCGTTTATGGTTAATACAACATCTTTGAATTGAGACATAATACTAATGAAAGAACCCAATAAACGCAAATTTTAAAAGGCAAATTTGAATACAGTAAAACAGTAGTCCAGTGCACTGTCTTTGTCTGAAAAATCCATTCATCCTGCGCTCTTCCCTCGCAAAGTACCTCACCTGACTCTTCCTTTACTCAAGTCCAATCATGCCTACTACAGCAAAAGGCTGCATTTGAAAAACTAGAGGATATTGTCGGCATACGTGTAAACATTTACATTTTCACTACACATTAAACGTTAAATACATCGCAGACAATCTGAACAATCAGATCGCTGTGCATGATTGTTGTATTTAGAGCTGTTTTTTTGTGATCGGGTCGCTCACTGCATTGAAATTCGATGTACGCAGACTTGTATCTTTTATAATTGTTCTTTTGAAAAAACTGCTCATTTACAAATGAATTACACATTTCATGGTCTTTTGTATATATTGTATTCTCAAGACAGTTTCATGTCCTGCCCTGGATTACGTTGGCTGTCACTCAACAAGCATACACAGATCATTTCACCGAAAGGTGAACGGTTAGAAATGAATATGAAGGGTGATGAAATGAAATTCCAACATTATGTAGCATTGGCCAGAACAATCACAGTCTGCCCCAACTATCTGAATGTACTGTATATTCTGCAGCCTGTTGGGAGTGGCTGAGAAAACAAACTCTGCACACTGGGATTCGGCCCCAGTGTTTGCTACTGGGGGCCTGTGCATTTCTCTTGTAACTGCAGATCTGTAGAACTGCCTGCCGATGTGAACCCTTGATGTTCAGTACATGATGCAGAGCTAACCAAGCCTCTATCCATCATCCCTCCAGTCAGCCAGCACTGCCATCCATGTTTGACTGCTCAGGACTTCTGCTGCGGAATAGATTTGTAGATTTGTCCAGCTCTCTCTCTCTCACACACACGGGACTAGTCATGGCCAGGGATCAGAGTGTTTTATAGTTGACTGGTGTTAGAACCTGAACTAAGCGCAGAAGAAAGGGATCAAAAGGCATGGGTCAAACAAGGATTTGGGTGAATGACTCCTTTAAAGCCTGAGCACTGCAGTGGAGCTAGCCGCCTGTATGTCATTCGAAAGGGTAGAAGAAGCTCAGGGGTTAGACATCCTGCAGAGGGAAAATGTTGTAAATTTTATATTTAAAGGAGTATTTTATGTCCATTTACCACTAGTTGGTTCTTTTTGGTCTGAATGTAATGTCAAAAACATTCTTTGGTTGAAATACCACACAGATCTTTCTTAACGGGTCTATTTACGTATTACTGCTATTGCTGACAGGCCATCGGAGCTGGGTGACCCAATGCCGCACGGATAGAGAGACTGCAGTTGAAGGTCGCTGGCAGCCCTGAGCAGTAATTCCATTTCCACCAGGACCTATTTTACAGGGACTTGTCCCGTATGAAGAAGTAGAGTTCCTTTAAAGCTTCCAGTCCAAGTTATTATTAACTTTCTTAGTTTGAAAGCCTTGAAACCCATGTACCTGCATACAGACATACCATTATGATACTTAGCTAGTGGTCCTGTGTGTTGTGTTTATTTATTTATGCTATACATTATTTATCTACATCATAGCCTATAGAATAGAAAGTCATTGTCCAGGTGACCCAGTTATTCTGTTACGGTCTTGTAGAGGATCCCTTCCTTGTAGTCAAATTAGTCGACCCGGGTGCCTGTGAATGCCAAGCTGCTTCAATCTGCGTGGATGTGGAGGTTCGACTTGCCTTGCCAAGTGTTAGCCCTTTGAGGGGCTACTATGCTGTGCGTTTCCCAGGCGTTGGAGATGAAAGTGATTCCCGTCATCGATAGCCTGGAGTAGCTGGAGTGCACGTCCGGGGTCTAGCGCTCTCCCGGATAGCCCGCGTAGCGTGTGCTTGTCGGTCCCTCACAGAGAGCTAATGTTACCCCTTAACAACAGCCCGACTGTTTATGCCCTGGTGTGAGCCTTACCCACTCACACCTGGACAGAGGGAGGCTTGGTGCTGGGACCACGCAGTGCTCTTACGTTTAGCATGAATGGCTTCTTGCTGTGCCTCGTATGGGAGTGCTGCTCGCCGGCTCAGATTGTTGATTTAGCTTCTCCGCAATTGATCAACGTCCAATCAAAGCTTGTAAGTTACCCGCAACACTGTGGTGCCGGACCAGCTAATTGAATGCTTCGCCTCGCCTCAGCTACACGCTGAAATGACAGCTGAACGCCAACAAAGAAGAGAACACCAACGACAACGTGATTGACTCCAGAAAACAGTGTGTAGAATCTGATTGGTTACTAAAATGTGTATGCCCCCAATAAGCTGATAGAGTAATTACAAGTGAGGCAAACAGAGTCAGACTGGTTGTCTTCCTGACTGAACTTGCGGTTACATAGATACAGTCTTGCAACCTTATCGCTTCGAACCAGAGGAAGGACCTTATAAGAAGAATCAACAGGACTTGTCCTAATGGTAAGGGAACTTTGTAAATTGGCTAAGATCATACGGTCTTGTCGTCAGAGTTAAGAGCATCAAAATGCTAGTGAGTTAAGTAGATAAAATAGTGTGTGCATTTCTGAGTATGTAACAAATGCAGTTTTTTATGTAAGTCACTGTTTGTGAAAAGTGTTTATGTAAATGCGGGTCACGGGAACGCCATTAGGATATAACTGCTACATGAATAAAGCTTCATCTGTATGTATGACCCCGTCGTTGTTGTGTTGAAAGGTCTCAATAGAATACCTGAATCATATATGCAGGCGGAATGCAATGTAGCACGTTGTTTTGTCTCTCCGAAAATAGCAACACCATCATAAAAAGTGTAATAACTCTGGAACTACTTCGTCTATCTGGACTTATTTTACCTATGAGTGTTCTGATGAGTAAAAATTGGTCTATAGGTTACTAGTGAAGAAATAAATCGACACAAAACTTTAAAGAATACTAGGGCCGGGACTTTAGCGCGTTAATTGTGATTAATTAATTACACATAAAAATTACACTTTTTTTTGCACCCCGGAACGTTTCTCACTGGATTAGTTTCGGGGGGACCGATTATACTGGAGCACCAATTAGCGTTCATGACTTCAGACAACAATAAACCACAGTGAACATGAACGAAGAAGCTGACGAGACCGTGTCGGGTGGCCCTGTGAATGGGAAATCTTATTATAATAAACACACGGATGGAAGCGTCGATAAGAGCGTGGTTGTGTGCAAGCTACGCAACAAGGAATTCGCATCGAGCCTCAAGTATCACCTCAACGCAAAACAATTAGCAGCTAGCGTGGACGTTAGCCCCACTCCGGGTACAAGGACCCACACCCAACCCACACTGCACCAGATGCCTGGTTTAAGGACCAGGGTAACTAAGTCCACGTCTGAAAAAATAACCAATGTTCTGAATGTACTTGAAAGTATTGGTCTACTTAAAAAAACATAGTTTACAGAAGGTCTACTTACCTATAGGCTACCTGAATTTCTGAAAGTACTATATTTCTAAATATGCTATTGCTACACTGGAATTGGTTGAATAAAAATAAAAATCCATGTGAAAAAAATGACTTCTCACTGTTCTCAGGTCATATATTTGTATGTATAATATATGCGATTAATTAATTACAAAGCCTCTAATTAATTAGATTAATATTTTTAATCGAGTCCCGGCCCTAAAAAATACACATCGTAGTGTGTGGACAGTGATTATGGAAAGTTTCACGTTGAGTACTGACAACTACTCTAGAGGAGGCTTTTGTGCAGGCCTCACGACAGAGAAATGGCAGGAGTTAAAATCGCTTTTTTTTCTGGTTGGCCAACCAACATGATGCTAGTGTAGACATATAAGTATTCCCATGCAGTGATTTTCGGAAAAGGTTGGCGCCCCCTATTGGCTTAGGTCACTGCAAAACTTCTGCATCTCCTATCCCTTTAATCTCATCAACTTCAAATATGTGAATATAAGCCTTAAGACTGCGATAATGATTTTGAATATCTTTGTTGCCGTGACGACACGGTCTTCGCATTAAAGTTCAAGCACATCTTTTGAGCCTCGAAAAGCTCTGTGAGGTGATGACCTTTACAGACTTGATGTGGAGTTTTGGTGCAAAAGAGGGAAATTGCCTCCATAGCGCCCCCTGGAGTTTTTCAACGAAGAAGCGCCTGCACCCTGTTTGGCCTACAAGTATGGTGATTTTTTAACAAATGTATCACAGGGACACTAAAAAAAAGTCTATGGGGAACATGCTCTAAAACAAACAGGAAGTCAGTTAAAATTTCTTTGGTGTGAAAATTCCTTCTATTTTCGCACTTCGCAGTTATTGCAACAAAAACTATATTGACAAAAATGTATTAAACTAAATTGATTACCAAAACTTAGTCTTACTATTATAATTAAACAATAATATTTAAGAATAACTAAATGACTGCAAATGAATAGTCCCCACAGATCGCATTCTCTGCCTTGACTGAATGGAGGTGTTCCAAAATATACAGCTTTCTCTGATTACCCGTTTCTCAAGCATTTCTGCACGTAAGATTTTCATTTCCTTCAGAGATGGAAGAGGTTAGTACCTCTCTGATGGTGTTTCATCACTCGTATGGATACGGTGTTGTACCAGGTCTGTCCGACGCTACGGCCAACGGTTGAAGCGGAACCTACGCTTCAACCTTTTTTTTGCGTGAGAAATTTGATGTGTGGCAGGAGTGAGTGAAGACCGAAATGAGTGACTTTCACGCTCAATGCGTGACACTTGAGAGCCTCAATACGTCGACAGGTAGAAAAAGCATCTCTCCAAATTCTCTGGTTCTTCAGCAGCTGTAGAGTGGAAACAGGCCTTCCAGGCCGTTGAAAGAGAGCAGGCGGTGATAACATTCATACCTAAGAAGAGCGGGTGGGTGCAGTGTCTATCCTTAACAATCACAACACTTGTCCTGGTATTTTGATGCCTTCCACTTCCAGATCAAACACTGCATAGCTAGTGTATGAGATCTCCAGGCCATTAGCTGCCCTTAACTGGAAAACTACAGGGGTCTTCCTAAGCTTAGCTTTGGTAAAATGCTGCTCAAATAAACTCTGCTGCATTAATGTGACCTGAGATCGCTGTGATGTCCTGAGAGGCTGTGTCCTGGAAGGGCGCTATATTCCCAGGAGATGGCTGTAACCATGAACAGTTATAGCTCTATCTGCTGGTGGAACTCCACCCCTCAATTCACGACATTCCCGCACACCTGAGAATGATTGGGGTCTGATGACCTGAAGGGCTTTTAATTAGTGGAGGTCGGTGGGGGTTGAGAGACAAGCTGCAGGTAGGGCTCTCTGCAAACGACCAGACCGCTCCAGTAGGGTTTCCACAAGGAAGGCTGGAGATACTTCCCATTGGAAGGACTTACTTCTGGATTGGCCCCGGGCAGCGAGCTTCGATGAAGACTGTTTTAATTACCTGAGGGAATCGGGATCATGATTTCAACACCAAGAAGAGGCACTGTGTAAGTTTTGACGGTTGAAGATCAACCTGAGCCTTAGGTAAACTTTTTAATTTGGACCGCTGTTTCTGTTAATTCTCAAGAACTTTAAAAAATCCTTGTTTATATTTGACCTTGGTGTCCTCGCACTCCTTGAACTGTCCCACTGAGAACTGTGTAGCCTCTCGTGACGTATCTAACAGTCCTAGCAGCTCAACCCCGTCAATCGTAAACCGGACTGAAATTTTTCATAAAGACTGTGTGAATGAAGGTGGTTATGGATTTGGATGACAATGACTTTTTCAATGACTTTGAGACAAATGGAAGGTTAGAAATGGGCCGGTAATTTGATAAAATATCAGGATTGAGGGAGGGTTTCTTAAGCCAAGAGTTGTTAAGTGCAGTTTTCAGAGATGGCCAGATTGCAGGGAAGAGTTTATGATGGTGGTGATGAGAGAGCTTAAGAAAATCGTATTTGATTTCATCAGGGCAGTGGGAAAATGGTCCAATGGGCACGTTGACATTCTCATACTGTGTATGAGAGTCTCAACCTGTCTCTGTGTAGGGAGAATGAAATGAGAGAATATTGGTACTGAGGTTGGGGGGATGGAGGGAAGGACATTGCCAGATATTAAGGTTAGAGCGGATGGTAGTTATTTTTGAGGCGAATGAATCAAGGAATGTATTGCACTGGTCATCATCTGTTGTTTTGCCTCAGGGCAGGTGGACTGAGAAGATAATTTATTGTTTTAAAAAGCGGTTTTGAGTTTCCCAGATTGTTGTTGATGATGTTGGAATAGTATTGTGACTGTGCTTAACTAAGTAAATGGAATATGATCATTAGTGCTCTCTATAAGAAGTTTTATGGACAGTCAGCCCAGAGGCAACATAGCGCCTTTCAAGGACCCTCCCAGTGTACCACGGAGCAGAGCGTCTAAATGTTTATAGTACGTGTTTTGAGGGCCGCATCAAGTATCTGTTGCAGTCCAGTATTGTAATGGTCGACAAGCACGTCAGTAGCAGAGTGATGGACGAATATGGCCAGATTTTGTAGGTCATAAGACAACTGTTCAGGGTTAATTTATTTTGTTTTGCGAAAGCAGATTTTGTGTTTAGGCTTATTGAGTGAGGTCAAGAATGAAAAGTCTAATGACATTGTGATCAGATACATGAACATTGGTTATAATGAGGTCTAATGTATGCCCTTTTGTAAGAGTAGGGACTGTCACAAGTTGTCTCAGATTGAGTGTATCAAGAAGACTACTACTTCTTTACTTTCTGTAGTATATAGACTTATAGGATAATTAACATGGATGTTAAAATCTCCAAGAATTTCCACATTGTTTGATGTGGTGCACACTGACAAGAGTAGCTCAGTTAATTCTGAAATAAAACCTGGGTGTGGATTAGGTGGCCGGTATATGAGGATGGTTCTAAGTGGGATGGGTTTTACACACATAAAGGCCAGGCATTCAAATGATGACAGCTTTGGCAATGTCACAGAAGATAGGTGAAAATCAGAACGATGAATAACTGCCAAACCCCCTCCACGTCCATTACCCCTAGCTTTTTCCACTTCTACCACTTCTACCACTTCTTCCACTACACTTCTGATTTGTGCCAGGTCTCAGTGAACAACATAAAATCGAGCTTCTGATCAAATACATAGTTGTGGATAAAAGATGCCTTATTGGTAAGTGATTGACAATTTAACAGTTCCATTTTAATCATTGAAGATGGAGTCCACTTTACCAGAGAGCGCAGCACGGTAGAGTCAACTCTGTGTTTCTCAGGGGTGCGTAGTTCCTCCAGCAGGGGGCCTGGGTGTGGTCGGTTGTAGTTTTTTAGATCTGAACCACAGGTGCTCTAATGACGCATCCAATGATATCGTTGGTGTGCTCCGGTGCTAGCAACTGTCCACAGGCTTGGAATAGAGCTCTCTGTAATGCTCTCTGAGCAAAGAAGACCCCGCTGTGACCCTCTATGGACGTAGTGTGGTTGGCGAAGAATGCCCAGTTGCTCGAGAGCAGAGATGTTTGATGGGGCAAGGCAAGTGTTAAGTTCCAGAAGCTGGTTCGGCAGGTACCGGAGGATGGTGGATGTAGGAGTCGTTGTAACACCACAGTTAGCAGCTATCCATGGATCCGGCAAACGTGGATGAACGATGACCATGCACACCAGGACAAGTGGCAGTATCCGTAGAGACCCAGGGGACAGGGATACACTGCTGGTGAGGGAAGCCCATGTGGACACTCCAGCAGCAGGGGCAGCTCCAGGTAAGAAATATCAGAGCCTAGATATTTTAATATCCAACAAACCTGGACAAATAGCTCAATATCTGTTATCAGTTGAACAGATCAGTAAAACAGATACACAGAATAGTTATAGCAGTTTCAGCAGGCTGAGAAGCGGCGAACACACGATGCCAGCATCCTCTCAACCTGCCACACACCCTTTGTATCTGTGTCTTGCTGGACCTCAGTGCTGGAACGCATTTGACACCATCGATCATTGTATCCTGATGCAGAGACTAGAACATTTGATTGGTATCAAAGGAACTGCACTCAGCTGGTTTGAATCCTATTTATCGAATCGATCCAAGTTTGTGTTTGTGAACTGTGAATCCTCGAAGACCACCAATATTGGTCACGGATTCCCACAAGGTTCTGTGCTTGGAAAGGTTTTATTTACCTTGTATATGCTTCCTTTGGGCGACGTTATCAGAAAACACTGCATAACCTTCCATTGTTATGCAGACTATACTCAACTGTATCCCTCAATCAAGCCAGAAGGGACCAACCAGCTTGTTAGACTTCAAGAATTTCTTGGAGACATCAAAACTTGGATGACCTGCAACTTCTGCTGCAGCACGTGTATTAACAAGAACTAAGAATGGGGATCATATCACTCCTGTATTAACTTCTCTGCACTGGCTCCCTGTTAAATCAAGAATATAATTTTAGGTACTTCTCCTCACCTACAAGGCACTTGCTGGTGAGGTACCATCTTTTCTTAAAGAGCTTGTAACACCGTTACAACAAGGCAGCTAAACTCTATCAATGCTTACTTGTTGTTACTAGAGTTTTAAAAAGCATTTTATTGCTCTTATCCTGAAAAAGTGAATTAGCTTGCTTTATGCAAATGTTTAATTTTACTGAAAAACAACATTGCCAAACAGTGCGGTATAAAAAATATCAGGTAAATGTATATTTTCTTTTTTTCAAGTTTGCTGTAAACAAAGCAATCAGGCCTCTTATTTCAGAAACAATGAACCGTAACAGTTAGGTTACCAATTAAAGGGAAGACTACTACTTCTTTACTTTCAGCCAGCCACTCAAACAGACAAGCCTGTTCACATTTTCAGACAACAGTCATCCACCCCCAAAATAAGAAAACGTTAAAATGGGTTTGCATTGACACTTTTAACTGACAGCACTAGTATTTCATTATTTTCTTGGCTGGATCTTGAACCAGCCATTCTCGACTCAACCTCCATTTTTCCATGCTTCTTGTCTTCTCTTCATTTCGATTTAATAACCAGTTTTTCTTTTGTGTCTGCCCTTTGGTTTTTCCTACACCTGCTTTCTTCCGCCACATCCTTGCTTTGTACTATCAAAAGTCTCCACCTGTCCCTTGTGTTCAAGTGTCCAGGTTGCTTAGTAACATACGTTGGCAGAGACGGTTTAACACAGTCTTCTCGAGATGTGGCGTGTGAACTGGTTGAAATGCATATGTCTCACAGTCGATGCGAGAGGCTTGAGAACCCTGTGATATATTTTTAAGACAGATGTTGAAATAAATGTTGTACTCTGGGGGAATGCTTTGCCTTGGTCTGTTAGCTTTGGTCATCTGTGGATCCATGGTTGTTTAATTATTAGTGCTACGAGACAATAACCCCAGCCTGCGGTACCGGTGGTCACACCTGCAATGAGTTGATGATTTTAGGTGTTTTGAGAAGACTACTGTAACAGACTGTCTCATCCAGTCGAGGAAACATAGTTGCCAGGTCTGCATGGGTAGGAATACACATGCATGACAAAGAAAAGCGCAATTTGCTTTTTCAGTTTCCGTGACAGGTAGTGTGCGCTTTTCCCTCAATGCGCCCCGTTTGTACATACCTCGCCATGCTTTTAAGTGCAAATTGCGAAATAAATACACCTGAAGTGGGCGAAAAAGTATTAGTACATGAGGAAGAGAGAATCAAGAAATTAGGGACCAAAAAATAGACTTGTGACAAAAAATATTAACTTGTGCTAAAGCTGTGACTGAAAATGTGGTGTAAAATCGATTGATACTAATACCTGAGGGGCTAGTGTGGCAATCGGGAGATTTTGATGGATAGAATCTAGACTATGATGTAGTTAATAATTACATGTCATTTAGCGTTCCGCTAGCAGTCCCCTGCGGTAGAGGATAACGTCAAATCAATGGGATAAACACTTGATCGGGACTTGCAAAAGGATTGCAACCAGGAGACGGTAGGAGGCCAGGTAATGCTGGTACCGGCGGAAAAATAACGTGACGTCATAAGAAAACAGGAGTTAGGAGCAACTCACCAACAGAGACCAATGCAAGATGGTCTGGAACAGATGTTTCCGTCCAACCGGAAGTGCAACACATTGCTTGACATCAAGGGAATCCCAACTGTATATGGGAGACCCTCTCTCCCATGATTGGTTGGTGGGTGCTTGGTAGGAGACTTCAGTAATAGACGCTCCCTTCTGCTACACCAGGATTAGCGAATAAACTATTTTTTTTAGCTGACGCTTTTATCCAAAGCAACTTACAATAAGTGCATTTCAACCATAAAGATACAAACTCAAAAGAACAAGAAACGGTAAAGTGCAATTCCATTAAATAAGCCGATTTACAACTTGCTATATATAAGAGCCGTTATGAGTACAATTTAAGAGCTACATTTTGTTAGCCTCACAAGTTTGCATGGATCATGGTTAGTCATGGTGAAGAGAGGAGGGGACCCAGGACAGAACCTTCAGGAACTCCAGTAGTAAGAGGACATGGTTCCAACACAGATCCTCTCCACGTTACCCGGTAGGTGCGGCCATTAAGGCAGGATGAGAGAGAGCAGAGCCTGAGACACCAAGTTCTTGGAAGGAGGCGATAAGGATCTACTGGTTTACTGTGACAAATTCAGCCGACAGGTCCAGACGGATGAGGACAGAGGAGAGAGAAGCGGCTCTTGTGTGGAGTTGCTCTTAGACAGCGAGGAGCAGTCTCTGGAATGGCCTGCCTTGAACCCTGACTGGTGGGGGTCAAGGAGGTTGTTATGGTGGAGATGGGAGGAGAGTTGGTTAAAGATAGCACATTCAGGATAAGAGAGACCGGTCTGTAGTTGTTTTCTTCAGATAGGTTGAGGGTGGGTTTCTTCTGCCTATTTCAGAGAGTTTTGGAAAACAGCCAGGAATGAGGAAAGGAAATCAGGAGCGAAAGATTGTAGAATATGGGATGGAATGGGGTCAAGAGGGTAGGTGGTTGGACTAAGGTAAGTACTTGTTTATGAGACAAGGGGATGAAAGAGGGAAGCGAGGGCGATATAGGTGAAGTTGGTGGGACACAAGTTATGTCAGATGGGTTTGCGAAAGAGGAGCATATGTCAAAATATGTTTTGGTAAAATGGTCTGCTGGAAGAAGGGTGGAGAAGGATTGGGGGGGTTCGAGGAGGTTGGAGAAGATAGATAACATACTTTAATATAGTGCTTATATGTCCATATCCATGATATTTATGTGTTAGGTGGTGCCCAGGCCATCACCCTGGGATCAATGAAAAATCAAACTTGAAATGATAAGATTGATGTTCACCGAGTTTCAGAACAATGAGGCACTCAATAGTGGCCAAACCTAAACTCCACGTGTGTATCTCCCGGCCATCTGGTCTGCCCCCCCTGGCCTCTTGTGTCCTTGGGTTAACTTTGCTTCCTGCTCTGGTGTGTTTTCTCCAAGGTTAAGGAACAAGGTTTAGGGTGTGGTTAAAATAGTGAGGGGAGTTTCTGATTCATCATTATCGTCATGCTCATAAATACTAAAAAAAACATGACATGACATCTATTTTAACAATTAACCTTTCGACAGGAATTTTGTAACAGAGCAGGAGCCCGGTACACTATAACACATAAATATTGCAGGTGTATGCCATGGTATTGCAAATACCAATTCCTTGATGTGGTCTGTGTACATCATAGAGAAGGTTAATTCCTGGCAGTTAATTGAAGGAGTCTGTCTTATTAGAGAATTCCTGTGATTAGGGATAGATTACTAATTACAAGAGATCCGCGTTAGCTAACACAGTATCAGGCTCAGGGGGAAATTCTGTGATCCCAGCTTACATACACACACACACACACACACACACCATGTCCAAACATACATCTCTGGTCAAGCGTTGAGAGGCTGTAATGAGCAGCATCTGATTACTGCCACTAATTAACGAAACACACACACACTAATATCACACAGTAATCATCATCATTCTGTCACAGTTACGCCTCTGTCTGTATGACGTCTGTCATTTAAAAGGTTAATGGTTTCACTAAAGCTCCCTTTAGGGAATTTCTTATTCACACACTGCTTTAACAGAGAAAACACACAGGCAGAAATTACTGAAAATGGACTTAATACACAATTCTGCTTACAGTGAGCCAGCTAAACAGTGAAGAAATTGATGTAAAAAATGTTTAGTTCTAGAGAAAATAAGAGAAATCGCAAGTCTTTATTTTCACTTCAAAAGTCCAGACTTCACTAATCTTCACTTATGGCGCGTTTCTACAGAGCGGTACGTTACGGGTCGGGTCGGTACCCTTATTTGTGTCTCCACTGCCAAAAGTTGAGAAAGGTACCAAAAATCCTAACCATACTGTACCACTTTTTGGGTACCCTTCCGTCGGGGTACAGTTGTTTGGTACTAAAGGGTGGAGCAAGACTCACTGCAGAACGTTGATTGGTTGAAAGAGTGATGTCATTTGTTCGTGCCGCAAGGGGAAAGAAAACACACATTTTTTCTTGCAGCATGTAGCCTTTGCTCAAACAAAGATTGTCGTCTCCTTGTGACAAAGAGCCACATATCGAGAACCAAGAACAGGATCGGCTGTATGTCCTCCATTGTTGTTTGCGGTTAGCTTTCAGTTTTCGCGCGATCGAATGACGTCAATCTACTTTTCGTCTAATACCACGCCTATCAAGTGACGTTACCACTACTTTCTGGAATACGCCACGCCTATGAAGTAAGGGTACTGTTGGCGGTGGAAATGACCCGTACCGTACCGCTTGGTGGAAACGCACCATAAGGGTACTTTTAAAGTGTCCAACAGGAATAAATAAACACAAGCCGTTTGACAAAAGTTTAGCTCTAAAGCAGTGTTTCTCAACTGGTAGGTCGCGACCGGACCTGTTTGTAGTGGGGTCCCGGGCCTTTGCATCGGAAAAAAAAAAAAAATCCTTCCATCCTGTGCTTCTATTTTGAAGGGACAGCGGAGTGTCGGTTTTTTTCCGGCTCGTCCGTCCATGTTTATAGTCTGCGCGGCAATTACAACGCGAAAGCACCCCACGTCAACACCGCTAGCACCCCCCCCCGTCGTCGTCGGCAACACTGCTACCACCCCCCCCCCCGTTGACCGATCGATTTGGGTCGCGGCTTGTCATCAAGGGGTGATGGGTGGGTCCCGGAGCCAGACCAGTTGAGAACCACTGCTCTAAAGAGCATGCTGGCTCACAGGCTGACATTCCAATGGCAATTAATGAAATGCTGAGACTTGCATCACACTCATTGAGGACACCTCATGTGTTGTTAGGCCCAATGGCCATAACAATGAACCTATATTGGATTAGTGCAAGTTTGTCTTTTTTTTTATTATGGATCGCATGAGGCATTTAAATAACAATATAATTTTTGGAAAATGCACACAACGTGACTGCTGACTGCAGCGGGGTCCTTTAAATTTGCGTTAATAAATCCAGCAAACGGCTAAGGTTGAGTGTCTCTCTGCTTGTGTGGGTTTCTCTAAATATGAAATTTTGGGTTCACAGGAAATGTAGTTTAGGTTAATGTGGTGTTTCGATTTACTTTAACATCAATACCCCCATTATTTTTGTTAAAAATGCCTTTTAATAGAAATAAGTCAGTGCAACTGACTTATTTCTATGCCAAAATATTGAGGTTACAAGTTCCCTCAGTGAAAACTATCAACTATGTAAACAGTGTTCTCAAGTGTTTTCATGTGTATTTCTCCTTCAAACTACATGTGCTTTGCTTGTGATGCATTCCAAGTATTGTTCTTCGAATCTTTATTCTATTTATTAGTTGGAATGCAGTTCTGCATTTCAAGTATGGTTCTTCGAATCTTTATTCTACTTATTATATTTTTCTGCGCCCCCTTTCAACTCCTTCACACATTCAGCTATTTAAACTGTTCCAATTTTAAAGTGTTCAGCTCATTCAGGAGAGGAGTGCTATGACCTTTCAGCTTTCTAAGTCTTATAGTTGGATTTATATTAATTAAAATCATAAACTTTTAACTTTTAACATGGTTTTCAAATGGAGTTTGTTTTCAAATCCTCTTAAACTTCGTTTAGTGATTAGTGATTATGAAAAAAGTAATAGATATCAACAAGCAAGATATGTTTTTTTTATGAAATTGTTAAGACTTGTGTCAACAGTTTAAAGCTTAAATGGTGTCTTGAGAGGATTTGAAAATTTCATCCACTGGAAACCATGTTAAAAAGGTTGATTTTAATTTGTATTAATTAAATTATAAAAGCTAGAAAGCTGAAAAGTCATAGCACCCCTCTCCTGAATGAGCTGAACATTTTAATATTTGAACCGTTTAAATAGCTAAAAGTGGAAGCTGAAGGAGTTGAAAGGGGGCGCGGAAGAAATATAATAATAAAAATAATAAGTTGAATAAAGATTTGAAGAACAATACTTGGAAAGCATCAATGCATTCCAACAATAATAATAATAAGTAGAAAAAAGATTCGAAGAACAATACTTGGAATGCATCAATGCATTAATGGAATGTAGGGGAAACAGTTTGTATAGATTTGGGAATTCTCATTGTTAGTTTAAATATTTTCAGACAGGCGAGACACGCGCTGCCGTACCGATTGGCGGTTTGATCCCAGGCCCGCATGGTGATGTGTCCTTCGGCAAGACACCTTGCTCCTCTAGCTGTGACTAGTGTGTGAATGTTAGTTACTGATGGGCAGGTGCCACTGTGTGTGGTAAGTTCAGCCATTAGTGTATGAATAGTTGAATGATGTCATGTACAAGTCTGTTTAGTTTGAATGAAAAATATTCTCTCTCTCCCAATCCCCCCTTCACCAAATTCCATTATTTCAAAATAAAAGCCTCAACGATTATCTGTACCTCAACCATAGGTACACCACAATTGCTTTTAAATACTAGTACAACTAGTACTTACTTCTTTTACTGCTAGTACCACAATTACAACTACAACTAGTACTAAACCTTATATTACTACAGCTTTACCTATTTTTATTCTTTCAGCAATGTTTAGACGTAATTTAAGCTTTTATTAGTTCTGTATTTTTTCAAATTCATAGAAGCTTCTCCCATTTGTTTTTTTTCAATTCTTTCAAGTTCATTTCAGATTTTCTCATTTCTGTATTTTCAACATATTTTAAATTTATTTCAGCTTCTCCTATACCCTATTCATTTAGCATGTTTAGAATTAATTTCAGCTTTTTAAGCAATGTTTTTTTTTATAATTTTCAGTTTTTTGCATTCCATTGCATTTTCAGCAGGAAATGCATTTTCTAGTTCATGTATATAATCCTAGCAGTGTGTGATAAATATGTGCATGTGGGCATGCACATGCCTGTCCTTTCTATAATAGCCCCGCTGCTATCAGCCATAGCCTCTCACAGCTACTGTGGACAACCAATTATCTTTATCAGGCTGCTGATAACAGGCTTTAGCTCTGCTCTGCCATCTCACATACAGCACATCACACACAGAGGCCACTAAATAACTAATTAGCTTCTCTGTGGGGGTGTAGTAGGGGTGAGACCCACCACGCTGACAAAGGCATGCAGTATTTTAATGTAAAAAAATGAAATCAATAAAAGCGTGGGGCGTTGGGCAACTAGCAACTGGCCCCCTCTTAACATTAACAATTATAGTGATTAACAACGATACCCAGATCTCATTATTCACAGGCAACGGTGAGAGAGAGAGAGAAGAGATAAGCTTGTTTATTGGAGAGGGCCCTTTTCACAAGGTGGAGTCGTTCATCATTTGGGCCAAGGAGGCTGATGGGATGCGGTGGAGGGTGCAGGGAGCGTTGGGGCACCGCAATTAAAAACACACTGTGACCTTGTGGCTGGGAGGACCTACAAAGGTGGTCAATTTAAACAGGGGAAAGAAACATCAGGGCAGTGCAGCAGCCAGTATCAACCATATCATTATCGTCAAAGTATTAGTAGAGTCGGTTACTGCTGTAGTTGTTATAAAACAAGCTCCCAAATGGCATTATAAAAGGCCTTTTTGCATTCTATTCCGTGTACATGGTGCAATAATGTTATATTTCAGGGAATTCTTTAGCAGAAATATTATTCAGGGAATCCTGTGTCGTGACTACTGGTGCAGGCATTCGGGGAGGACTCAGACACAGTTCCAAAGAAGTGCTCTTTAATAAATCCAAAAATCATATACCAACGTGGCCGACAGGGACCAGGAACACTCACAGACAACATTTAATGACGCAACAAGGGGCACCAGGAACACAGGGCTTAAATACACAAGGGAGGTGCAGGTGGAAACAATCACAGGACAAGGTAGGAAGTGAAGTTAACCCCAGGAACAAGACACACGAAACTACAAAATAAACAGGAAAAAAGCCCAAACTGTGACAACCAAAAATATTATTCATCACTATTTTTATTAAATATGGATTTCACTGCCATGTTTCTTCAATAGCACAGAATGTATGAACCAAACACTCCCTTTCCAGATAACCATTCCTTCTGTTACGTTACCTGAAGGCTCGCAAAGTTCTACAATACACTGGTATAACTTGAGCCGCAGAATGCCACCAAATCCCATACCCGTTTTTTTTTACAGTGTCTACGGCACTTTGACAAAAACAGACTCATGAGTAGGGATGTTTTGAAGCCCAGTCCATACTCCGATTTTTAAGACCAAATCCGAGCTCATTGGCTTACAAAACTGCACTGTGTTCCCAAACAACCATTTTAATGTACCCTGTAAATAAAGTAACCCTTATGCGCACTATAACCCAGGGTTTGAGAAGGACATTTTCGTAAAGTAGCAAATAATAGCTAATACTTTCTTACTTCAATTACTCACACGAACTCAACCAGTCAACATTCAAATCAGTTGAATGATCGTATTGAGAAAAACATGATCTAACAATGTATCACATGTCCATATTGACAAACACTTCTCATTATCTAATTGATAGCTGCGTTTATTTGTCAAAACCTTTGGCACCATCTTACTAAGTGACTGGCTTCTGTTTATGGCTCAGCTTTTAATTGACGTTCAAAAATATAAAACATTTATAGGCCAGCATATTTCCTGAGCTTTCGTAATTTTGGTACTATAGGCTTAACAAGTAAGATTCTTAGATTTTGGGGAGGCACTGTTTCTTCTGCTTTATGAACAGTAAACTATCAATCTATTGGTCTGGGTGTGATAATGAAAAAGGTTTGAAGCAAATTATTTTCTGGTGGCCATAGAATTCCTTTATTTAGCTTCATAATAAACAACTGAGTCCATGTTGTGTGTGTTCATTTGGTGCTAATTAAGTATGTCTTTACGTTAGACTACAGAAGCATTGAGAGATCCCTCCTCCTCCCGTTTGCCTCTGTCCCCGCACTTCAGCACTATTGACTTAATGAGCCGTAAAAAATCATCCAGAAATGATAGTCGTCTGAAAGAAATGGAGAGAGAAAGAGAGATGGATTGATAGGTAAACAAAGACATTTTTTTCAGCAACGTTTCAAGATCTGCCTTGTTTGTTTTTTTCTCGGAACTGCTTTTAAAATGTACAGTTCTGGCACAAACTGTTTGGTGACAATTTTGACATTCCAATGCAAATTAATATTTCATATCTAATGTCCACTATCTCTTACCACTCAAGCATGAACTGCAAATAATAACATAATTTGTTGATATATCATATATACTGTAGCATATATGTACAACATGGTGTGTGCAGGTACAAAAAAGGTGTACGTGGTATTCTAGTATGAATTATGAAAAGAAAGCACGCTCAGTGTAAAGATGAAGTGTACATTGTACACTTTATCTAGTAGTTTACGGTAAACATTAATATAAAGTTCATTTAGAAAAAGGGAGAAATTGTACATGGTATAAAAATAAATTGTTTTCCTGCTGAAAATGCATTGGAATGCATAAAGCTAAAATTAATTTCAGAAAGTTGCTTAAAGTACATAAATGAAACAAGCTGAAATTATTCTAAACATTGCTGAAAAAATAGAAGAAGCTGACATAATTTAAAAATTGTTGAAAATACAGAAATGAGAAAAGCTGATATAAACTTTAAAGAATTGCAAAAAATCAGAAATGGGAGAAGCTTCTATGAATTTGAAAAGATATTTATTGCTGTATCTGTGTTGATGTGCTAAATGTGCTGGTTTTACTGGAAAGTGTCTGAGTAGCAACATGTAAAGCATTATAAAATGTGTGATTATTTAGCCTATACTTTGCCTTAAAAGTGAACAGAGGAAATTAATGTTCCTCTGGGAATTTACACTAAAGACTAATTTCAGACCCGTATTCACAATGCCAGAATATGTTTTACAATATGCACAAATATCTAATATCTATTTATAAGCTGTGTCTAATTCTAAAAATAGCACAGAACAATCAAGACAGGAGAAGATTCTGGCAACAGGTCAACACAAAATATAAAAACATTCTGCATGGTTGGTGAGTGCCTTAAAAGTTTGCAAATGGTGTAGAAATTACTGAGAGCTTCATGCTGGTCCCATCAAAATCACCCCCATCGTATTTTGTTACTCCCCAATACTGATGATTGGTGAAACATATCTTATTTTATCCAGTGAGACTGGAAGTCATACTTTAAATGTACTGGCTGCACTAGGCTTTTTTTTCTTTTTTTTTTTTACCAGTTATGGACAAAATATCAAGATACCTGGCAAGCAGATTCTACACACTAAAAAGATTGATTGGTTGAAATGATATATCTATGCTTCTTAATGTAATTGTTAATGCAATACATTTGTCGTGCAGAAAAAGTCCATAATGTCAATGGAAAGACGAGAGGGAACAAATTAACACACATACCAGTGCCTTCAATAACATCTCAAGCTTAATCAGTCAGTCAGTCTTTTATACCAGTTATCCTTAGAGAGTTGCGTGGCGTGGGGGTCAATAACACATGCACACTTTGATTATAGAACTGAATACTGGATTTGTCTGAAGCTTAAGTTGTTAGCTTCCTGTTCACATCCAGGGATATGCGGCCCTTTAAATAAATAGCCTTAATTACAAGTCTGCTAGCACAGCATGCACGAACAGCAAGTGTTTGGAAGCAGAAGATCTGTATGATAGTATAACCGTGCTGTGCTGTGCAGAACAATAAGCTTTAGGCCTAGGACTGTACGTGTGTTCGTTTGTCTGCTTGTGCCTTTGTTCACGTAATCACACATCAGTTCTTCCATTCTTAACTGCAACCACCCAAAAAACATAGCCCTCCGCTAGTTTCTTTTTCTCACTCGCCTCTGTCAAATGCTATCTGTTTCGGTGAAAGGCCACCTTGAGCACAAAGGCCTGCCGTGGTAGGTAGTTATAGAGCTCCATTGTCAAACAGCCTTTCACTATCTGCTCAATCTTAATAAGAGTAGTCATCATTTAGAGTATGAAAGTCTCTGCTTTAATTATGACGTATCGATTGTCTCGTTAAGTCTACTTTGGCCTAATGAAATCTATTGTTACCTCTAATTCTGCCTTGCCTTGTCCCTCCTCGCTTAGCTTGGTGTGTTTGATATGGACCTGGGATCTTATTGTGTCTCTAACTTAACTGTGTGTGTCTCTGAGTGTGTGTTTTTATGTCGGTTTCTGTATATTTGTGTCTTGGTTTATCCGTTTGTAGGTGTTTTCATTGAACATGTAAATCTGTGTGTGTGTGTGTGTGTATATTGGCATCAATGGGTCCCTGCTCTAAAGGGTGCTGCTGTCACCGTTTATCTGCTGCTTCCTGATTCCCTTCCATCGACTCTCAGCCAATCAATTTACTAAATGATACAATTATAGGCCGTCCCTCTCACACCTCCACATTTAAAGTTGAGAGGTTTTGGATCAATCTAGACCACTTTGTGTGCAAATTACAATTGCATTGCCTTCAGATTCCTCAGGCAGCCCAAATGGAGCGAGCCCTAGATGTGAATGCCCAATGAGAGTCACTGTCCTTCAAAAAGGCTCTGTCGAACACTGGCAAAGACAATTAGAGAGGCTGCAGCAAAAACACGTTATTTTTAAAAGAAAATGTTTAATGTTCTTTAAAAAGAATTATTTTTTAAAAGGTTCTCATCATTTCTCTGAAGGCCACAGTTTTGACCATCAACATAAGTCCCATTATCATTAGCAATCAACTTCAGCACATTTTTATTGAGTTTCTCTCTGAGATGTATCGAGATCTATAGAGAAGTATTGTTGAGGGCTTAGCAGTGAGGAGAAGTGGAAATATCAGAGAATCATAATAAGATTTATTGGCCGTGTATGCATGGAATTTAACTCTGGTTACACTGCGGTCTTAATGGACATACATCGTTGTTGGAAAAACATGAAAAAAAATCATGTTCCACCTTAAGTACAACAAAAGGGTGTGCTCTTTCACATGTTGTTCTTGGTAATCTGGGACATCTGTGTGTCAATGTTTATAATCTTGTGGTGCAAATTATGATTGTCTACATCCAAGTCGACGACCAGCACTCGGGTTTTGACCAGAGCCCCCTCCACCCCTGTTTTAGAATGTTTATCTTTCAACTATATATTCCTGCTCCGAAAATGAAAATCCTAAAGTAGCCTTTGACTTGTGTGTGTCAATTGTTTTTCCTGTTTACAAACATTAAATATGCTGGAGGATTTTATACCAGTGGGTTTTTTCCAAATACCGTGTCAGTAAGTCTTGAAATCGGTTGTTTCTATAAGCCGTGACAATACGTTGTAAATATAGAAATTGAGATTCTGTTAGTCGTGATGGTAAGTCGTAAAAAAAGGCATCAGTTATTTTTGCTAGCTGTAGCCAAGTTGTAAATATAAGAGGCGGTTTTCTTATAACCGTGGCCCAAAGAATCCTAATAAATTGTCTAGATACAAGCGCTAAGTAATAATAACATACATAATATAGAATGGGGTCGCTCATCAGCAAAGAACGGGAGGGCCCTTGAGGAAGATTAGAAATTTATTAAAGATGGCAAAATGTGTGAACTGTTAAACACTTGAATATGTTTTTGATGGAAGGTTAGCAGTTGAAAAAAGTCAACTTCTGATTGGCCTAAGAAAACATGTGATGATGAGACCCTGGGGTAGAGATGTTGCCAGAGTAATTATGGAAGGTTTTGAAAGTGAATTTGGAAAATTCTGAATGTCAAAGATGGAGATGTTAAGCATTTAAGGGAATGGGAAAATCAATAAAGTTTAAAGGTGCCTGTAGCTGAAAGATTGGCGAAGCAGAAAAAGTTGAAGTTTGAGAGGATTTGAAAATTAACTTGAAAGTTTTAAAAGTTGATGATATTAATTAATATAAAATCTATTATGAGCTAGAAAGCTGAAAAGTCATTGCTGGAAAGCTAGAAAGGAGCTGAAATTTAATATTTGAATGGTTCTAATAACTAAAATTGTAAAGGAGTTTAAAGTGGGCAAGGAAGAAATAGAAGATGCTTAATGCATTCCAACAATAAGAATAATTTGAAAGGATTGATTCAAAATACAATTGCAAAAAATACAGAAATGGGAGATGCTGATATGAATTTGAAAAAATTAATAAAAGATGAGAATTAAAAAAAATGTATTTTTGTAGTAATATAAGTAGTAGTACTAGTTAAACTTGTAATTGTGTTATTAGTGGTAGTAGCAGTAGAATAACTAAGTTTTAGTTTAATAGCAGTAGAAAAACTAAAAGTGTTAGTAGTAGGACTAGTATAATCAGCTGTTGTACTAATACTTGGTAGAAGTAGTAATAGTAGTATAAGTAGTATATACAACTAATAGAACTCTTTATAGTAGTACGTCTTTTAATATTAATTTCAGTTAAAATACTAGTAGTATTAGTAATGTTAGTAGCAGAATCAGTTCGAGAAGTACTACTAGTAATACTAGTAATGAGTAGTAGTTCTAGTATTTGAAAGAGCAATAAGTATTTCAATAAAACAACCTCATTCTGACCATTACGGTACCAGAATGGTTAAGGAACAGATACTAATTGAGGCTTTTATTTTGAAATAATGGAATCGTGTGAGGGGGGGGTTGGGAGACAGACAGTTTGTTATTCAAATTAAGAAGTTATTAATTGATAGACCTCATCACAAATTACAGTAAGAATTCCCTCCGGGGGGTATTTTGAAATGATGGGTTGTGGGGGAGAAAGAGGGAGAAAAGAGTTCGAAGAGGAAGTGGGGGCGGAGAAAAGGAAATTTGGGGTCGGGGAGGAGTTATTTGAGGTGTGGGTAGTTGATGGGGTAAATAGAAGGGATTTGGGCGGGGCAAAAGAAGCAGTATTAGAAAGGGGATGAGGCAGAGTTGAAAGGGAGGGGGCAGGAAGGGGATGGGTCTTCTGTGAGGTGGGGGATTTAGAGAACATGGCAAGAAGCATGGATAGAAATGGGAGGGCTGGGGGGAAGGAATGAAGGGAGGGGAGGACATTGTGAGTGGTGGAAAAAGGCAATGTTAGAAAAGGGGTTAAAAAGATGGAGGCTCATCTAAGGTGGGGGGTGGGGTGCAAAGGAGGTTCTGAAATGTCCTTTGTAAGACCTTAATACCTTCAAGTCCTGTCAGATTGCAGTAATTAGCTAATTCAGATCAGCTGTGAGTCACAGGCAGAGCGTGTGAGAGTAACCTTGACAACGGAGCAGCTGCGATTACTAATGAGCTCAAAGGGCAGAGAGATACCGCGATTCACACATAATCCACACCTCAAACAAATGTCCTCTGGCACAGAGAGGCTACGGAAGGGAGAGATGTATGCTGTTGAAAGAAAGCATAGCTGTGTGCATTTGACTCCACTAATCACCTGTTATGGTTCAGCTGGGTGAGACCAACTGAAGTGGAGCGCGGGTGTAAGTATCCATGGCAACGGAGCAGCTGCTCAAAGGGCAGAGAGAGAAAGTGATTTCACAGAATCCACACCTCAAACAAATGTCCCCTGGAGCAAAACTATAAAATCCAAGTCCATTTTGAGAGACCCAAGACTCTAACAAACGCTCCCTGTGCTTAACATGTCTGCCGGGTCCCTAAAATGGCTCTAACAGCAGTTTGCAAAAGGTGTACCTGTCACGTAGAGCTCTCAATGGCCCTTTTTCTGATCTCTGGGGAGCACAATCACCAGACTGAAGGGTTTTTAGAAGTACATATTTTATTTATTTCACAATATTAGTCTAAAAAAATAAGGGAGCATTGACGCTATAGGAGGGAAGGCGCTGATGGTTGGCCCGTACCCCCCAACATGACCATGGTAGTCGCTAGACTATCAACCCCCCTCCCCAAAACAGGTGAACCCCAATAGGTAAATAGATAAATCTAAACACTCAGCACACAGCAAACAAATCCGTTTATACCGGCAATAAAGGAACCTTCAGACCAGAATAATATACCCCCCCACACCACAGCACACAGTCCCCGCCGTGAGAAGAGGCGCACGTTGGGGGAGAGGCGGGACCGCCGTCACGTGTCACCCCCTACCTGTCAATGTCTCCGGTGAGGAGGAATAATATCCGTCGGTCGGCGCTCCGGATCTCCACTGGCTCCGCCAAACTCTCCAGGCTGGTCAGCAGAGACGCAGTCTCCGGTACTTCCTGGTCCCCGGCTCCCGACTCGTCCGCGCCGTCGTCGGTTCCTCCCGTCATCGGCTCCTCCCTCTCGGCCGCAGCTGCAACGCTTATAAGGGCACACTGGCCCAATCGTGGCGCAGCAATCAGTCTCCGTCTCCCAGCGGTCCAACCCAGAGTAAACCCGCACTGTCTTTCCGATCTCACGGCTACGCATACACACATCCACACATACTTCTATATTTTACAACTGTTCCGGTGCACGTACGTGACACACCCCCCTGCTTTACCGGTGGTCGTCCCGCCCACTATTCCCGATACCGGATAGGCTTGTTTCCCAAGTTGGCCCGCTGCGATCGGCGCGGTCCCTCAACCTGACCTTCCCCCCTATGCCCTACTTGCTCGGGATCCCCCTCCATCTGGTTTTCCTCTCTGGCCTCGCGCCCAGCCTGCACTGCCTCCGGCCTAGCCGGTTCCCCTGAAAACCTCAGCGGCCACCAACCCATCCCATTACGACTACCATCCCTACCATGGCTTCCCGCCTCGTTACCTGGCCTCTCGTGAGTCCCCTCCTCCACCTGCCACTCTCCTGACTGCACACGCAGATGGTTGCGGTGAATTGTGCGCGCGGGCCCGTCCCTTCCCTCCGGTCTAACCACATAGGTCGGCTGGCCGGGTGCGGACTGCCGGAGGACCACAAAAGGGTGGGAGTCCCAATGGGGCCCTAGCTTACCCCGGGCGCGCCGGCGAAAGTTCCTGATGAGAACACGCTCTCCCGGTAGTAGAGACGTTACAGTGGCCCCACGGTTACGCCGATTCTGGTCCTGCTGCTGCCTCTGGTGGATCCCCTCCCGAGCCAGTTGATAAGCAGTTTTTCAGCCGATTACGATGCCGTATCAACCACTCTAATGGAGTTCCACGGTCCGGGGACAGACATGCCCCCCTCTCTTGATCCACTGGCAGCCTGGCATGGCGCCCAAATAACAGGTAGAAAGGTGCCAGCCCCGTGCTGCTATGGGGAGTGTTATTGTAGGCGTGCACCAACTCTGGAAGATACTCCTCCCAACGGTCCTGTCTAGTAGGAGCAAGGGTGTTCAGGAGCTTAAGGATGGTCTGGTTCATTCGCTCACAGGCACCATTCCCCTGCGGCCGATAGGGTATCGTCCGTACCTTTGAAATATGTGGCCAGGTTTGTATTGGAGCCTATGGGGCTTGAGACAGACTTTGTCTCACTCTCGGGCGCCTCATGCAAAAGGTAAATAACTGTGGGATTCCATACTCAGATGTGTCCGACCAGCACAAGCATGGCATTGATTTGATCCAAAATATAAGCCTTTTTTACGGGATTCTGATGTTGCCCTCACTCTAAATTTAGAGAACATTTGAAAGCTTCCCTCTAGCTCTCTACATAGAAACCCATGTAAAACTCAGAAGAGGACTGAAAGACTAATGAAACATAGTGATTAAAGTTAATTAATTAAAATTAAAAAGTAGAATAGATATCAACAAGCTGGTTTTTAATAAATTGTTCAAACTTTTGTCAACATTTTAAAGTTGAAAAGGTGTCTGTAGCTGAAAGTTTGGCAAAGTTGTAGAGGTTTGAGGATTTGAAAATGAACTTCATTGGAAACCATGTTAAAATATTGATGATAATTGATTCATATAAATTTATTTATAAGAGCTAGAAAGCTGAGAAAGTCAGAGCACCCCTCGCCTCAAGGAGCTGAACATTTTATATATTTGAACGGTCTTGATAGCTGAAAGTGTTAAGTTTTGTTGAAAGGTGGGGCGGAAGAAACAGAATAACTAGAAAACTGAAATTAAATTTCAGAAAGTTTTCTAAAATACTTAAATGAAAAAAGCTGTAATGAATTCTAAACTTAAATTAAAAGTAATAATACAACAGTGCAACAAACTAGGAGAATTAAAGGGGGACTTTTAAATATTTGAATATTATCTCTGCTCTAAAGCTGTTTTAGTAAATGAACTAATATCTGACAACCATGTTGATATTTTCTATCTTACTGAAACATGGCTATCGAATGGGGAGTACTTTAGCTTAAACGAAGAGACTCCTCCAAGTCAGGTTAATACTCATATCCCCCGAGGCACAGGTCGAAGGGGTGGAGTGGCAACTATTTATGACTCCTGCCTTTTAATAAACCTTAAACGTAAACTGGATTATAACTCAATTGAAAGTCTGACTTTCAGTCTTTCACATCCAGCCGGTTCTCTTTGTAATAGTGTACAGGGCCCCAGGTCCTTATTCTGAATTTTAACAGTTCTTAACGAGTTTGGTCCTTAAAACAGACAAGGTAATTATAGTGGGTGATTTTAACATTTATGTGGATGTCGATAACGACGGCCTTGGTACTTCATTTCTCTCTTTGCTGGAATCAATTGGTTTCTGTCAGAGTGTAAACAAACCAAATCATTGTTTTAACCACACGCTCAACTTGTTTTTTTGTGTACAGTATTGTGAGAGAACATCTAACAATCTTTCCACAGAACCCTCTTCTGTCGGACCATTGTCTGATAACCTTTGAATTTCTACTACCGGAATCTCCTCCTCCTGCCAAGGGTTTCTACAGTCGATGTTTATCGGATACCGCTGTAGCCTCATTTAAAGAAGCCATTCCCTCTGCTCTAAGTTCAGTGTCCTGTCTCAAGATATCAGAAGACTCCTGTGAAAACTTCAGTCAGTCACAAATCGACCACCTTGTCGATATTGCCACAGGCTCTTTGAGAATGGCGCTGGATGGTATTGCTCCCCTCAAAAGAAGAATGGCAATAAGAGGGATGTTCGCCCCTTGGTATAACCCTCAAACCTGGAACTGTGCAAACTGTGCGGAAGCTTGAACGCTAATGGCGTTCCACCAAATCAGAAGGATCAAGGCTTGGCAAGACAGCGTTAAAACATATAAGAAGGCTCTCTGTAACGCAAGAGCATCTTATTACTCATCATTAATCGAGAAAAATAAAAAAAACTCCAGGTTTCTCTTCAGCACTGTAGTCACAGCGCTGTCGAGCTGCGCATTCCTGTGGACCTCAGTAGTAATGACTTAATAAGATAATAATAAGATTCTGAAAATCAAAGAGAAATTTGATGGTCTCCTGCCCCCAACCGGAGCCGACCCGTCCTCGGATGTAGGAACCTTGGATGCAGCCGTGGGCCCTGATACCTACTTTGATGGTTTTTTCTTCCATCAACCTTGATCAACTGACTTCTACAATTTTGAAGTCCAACTCTTCCAATTGTCTCCTGAATCCGATTGCTTAAGGAAGTTTTTCCGTTAATTAGCACATCCCTACTGGATATTATGAATCTGTCTTTGTTGACAGGACATGTACCACAGTCCTTCAAGGTAGCTGTAATTTAACCTCTTCTTAAGAAACCTACTCTAGCTCCAGAGGTGTTGGCTAACTACAGACCTATCTCTAATCTTCCCTTCCTCGCTAAGATCCTTGAGAAATCTGTCACAAATCAATTATGTGACTTTCTACAAAACAATGCTTTGTTCGAGGATTTCCAGTCAGGATTTTGAGTGCATCACAGCACAGAAACGGCACTAATGAAAATTAGAAATGATCTTCTACTTGCATCGGACCAAGGACTCGTCTCTTTTCTTGTCTTGCTGGACCTCAGTGCTGCATTTGACACCATTGATCACTGTATCCTGCTGCAGAGACTGGAACACTTGATTGGCATCAAAGGAACTGAACTCAGCTGGTTTAAATCTTATTTATCGGATCGATCCCAGTTTGTGATTGGTGAATCATCGAGGACCACCAATGTTGGTCACTGAGTCCCACAAGGTTCTGTGCTTGGACCGATTCTATTTACCCTGTACATGCTTCCTTTGGGCGACGTTATCAGAAAACACCGCATAAACTTCCATTGTTATGCAGACGATACCCAACTGTATCTATCGATCAAGCCAGAAGACACCAACCAGCTTGTAAGCCTTCAGGATTGTCTCGGAGACATCAAAACTTGGATGACCTGCAACTTCCTGATGTTAAACTCGGAAAAAACGGAAGTTATCATGATAGGCCCAGAGCGCCCTCGAAGTCAGCTGTCACGTGATACAGTCTCTATGGATGGAATTGCTCTGGTATCCAACAGCACCATCAGAAATCTTGGAGTTCTCTTCGACCAGGATATGTCCTTCAACTCTCATATAAAGAAGACTTCAAGGACTGCCTTTTTTCATCTACGTAATATATCAAAATCAGGAACTTCCTGTCTCAAAGTGATGCAGAAAAACTAGTTCATGCATTTGTTACATCTAGACTGGATTACTGATTACTTTGTTATCAGGCTGCTCTTGTAAATCGCTTGAACCTCTCCAGTTGATTCAGAATGCTGCAGCACGTGTATTAACAAGAACTAAGAAATGGGATCATATAACTCCTGTATTAACTTTTCTGCACTGGCTTCCTGTTAAATCAAGAATATAATTTAAGGTACTTCTCCTCACCTACAAGGCACTTTCTGTTGAGCCACCATCTAATATTAAAGAGTTTGTTACACCGTATTGCCCTACAAGGCATCTGCGCTCCGTAGATGCTGGGCTACTTGTGGTTCCTAGAGTTTTTAAAAGTAGGATGGGGGCCAGAGCCTTCAGTTATCAAGCTCCTCTTTTGTGGAACCAGCTTCCACTTTCAGTCCGGGGGGCAGACTCGGTCAGCTCATTTAAGATAAAGCTTAGAACGTTCCTCTTTGATATTGCTTATAGTTAGGGCTGGCTCAGGTTAGCCTGGACCAGCCCTTAGTTAAGCTGCTCTAAGCTTAGACTGCCGGGGGGACTTCTTAGGACACACCGAGCCCCTCTCTCACACTCACTGTCACTCTCTCCTTCCACAATCATCCATGTTTTAGTAATGTACATCACTAATTCAGCTTCTTTCTGGGAGTTATTTGTGCTTTCTCGGCTAGCAGGTCTCCGTGGATCGTAGTTCTGTGCGGACCCTGGTTCTGACTCCTGGCATGGCACTGCTGACACCTGCTGCTGCCATCATCATTACTTTAAATATAATTTATATTACTGTCATCCTAAACCAACATCTTTCTGCTCTCCCTCCCCACAGAAGCCTCTGGATGGTGGTTCTATCTGATGGTGGTTGTCCCTGCAGTGGTCCTGCCGTACACTTGTTCTGCTACTTGCAATTACTTGTATAATTTCTGTTAGAGGATTTGAATGTATTGTACATTTTTTACATTGTTGATTCTGTACGCATGACATCCATTGCAGTCTGTCCATCTCGGGAGAGGGATCCCTCCTCTGACGTTCTCGCTAAGGTTTCTCTCCTTTTTTCCCCATTGAAGGGTTTTTTCATATTTTGGTTTTTTTTTCCTGTGCCGGTGTGAGGATTTCGGGACAGAGGATGTTGCATGTGTACAGACTGTAAAACCTTCTGAGGCAAATTTGTAATATGCCATTTTGGGCTATACAAAATAAAATGAATTGAATTAAACTTTGCTGAATGAATCGAAAGCTGAAATAAATGTAAAAATTGCTGAAAATGCTGAATTGAACTTGAAAGATTTGCAAAAAACAGAAATGGGAGAAGCTTATATGAATTTGAAAATATACCTACCATGCACAGTGGCACTTGCCCATCAGTAACTATCATTCACACACTGTAGTAACAGCTACAGGAGCAATGCTGGGTTAAGTGTCTTGCCCAAGGACACATCGACATGCAGGTTAGCCGGGCCCGGGATCAAACCACCAACCCTCTGTTTGGAAGACGACCATACTCCCCACTGACCCACAGTTTCCCTAAGTTAAGAAAACTAAGAAGTTATTAATTGATGGGCCTTATTAAACATTACAGTAAGAATTCCCTCCATGGTAGCTTTAGCTTTATTTTTTCAAATGATGGGATTGGGGGTGAGAGAAAACTAGACCGAGGGAGAAAGAGAGGAAGGAAAAGAGAGAGTGGGGGTATTTCTTTAGGGGGGTATTTAAAAAACATGGTTAGAAAATTTGAGGAGGGGGTTGAATAGAAGGATATGGGGGGACTTGTCTGAGCAGGGAAGGGGGGAAGGAAATGTAGGGAGGGCTTATTTGAGGGCAGGGAGTGATGGAGTGAAGGGGGTGGATAAAAGGCATTTTTTTTAGGGGGGTGGTAAGGAAAAGAAGCAGGGTTAGCAAAGGGGGGGGGGGGCAAGGGGAAAGGAATCAAGGGAGGGGAGGACATCTGTGAGGAGGGGTAAGGTCCTGTCAGACTGAGCCACATTCGTGAGCGAGTAACTGTAACAACGGAGCCCCTGCAGTCACTAACAAGCTCAAAGACCATAGAGAGACAGGGATTTACACAGAATCCACACCTCAAACAAATGTCCCCTGGAGCGAAACTATAAAGGTTATCCAAAAAATAATTTCACACACAAGACTCTACTGAACACTCAGTGTTGTTTACCTTACCTTGACCTTTAACTTCTGTTTTTTAATAGAAATATGTCGGCAGGTTTGTATTGGAGCCTATGGAGATTGAGACAGACTTTGTCTCACTCTCGGGCTCCTCAGGACAAAAGTAAATAACTGTGGGAATCCATGACCATATGAGTCCGACCAGCACAAGCATGGCATTATTTCGATCCAAAAATGAAGCCGCAAAAGTGAATATTGTTGCCGTGAGAGCAAAAGTGCCATTTATTTTTTTTTACCGGATTCTGACTCTGCTCTCGCTCAAAATTTCCGGGACATTCCAATTCTTCCCTCTAGCTCTTTACATAGACACTAATGTAAATGTCAGAAGAGGAATGAAAAACTAATGAAACATAATTATGGAAAAAGTAGAATAGATATCAACAAACGTTTTTTTCATAAAATAGTTTAGACTTTTGTCAACAAGTTGAAATGGTGTCTGTAGCTGAAAGATTGAAAAAGCTGAAGAAGTTTTGAGAGGATTAAAAAATGAACTCCATTGGAAACCATGTTAAAAAAGTTGAAAGTTAAAATTTATATTAATTCAATTATAAGAGCTAGAAAGCTGAAAAGTCGTAGCACCCCTCTCCTGAATGATCTGAACATCTTTATTCTTTGAACGGTTTAAATAGCTGAAGTGTGAAGGGGGCGCGGAGGAAATAGAATAAGTTGAATAGATTCAAAGAACAATACTAGGAATGCATCAATGCATTCAAACAAAAATATTCTAAGAACAATACTTGGAATGCATTCCAACAATAAAGATTCAAAGAACAATACTTGAAATGCATCAATGCATTCCAACAATAAAATATCTTTGACATTAATATCGAGTGAGTTTGGATGGTCCGCATATGTTCAGATTTAATCTATATCAAAAAAGCACAATATGATACATTCTCCCCAAAAAAGCTTCTTGTTTAGTTAATTAAATATTTGGAGCCATCTGAATGCAGCACACATATTAATAAATCTGCAGCATCTTATTGGAGAAGGGCCACGTACGAGGTCATTGACATTAGGTTCAACAGAGTAACTACATATAGTTCTACACACATCACACTTGCTGGTATTCTTTCTGTTTCATGTAGGAGGTATCAAATTACTTCGTCATTAATCCTGTTTGACATTACTTATTTACTAACTTCCAATGATGCTTCATGTTTCATTGAAGAAATGCATCATGGTGTTAAACGTTGCTATGTCACATTCTACAGTGCGACATAGCAATTCATGTTTTTAGTGAGACATTCTGCCTTCAGGTTTGAAGTGCTGCATGTTCACATCGTTTAACTCTGAGCCACCCAAACAGAATTTCCTGGTGCTTTGTTGAGCTGTTGGCTTCCTGTGATTAGCTCAGTTGTTTTCCACTACAGGAAACCCAGCTACTGGCTGAGGTTAATCCAAAATAGCAGGTGGATTTGACCACAAAGACCCTGAAACAAACAGTATTTGACCAAAACTCCACCTGCTCTTTTTGAGTGAGACTTAGTCAGATTTTGTACTACAAATAACAGTTATACCCTTAGGTTGATTCCTATCCAGTTCCAAAAGGGTTCCTTTCGGGTCCAACCCAGTACCGACAGCTTCAGTCCCTTCACTCTAGTCCAGTCCAGATTCAGTTTATTCCAGTCCGCTGGATCCTCAGAAGAAAGTGATTTTAATTAAAGATAACTTGCTCAGTGTGCGGCCATACTGAGCCTGTTAATCTGAATCCAATAGGGTGGATGTAGCAGTGAGAAGGACCTTGTAAGGCACAGGCTCCATCGAAGCCCACTGCATTTCATTTAGGTGGGAATCAATGCAGATTGACACCACTTAACATGCAAATTTGCTCAGGTCAACCGTCGTCTTCCTGCCTCCTGGCCGGGGTCCAACATCTACAACTTAACTCTCTTTGACACCTTTTGTTTCTACTTTTAAATCTTTTTCCCCTTCTCTTCCCTTGAAAGAATCCTCTCTTCTCCTCTTGCCCTGTTCTTGCATTTTCTAATTTGTCTTCAGCGTTTTCCTCCTCTCCCTTTTTTTCCATTACGTTCTCTCCCTGCTATTGTAAAAATCATATTTAGGATATTCTATCATTTAAACGTATGAGAAAATAAAAGACTATTGATTGCTTGATAAACGGTCACTGATGGTAACGGAATGAGAGTAAAGTCAGTATAACCCCTTGCTGTGGCTCTGTGTTAATGCGGAGGCCCTGTATGCTAGATGCTGTGGATCAATAAAGTGTATTTATGTTTGTCAGCCCTTAGCTATCCTTCCAATTACACATTTCCAGCAGTGCGGCCCGAGCACAACTCTTCGTTAAAGCCTTAATGGATCAGCTCAGGGAAGTGTCTGCATGCAAACAAACACACACACACATAGATACAGCTATACAAGGTAAGCATTCTCAAATTGATTTGTTAAACATCGTTTTTGACCGCGGTGCAATCTGGAACTGTGAAATGTGAATGTACCTAGAGAGCGGACTGTGTGTGTGCGTGTAAGTGTATGTATCTGCATCACCGTGTCTTACTAATTTATAATAATTATTATTTGATGAAGCGCTGTATGTTGCTTACAGTTTTCAGATGAAGGAAGCTCCATGTGTCTGACTATTGAAGAAGATTGTTTTATTAGTAATCTTGCTTACAACAGTGGACATTTTACTGCTAGCAGCATCTCTACACACCTGTCTTTTTTTCCTTCTTCACTGCTTTCAGATCAAATGAGCAAAGCATTGATATTTATCTTATTTATTGAATTTATTGAACTCTTTTCAATTAGTTTCATTCATCAAGTCAAAAAAGAGCATGCAGTGATTGATTTGTAAAAATCCATATTTTGTGCACATTTATGCAATTATTTTAGAATCAGTTTGCAGCCATTTGTCAATCGTTCTCCTTTAATCTGCTCGAAAAGGGATCATATTACTCCCTTAATAGCTTCCCTTTAATACCATATTTCCTGACTAGAGCTGTGCTACATGAAGGAAAAGGAAATTTACACACTGAGCTCCTCTCACCGCTTCTCTTTCTATTTTTATTAGAATTCAAATCTCATTAATGCACATCACTAATTCACCTTCCTCCACATAGTCTGTGTAGTATGTGCTTCTTTTGCCTCACAGGTTTCCATGGTCTGGACCCTGGTTCTTCCTCCTAACATGACCCTGCTGACACCTACCACTTCTAACACTATTATTAGTCCCTTTAATATTACTGTCAACATTATTGCACATCAATAACTTTGAATCTTTGGTTCTATCTGATGGTGGTTTTATTCGGATTTTGTGGATTTTTTTTCCGGTGGTGGTCCTGCCATACATCTGGCTTACTATTATCAATATTTATTGGGAATCCTTTACGTGCTTCATTCTGTACATGTGAGACTAAAGTTTTTTTTAACTTTTGGGGAAGTTTCTCCGTTTCCGATGTGAGGGTTTCAGGAAAAAGAATGTCGCATGTGTACAGACTGTAAAGCCCTCGGAGGCAAACTTGTCATTTTGATTTTGGGCTATACAGTTATAGAAAGAGTTTCAATTAAATTCCTATAAGTAAAAGCATTCTATTGGAGACAGGATAAAAACCCTGTGGTAGTTTTGACCCATCAACCCGTACCTACTGCACTTTCTTGCTTGTTATCCACCTTATAATACAACATACCATAGAGAGCAATGAAGTTTACTTAACCAAACTATAATATCAGATGACACCAGTGAAAATGTTATTTTATGACAACCGCTCACAACAAGGTCATTGATGGGATACTGATGTACAGTATGTGTCCTTTGGAAGCTGAGGCCTGAATTGCTCTTCATTTCATTCATTGCTTTGAGTGTTTGTGATTGATTAGATTGGATCCTGATGATATAAATGGAGTCCATTTACTATGATACAACATACTACAATCAGAGAGTGTGTTTCCAATAGATTAACATTTGTCCTTCTCAGAAAGTGTTATGTGACTACAGCACTACAGTTGTCTCATATAACCAGAGGGCCCACTTTATATCTTAATACCCATATTCACGTTTATAGTAGCATTTCATAAACATTGCACATGATTGCAACAGAAGAAATAGTTTGGAATTCAGAATACAGATATCAAGAAATAACTTCAGAAATGATTGTTGGTGAGTTTTGGAAGAGGTATGAAAAAGTAGCTTGAATGTCCTTACAGGACAAATTGCGTGGGCCGTTAACAAATGACTAACTAAAATAAACAGCACTGTAATCCCTCATTGTAACGATAGCCTACTGCATGATTTGTCTTTGTCAGTTTGGCTGACATTTCAACCACAGACGTTGTGACGCCCTTGGACGGAAAAGGTGAGAGACATCAAAGTTTCAAAGTTGACTCCTTCCTCCTTGCATCCTTGGGTGGACTCATTTAATATGTTATATCATTCTAGTTACATCTTCATTAAACCCTACCTCCCGTTTTTCTCAACATACCCAAGGAAGTTTTCAACACACACACTTCTTCACCTCTGCACTCCCAAATGATTCACTACTGAAAAAAGCAACAAAGATGTGCTGCAAAGATCCTGCAGACACACAGTCCTAGGAGGATAATCCAGCAAGTGAGCATGTGTGAAACACTGTGTGTAATGTGAATGGGTTTATGTCTGTATCTTTTTTGTTTCTATCTGACCTATTGTGCGTATAAATATACATGCATGCCTGTATGTGTGTGTGTTCACAACTCATGAAAAGACAGCAGTCTAAAGGATGAAATTGAAGATATTAGCATTGTCTGCTCTGCTTTTGATGAGCTTTGACTGGAAATCTACCCAAGCCACAAGGGGCCCCTCAGCCGCCTATGTTCTCCCCCTTACTCTTTCTGGATTCCCCGCCCACCTCCCACCCATCCACTCCTCTCACAGCATTTCGCGCTACGCCAGAAATTGAATTGATATTTTGTAAATCTGATTTGTGGATAACGCAATGTGACAGCAACAAATGCCTGGCGGAGAATGGTTTTCAAAGACAGTCCAAATGAAACTTATTACAGGGTAAATGCACATTTCTTTTTCTCTGTGGCGGCAGCAACCCCTCTTGGCTCCATGTATGAGTTTATATGGGTTGAATATGGATCCATTTCCTGGGTAATTGAATTGATACTGTCATGCACGGGGGCAGTGCCACATTGCTCTGCAGGGCGGATGGACTGGCTGATTGAATTGGATAGGGAGGGGTGAAAATGTCCCTGTGCGTGTGTGTGTGTGTGTAAGCGGTTGTCAGCAAGCAGTCATAAGATAGACACACCTCAGTGTTCTCATGATTACTGCCGTACAGCCAATTGTCTCCCTAATAATCTGTCGGCACAACCCCTTGACGCACCCAACACACACACACCTGTGCGCGTACACACACTGTGGGCGGATATGGGTCAGGCAGCACAGAAGCCATTTCCAATTCCAGGGTAGGTGAGCGTGCCGCAGATCTGCTACATATTAATTTTGTCCCGGCTGTGATTTGCTCCAATTCAGTTAAAGCCGATTGATGAGAGAGCAGAGGGGATCGGACGGCTGCTCATTCGCTCTTCTCACCTCTGATTAGAAACACTGCTGCTGTCACCGCACTATTAGGGCAGAGAGGTGGGGGGGAGGGGGCTAAGAAGGGTAAAAAGAGATAAAGAGAGGGACAGTGTCTGGGGAAGCCAAGAAGGTGACATTAGGGAAATGGGAGCGAGAGAGAGGAATAGACGTAAGAAGGAGGGTTAGACAGAGAAAAAGGAAAGGGTTAAAAAGAGAGGGAATGTAGGGATGTAAAGGAGGAAGGAAAGAGATGGAGAGAAACAGAGGAGGAGACATGATGGAACGAAAACACATAAAAGACAGAGGGGTCATGGAGAAAAGCCGGATGGAAAGAGAGGCGAAGCTATAAGAAAAAGAATGGAGGAATGAAAGGATGAAAGGGAAAGAGGTTGAAATAAGAAGCATGTGATGAATGGGGTAAAAGACAAATGACAAAAGACAAATGAAGAAGAGAGAAACGTAAATGAGAGGAATGAAAAGAGATAAAGAGAAGGAAAGAAGATGAGAGATTGGAAAGAAAAAAAATGAGTGAAGAATGGAGAGATGTAAGGAGTTAGAAACATAAAAGGAGGTGTGGATGTAAGGACTGAAAGGAAAACAGAAAAGAGTTACAGAAGGGAAAGGGACACTGGCTCATTGGAAAGACAAAGAGAAGGAGGGAAGAAAGAGCGCAGGAGTGTGGAGGTATGGAATTAGAGGGGTATGATTCTACGGTTTGGAATGGAACCGAAAATTTGGGCTCAGGCATCAAGGCCGCTGCAGCCCAGCGGGGATGGGAGGTTGCTGCGGCCCACCGGTAACAGGAGGTCACTGCTTCCCTTTGCCCGGTCTCCTCCTACTGTGGTTAAGGAGGTTCTGAGCTTGTGGCAGGCTCTCTGGTAGCTCTGTGGTCCAAATACGAAGTATAAATACTGCCAAAATACGCTCCTCACGTCCAGGTAGTCTGAATGATACTATAAATTATAGAGATACTAGACTAAAAGTACATCTACGTGATAGACTAGTTGTGGACAACACATAAAGTTTCATGTTGAGCTTAACTCTGAAGCCTTGGAGGAATGATCAGCATCTTCCTTAGCCACTTAAATGGGTAGAGCGTAAAAGTATGCTTGAGAAAATGAGGTTTGTCTGAGACAAATTATACTTACATACTTAGCAGAGCTATCTAGGCTAGCGGTTTGATTTGCCATTTCCTTTGTTAGTTTCTTGCTTCGCTAAGGTGATGCACATTTTCTGGACTAATTTGCATATCATATTTACTCCACAACCTCTACAGAACTCCTAGACATCTTTAACTAATTTAACATCACACAATTTATTTGACTTCCCCACCCATAAACAAAGACACACACTTGACCTGGTCTGCACCACCGGCATTACCATCAGCAATCTTACCAGCATTGACCTTACCACCTGGCTATGACCTTGGACAAAGAACTCCCCACCCCCCCCATGTCAAGCAGAATTGCACCATAACATTTCAGAACATCAAGTCGATAAACCCTCAATCGCTCTCCGCCACCATCTCTGCCTCTGCCCCTATTCCAATTGCCTCTCCTACTGTCGTGGTTAATTGTTGGAATGCTTTCAAAGCACTCCAAGTATTGTTCTTCTAATCATTATTCCGACTTAATCTATTTCTTCCGTGGCACGTTTCAACTCCTTCACACGTTCAGCTATTAAAACCGTTCAAATATAAAAATGTTCAGCTCCTTTTCAGCTTTCTAGCTCTTATAATTGAATTTATATTAATTGAAATCAACATTTTTTTAACATGGTTTTCAAATGGAGTTTGTTTAAAATGCTCTTAAATGTCTTTTTCTCCTTCGCCAATCTTTCAGCTAGAAACCATACCATTTAAACTTTAAAATGTTGACAAAAGTATGTATGAAAAAAAACAGCTTGTTGATATTTATTATACCTTTTTCATAATAACGAATTATGTTTCATTAGTTTTTCAGTCATCTATTGAAAAACTCTTCTTCCTAAGTTTTGCGTGTCTATGTAGGGAGATAGAGGGAAGCTTTGGAATGTTCTGGAAATTTAGAGTGAGAGCAGAGTCAGAATCCGGTATTAAAAAAATGGGACTTTTGCTCTCACGGCCACAATACTCACTTTTAAGGCTTCATTTTTGGATCAAAACAATGCCGTACTTGTGCTGGTCGGACTCATATCCTTATAGAATCCCACAGTTTTTTACTTTTGTCCTAAGTAGCGAGAGAGTTGAGACAAAGTCTGTCTCAAGCCCAATACAAACCCTGCGACATATTTCTATTAAAAAAAACAGAAGGTACATGTTTTGTAAATTGCTAGTAGAGCAGTTTTAAGACACAAAGAGACATATAAACTACACTGATGCGTAAATCACTTTCTCTCTCTGCCCTTTGAGCTCGTTAGTGATCGCAGCTACTCCGTTGTCACGGTTACTCACAGCTGATCCTTATTACCTTATTAGTGCAGTCTCACAGAACCTGAAGGTATTCAGGTCTTACAGAGGACATTCCAGAACCTTCCTTTGCACCCCCTCCCTTACATGAGCACCCACCTTTTTAACCCACTAACACAGCCTTTTGATGTCCTCCCATCCCTTGATTCCTTTCGCCTTGCCCCCCCCCTTTTCTAACCAAGCTTCTTTACCTCGCACCCCCCTCTCAAAAAATCCCTTCCATCCCATCACCACCCGCCCTCAAATAAGCCCCCCCTCGCTTTTGTCTTATGAGGAGTGAATTCTGTGTAAATCGCTGTTATGTTCTCTGCCCTTTGATTCTCAGCTTTTATTATTTCCGTATTTTGAAAACACAACCAGCTTGCTGTCCCATCCCCCGCCACTAGCACCCGCTCTAAGTCACCCACTCTCATGCTTCAGCTCAATCACTGTAACAGACCTTTCCAAGGTTCTGTGCTTGGTCCCATCATCTTCATAATTTACATCCTCCCCCTTGTACAAATCATCCGTCGTCATGTTCTCAATTTCCACTGCTACGTCGACGACACACAACTCTACTTCTCCTCCAAGACCATCACCTCGGTCATCGCTCCACTCTTAGTGCCTGTCTCACTGACATAAAATTATGGATGCAACAGAACTTTCTCAAACTGAATTGCAATGAATTTGAAATACTCATCATCGGCCCTACCACATCACCAAGACTGCCCTTTTCCACCTCAGGAACATCAGGAATCAGGAAACATTTGTCATTATATGTTAGACATAAATGGAATTTGACTTTGCGGTTGGTGCATGACAGAAGACGGTACAATAATGGACAACAGACAACGTAGTGCAGCAATAAGATAAAAATAAAATATATGCTATGGGTTAGTAAGTATAGAAATAAAGATAAAATTAAAGCTGCGAGCAGCGATGAACGGGCCTTCGCCTCTCCTTGCATGTTATGGGGGCAGCGGTCAGCTGGACTCGCGGGTCAAAAAGAGACAAAATAAATCACTCTTGGGGCTGGCATTCAAACCCGAGTCTGTGCTCTCATGAACGGAATCCACCAAAACGAGGCTATTGCCGAGCTGCAAAAGACCTCCAAAAAGTATATGAAATTTAGGTTCACCTTCGTTCAGTCAAGGCAAAGGACGACAGCTAATCACACCGCTTTTGCTCCATCAAGAAATATTAACCAACTACACACACTGGATGACCATGTGTCAACAGATTCCAAAGCATCAAGCCAACCTCTACAACACAGGACTTGTTGTGAATCAATGATCAAAACGTCACTAAAATCATTTTGATCGCCCCCATTCAGTCAAGGGCTTTTTCATATGTGGCATGACAAGCTCTTTACATGTCGACATACATGTCGGCGGTAATGACTCCCGGTTACGCCACTCGGAAGTCACAAAAGTTAACGTGGAATCGGTGTGTACATACGCTAAAACAATGTCGGACACCGTAGTTTTCTCTGGCCCCCTCCCAAACTTGATCAGTGACGACATGTATAGCCGCATGTCGTCATTCCGCCGCTGGTTGTCGAGGTGGTGCCCAGTAAATAATGTGGGCTTCGTTGATCACTGGAAGACGTTTTGGGGAGTGCCTGGTCTGATTAGGAGGGACGGCATCCATCCAACTTTGGATGGAGCTCAACTCATTTCTAAGAACCTGACCCAGTTTCTTAATGGACTTAATCCATGACCCAGAGTTCAGACCAGGAAGCAGAGTCGCAGTCTTACACACTTCTCTGCGCTTCATTCCGAGCAGTCACTCAGCGTAATTAACTCTATAGAAACTGTTTCTGCCCCACGGACACCGTTATTTAAGTTAAAGGTAAACAACCGAGGAGTTATATTTAATAACTTAATCAAAGTTAAATGTAACAATACAACTGTGCAACAAACTAGGAGAATTAAAGGGGGACTTTTGAATATTAGATCTCTGTGCTCTAAAGCTGTTTTAGTAAATGAACTGATATTTTCTGTCTTACTGAAACATGGCTATCGGATGGGGAGTATTTTAGCTTGAACGAAGCGACTCCTCCAAGTCATGTTAATACTCATATCCCCCGAGGCACAGGCCGAGGGGGTGGAGTGGCAGCTATTTATGACTCCTGCCTTTTAATAAACCTTAAACCTAAACTGGATTATAACTCATTTGAAAGTCTGACTTTCAGTCTTTCACAACCAACCTGGAAAATAATCCAGCCGGTTCTCTTTGTAATAGTGTACATGGCCCCAGGTCCTTATTCTGAATTTTTATGTGAATTTTCACAGTTCTTAACGAGTTTGGTCCTTAAAACGGACAAGGTAATTTTGGTGGGTGAATTTAACATTCATGTGGATGTCGATAACGACAGCTTTGGTACTTCATTTCTCTCTTTGCTGGAATCAATTGGTTTCTGTCATTGTTTTAACTACACCCTCGACTTGGTTCTTGTGTATGGTATTGTGATAGAACACTTAACAATCTTTCCACAGAACTCTCTTCTGTCCGACCATTGTCTGATAACCTTTGAATTTCTACTGCCAGAATCTCCTCCTCCTGCCAAGGGTTTCTACAGTCGATGTTTATCGGATACCGCTGTAGCCTCATTTAAAGAAGCCATTCCCTCTGCTCTAAGTTCAGTGTCCTGTCTCAAGATATCAGAAGACTCCTGTGAAAACTTCAGTCCGTCACAAATCGACCATCTTGTCGATACTGCTACAGGCTCTTTGAGAATGTCACTGGACGGTATTGCTCCCCTCAAAAGAAGAATGGCGACAAGAAGGAAGTTCGCCCCTTGGTATAACTCTCAAACCCGGAACTTAAAGCAAACTGTGCGGAAACTTGAGCGGTTATGGCGTTCCACCAAATCAGAAGGATCTAGGCTAACTTGGCAAGACAGCGTTTAAAACATATAAGAAGGCTCTCCGTAACGCAAGAGCATCCTATTACTCATCATTAATCGAGAAAAATAAAAACAACTCCAGGTTTCTCTTCGGCACTGTAGCCAGACCGACAGAGAGTCACAGCGCTGTCAAGCCGTGTATTCCTGTGGACCTCAGTAGTAACGACTTTATGAACTTCTTCAATAATAAGATTCTGACTATCAAAGAGAAAATTGATGGTCTCCTGCCCCCAACCGGAGCCGACCCGTCCTCGGATGTAGGATCCTTGGATGCAGCCGTGGGCCCTGATACCTACTTGGATGAATTCTCTACCATCAACCTTGATCAACTGACTTCTACAATTTTGAAATCCAACCTTTCCACTTGTCTCCTGGATCAGATTCCAACTAAGCTGCTTAAGGAAGTTTTTCCGTTAATTAGCACATCCCTACTGGATATTATGAATCTGTCTTTGTTGACAGGACATGTACCACAGTCCTTCAAGGTAGCTGTAATTAAACCTCTTCTGAAGAAACCTACTCTAGCTCCAGAGGTGTTGGCTAACTACAGACCCATCTCTAATCTTCCCTTCCTCGCTAAGATCCTGGAGAAATCTGTCACCAATAGAGATGAGCGGATACTCGGCTGAAACGAGTATCCGGTACGGATAAAGCAC